>NC_139957.1:22695419-22782919 GCF_963454915.1 Gymnoscopelus microlampas | reverse complement strand
GTGACAATGTCAATGCAAAAAGAGCTAAGTCCATTTTCTGTCTGTCCACTTTTTGGTTCACTTTAAAGAGGTTTGGTTTGTTTAAAAAGGACTATATAAGAAAGCACCCTCATCGGAAAGTGATCATGTTTTTATCCCAGTCGGCACCCTGTAACAGCACAGAATCTGAATGCCTGTACCATAACTGTAATGTCCTGGGTCTGAGTCCAATCATTTTATATAATAATATAAAGTAAGCCTTGCCGAGTCATGAGGCCCATAGGACAGGAGCCTATCTCCTGTTTTTTTAGGGCGCCTACACACTGACCGATATTTGAAGTGGTCAGCGTGTAAACAGATTGTTAAGCACTTCACATTGCCCGAGTCTCTTTCTTGAAATCGGGCTGTACATATCGTTGTGGTTCTCGCACGATTGATTGGTCGGCGACAGGGGTTCACTCATTGCAAGATATTTCACCACGATGTGATCCTGATTCCCGACCCAATACATACATTTGTTTTTATTCCAAACGTCTCACGAAAACGTGAAAGGCTCCCGGGATATATGCGCGAGACCGAGACAGGACGCTAATGATTGACATTAAATAATTCTCTATTTCTCTGTATGTCTCTCTCTCTCTCTCTCTCTCTCTCTCTCTCTCTGAAACAAACGTTTCAAAAAGTCAACCACGATGCATTTCAGATCAGAAGCAGTGTTGCCGTGTCCGCTTATTATAAGCGGCCTATGATAGGACACACACGCACACACACAAACACACACATACACACGGTGCGTGGCTGTAATGTGCTCTCATTGGCTGTAGCGTGCCTCTCCCCGGGGCCTACAGACCCAAATATCAAACATGCTAGAAATCTAAAACTTGTCGGGAACCTCTCGCCGACGCACTTTATCGTTTCTTCTCGGAGTACCTTACACACGCGAGCAGCACCTCGGCGAGGAACGGCCGATCTTGACTGAGATCGGTGGTTTTGTCGAACACCAAAAAAGATCCCCGACAACCAAATCGGGTCAAATAGTACAGTGTGTAGGGGTCTTTAGTGTGAGGCAGCTTGATGTACAAGTACAACCCCCTAGTTGTATGTGCTTTGCTGAACATCAGTGGCAACACTGACAATACAGCAGGAGGAGTACAATCAATCAGCTTAAGTAAACCGCCAATTGATCAGCTGCTTGACACGTCACATAGACATCTCCCACTCTCCTCACTCTCTCAAGTGTATACTGCCTGAACTAGCTCGCAGGCTACGCATCATTTCAGTCAGATAACTCACAGCTATGACCCGGCCGGGGATCGAACCCCGCCCTCTCAGTCTCAGGGCAGACACTCTATCCACAAGGCCACTGAGTTGGTAATAACATAGATATGAATAATATAAAATCAAAACATTCAAATAATCATAAAAACGAAATAAAGGGAATGAACATTTCTAGTATTCAGAAGTACTCACTTCTCCACAGTGTTATGATGGGTGGAGCCGTGGGAACCGCCCACAGCGTAGATGTTGCCATCCACCACCCCAACCCCCACCCTGTTTCTGGGGACATTGAGGGAGGTGAGCTGGCTCCACTGGTTGGTCATAGGATTGTAGCAGCACAGGGCACTGGATTCTGTGTTGTTCTGAAGTGACAGGTTTCTGCCCCCGACCTGGAATCCACAAAGCAGTGGATTATTATTGTGAATATTAAGTAAGTATTACCTTGATGAGAAAATACAGAATGATCACTAAATGATTTTGGGTATATATATTTGATACAATACAGAAGGTGTTACTGAAATCAGTGTTCAGCTTAGGAGACTAGCGAGTTTGAGGATGCAAATCTAACCAAATGGACCCAATTCAGTGTTTTGTTGCCATGGGTACCTACAATGTGTACCTACACAGATGTCCTTATCAGCATTCTTCCCCTACACAAGGCCAGAATATTTACGGTCTCTGGGACATTTCATTCAGACATAATCATAACGATGTGAGTTTATAATGAATCAATACAAAATACAATCGTATAATGAGAATAGCTTGAAATAAAAATGTATAATAAAATGAACAGAGAGGAACTATAAAAAGGAATTGCCTCCACAATTCAGAAAAGAGAAAAAAACTAGAAAAACTGCTCCTCGGAGCACAGGTCTCCGCCAGGTCAGGTAGGTTATTGTGGGCCAGCAATGTCCGGGATTAAGTCATTATAGATGCGAGTAGAATCTGTAGAAGTTGAGGGATTAATGTTGATGGAGTTATTGCACAGACACTCGGATGCTGAATTCATGATTTGAGGCATTTTGTTCAGAACAAGTCACTCCTGAAAACTTTAGATGCCAATCTTAGCCAATCAGGATGGAATATAAAAAATCGGACAGATCCTGATCACATGACTATAGAGATAAGGAGTAATATAAACGTTTTTTTTTTTGTAAGGTCGGCCTCCTGGTGGCGCTATAAAAGGCCAATGTGAAAAATGCAGGGCAGAGGTTTTTCCTTGGCCTCTAGGGAGTGTGTGTGCAAAGTTTCACGCTGATCAGTCCAGTTATAGGGAGATACAAAACGCGAATCGGCCTGTTATAGCGCCACCATGAGGTGGCATTTGAAAAAAATTGGGTGGTATTTCTTCCTTGGCCTAATAGGAATGTGCATGCAAAGTTTCACGGCAATCGCACGCTGCATTCATGATTTGAGGCAGGGGGTTGACGGACAGATCGGTGAACCAATGGGATCAGCCGCAATCTCTCTGCGCCTCTATACACCCGCCCCTCTATACCCAAAAAAAGGAGCGCTGGTGCAGCCTAATCAGGATGTAATATGAAGAAAAAAAATGTTTTGCAAAAATCTGCCTCCTGGTGGCGCTATAACAGGCCGATGTGAAACATTGGGGGCAGCAGAGCAGAGGTTCTGCTCTGGCATCCAGAGAGTGTGTGTGCACAGTTTCACATTGATCAGTCCAATGGTGCTGGAGATTAGCTGTTCACAGACGGACGGACAGACGGACGGACACACACGGACTGACGGACGGACGGACGGACGGACGGACAGACAGGGGGAAAAGCATAGTCTTGGCCACGCCTTCGGCCTGGCGGAGACAAAACAAAGGGGGGAGGGGGAGTATTTTTAAATGGTGTAAGGTTAAGACAATGTTCTCAAGAGAGCTCAATGTCTTTGCCATTAAGTAGAAAATAAGTGCTATGTTATTTTATGACGTACTCTCTTGTACATCCCTTTAAAATTGTCAAAACGGTGATGAACAAGGGTGCTTATACTCAAAGTTCATATGGCCATAAACTGGGATGATGCTAAACCAATGTCAATAACCTTGAATAATGCTCACCTGCTAATGTGTTGTATGCATAAGTGGAGCTTCAATGTTTTCAGTAGATACCAGGCACCCATGACCAACAAATTACAATATAGAAAATCCCCTTGTATAATTTGCTTATAAAATAATGACATATACTGATGTTGAACAAATATGTAATGAATAATTACATTATTACATTTCCATCGCTAATTCACTATTTAAAATGTTAGAGACAGGCAGTGTGTAACACTCTTTCAACAGACTACCTACTGAACCACTTAAACCCTACATCCTTCGTTGACCTGGGTCACCCAGGGCTTGGGCCGTTCCTTTTTTCCCCTCTACACCAAATCTCTTCACAAAGCTTGTAGATTGTAGACCCAAAGTAAGGACACTAGGGTCAACAATGAGCAACAAGCTCCTCTTTATCAAGAGAGAATTAAGCCAAAATATTGAACTGCATCTAGGCCTACTGATACATTTGCAAAGATGAAAATAAATGCAGAAGAATGAATTTGTAGGCTTGGTGCAGTATGGATTTGTAAATGATTTAGACATTGCCAATTTTATTTTGTGTTATAAATACATGAAATTTATGCCGCTGCTGTATATTTTCTATTGCATAATAGTCTAGATGTATTCTCACTTACAATTTCACCTAGACTATATCATGGTTGGGTATTCAGTGGCTTGCCCCTAAGGCCTTTACAAACAAAATGTCTATTAGAATATACAGTACCAGTACATAGTATTTTATTGCATTGAACTAATATTGTATTGCATGCATTCCCAAACCTTTTCAGCTCGATACCCAAAAGAGAAATGTGGTATCTCCCCGGGACCCAAACTTACAAAATACGACATTATGAATTAATCATTTAAGCCCTACAGTATTTCAAAAATAATTCACTTGTGACTCATTTAGTCGCAACCCATAAAAACAGATCGCTGTATTATCTGGTGTCACATTAAGTCGTGTCATATCATCACATTACTGTATCAAATAGTATTGTATCCCACTGATTTAGAGCACATTATCCAGAACAGCAAGCAATCTGTACTAGTATTTGCAGCAATGTAATGGTGTTTTCTTTTCCGGCGGTACGGTATGGCAGTACGGCGTTGGCGTGCATGCGCGTGCACCGTACCGTGCCGTACATGCGTGTGAAAAAACACTGGCCACACGCCGTGGTGTCCCGTCCAACTACCAAAACACCACTGAGTATTTGTAAACTTATGAAGTTTGTCAGTTGTCAGTTTTCCTACCGTGTAGAGCAGCCCAAACAGCACACAGGCCCCCAAGCCACTGCAGGGAGCCCCCATATCAGCCAGTTTCAACCAGCAATTCCTCCTGGGATCATAGGCCTCCATGGTTGATAGTGATTGTTGCCGATACCTGGACAGGTGAAAAATTACTGGTCAGAGATTAGTCATGATGTCATTCATTAGACGACTATAATTAATAGTCCTTCACAATAGTATGTGTTTGAAAAAAGTTTTTTTTTTTTTTTAAGTATTATGATAAATGGACCCATACATTAACATATTGACATTGACATATTCAGGCCCATACATCATAATTTAAGAAACACTATTATACAAGTACAGACAGTGCATCACAGATATAATGCATACATATTTATGGTTGGGGCTTTAAAGGCTGCTCTAAAAACCTAATTTAAAAATATGACTTTAACGCATAAGATTGTAGAGAAATGCTTGCTACCCTCCGGCCACATAGATGAGCTGGTTTCCACGGTGTGGTGGAGGAGGGAGGGGCTTCCTCAGTGCCATCTCCTGGAAGATCTTAGACAAGAAGTCCTTGCAGGAGTTTGCCTACAGATTTAGTAAGTAAAAGAGCAAGTGAATGAGTGAGCGAGTGAGTGAGTGAGCGAGTGAGCGAGTGAGCAGGTAACGGAGTAAGCAAGTGAGTGACAAAGTGTGAGACTGAGTGAGTGAGAAATGAGTAGATTCAGTGAGGAGTGAATTAATCAGTATTCTGGCACTAAAGTATCCAAGCAAAGGGAAGTAGGCAATGGCTGGAGAGTGGTACCTTGCTGAGTATGGGGCAGGACAGAAGCTGGTTCTTCAGGAACTTAGGGGGCAGGGCATAGATCCGGACGGCATTCAGGAGGGCATGCAGATACTGGGCTCTGCCCTCCACATCCCAGCGGACCCAGTCTGTGCAGGCCTTATACACCTGACATCAATACAGAGTATTACACAGTATTTCATATATGAAGTGTTTGTTTTAACTAATACCAAATGGTGGGGACTACCATACACATTCTATACAAGTACTGTTTAAATACTTATACATTCCTTGAAAGCCAGTGTGAAGTGTACCTCACTGTTTGACATCCTATTTGGCATTAGGAAAAACACTAAAACATAACAATTGAACTACTATTATTTTGGCCAGGTCTAAACCTTTTCTATAAGAGAGTTACTCTTTATGTTTTAGGCATTTAGCTGATGCTCTTATTCAGAGTAAGTATAGAGCATCATTATATGATTAACTCAATTTATCCCAAGGGGAAATTAAATCATGTGTAGCAGGAGAATGAGATGCTTTGAAATAATAGAGCGATAAAACTTTAACTGCTATACAGACAATAGAACAATAATAAAATTACCCAATTGGAGAAGCAATAAAAGTGTCATGACATGAAATTAATGGGCTACTGTGGATGACATACAAAACAACACAGTGAAATTAAAATTGGTAGTAATAAGTTCTATAAGTTGTCTGATTAAAAGCCTGCCAGTAAAAAATGTGTCTTCTATTTTTGTCACTTTTCTATTTTTGTGCTTTGCAATTTAACATTCTATAAATTCCTTGAAAAGATGAAGACAACATTAGTAGAAAACGCCACAAAACCAGAATACATTACAACAACAACCACAACAAACAAACAAATAAACTATATGGGCTTTTGTACCTTGTCACCACAGCTCAACCACTTCTTAATTGTTCAAGAGGTTCACACAGGGCCATGCCACAAGGTTCATCGGAAAAACATAAACGATTTGCACTATCTTATATTATTGTAACATGGTTGACAGGCACATAAAGAAAAATAGTTTAAATAGTAAATGCATTTATACCGTGCCTTCATCCAAAGCACGTTACAATGTCAATTACATTGACCCATTCACACACACATTCACACACCCATAGCGGCGGCAACCATGCAAGGCACCAACCTGCTCATCGAGAGAAGTTTGGGGTTCAGTGTCTTGCTCAATGACACTTTGACTGTACCCCGTGGGGAGCCAGGGATCGAACTGGGAACCTTCTGATTCCCAAGCGGCCGCTCTTGCTACTGCTGCCCCAAAACAATTTATAGCATTTTTGGTTTGTTTTATAACATACAAGGGAACTTGATCTTTTGCTAATAGACCGCTCAGGGGTCCTTGAGGGGGTTTCAGGGGAAAATTTGTTAAGATAGCATAAAAATAATTTTAACCCTATATACATCGGCTATTTAAAAATAGCAGATCTACAAGGTCACAAGTCACAACGCATCGCATCACAAAGCTTGTAGATCTGCTGTTTTCAAAAAATGGAAATATTTTCAGATGGGGGTCTGCAGCCAAATACATATTAATTTGGGGGTCCTTGACATGAAAACGTTTGAGAAGCACTGCATTGAGATGTGGTTGAAATAGATGCCACTGCTGAAAGTCCTGCTACAAACCTCAGACTCACAAAGAACTTGGAGGCTGTCCTGGCTGATGAGTTCCAGCAACTGGCAGTGAGTGAGACTGAAGAATTCCTCCACTTTGGTCACCTTAGGATGCATGACGAAAAGGAGGCAATGAGGAAAACAGAGACATGGTACATGGTACAATCCTCAATGTTAAATTAAAGTTTAATTAATTCTGAGGGTGTAAACATTGAACCGAGTAGTCCATTAGGGTACATTTGAGAGAGAGAGAGAGGCTGAGGGGAGAATACCACAAAAGTCTGTAAATTTCTTTTTAGATTTGTCTTTGTTGCATTTGTGTGTTTTGTGTGTGTGTGTGTGTGTGTGTGTGTGTGTGTGTGCGTGCGTGCGTGCGTGCGTGCGTGCGTGCGTGCGTGCGTGCGTTTGTGTTCACTATCCTTGCACACTACCTCATTGAAGTGTGTATTGATGTACTCTCGGCTTCGCTGGTGCAGCTCCGTGCAGCCGATCTCCTCTGCGAAGCGGGCGATGCCGATGACGTTGTCCGGCTCCAGGTGCTTGATGAGGAAGTCACAGCAGGCCTTGGCCACGTCCTCCACCTGATACCTGGTGGGACAACGCAGCAGAACAGTGGGGCTGTGATCCCAAATCATGCATTCATTCACTACTCCCTATAGACCAGATCAGAAACAACACAAAATAACATATTTCTAATACTCCAAAATATCAAGTGTCCTGTTCTTCCAGAAATAAAGTTAATAAATAATACTGCTAACCGGAAAACATTTTTTGGTCCTGATGATGATTTGGTCTATATACTGTAGGGAGTTCTATGTAGAGCACTGGTTCTTACACCTCTTCATTTCATGGACCCCCATTTGATACGATTTTATCTCTGGGACCCCAATCTACACTGTTAATTTAACTGAGAGTGTACAAGTACACAGATTAGGAGAGAAACGGTAGACAGCTCATTCAAAATGACATTTTAGAGCAGCGGTTCTCAAAGTAGGGTCCTTGAGGGGGTTTCAGGGAGTCCACAAATTAATTTGTTGTAGGATCAAAATCAGTTTGACCACTTTAACCCTATTTTATGCTTCGGCTAAGTTTACTTTCAATTTTTCATATATACAGTTAAGACATGAATTTAATAATAAATGATACATTATACACAATTAATTTAGTATTAAATTCACAATTCTTTGTGAAAGTTTTATTTTCTATTTATTTTATTTGTAACACATATCTTCTCTTAAAGGGATCCCCCTGGCACAAAATATTTTCAGATGGGGGTACACAGCCTTGAGAACCACTGTTTTAGAGAACTCTGCGGGTCTGTGCCCATCCTATACCATCATTATTCAGTGGATCAGCTACTGCTGCTGTCTGCTGTGCCACTGGTCTCACCTCATGGCTGCCAGAAGAACGTGAAGCACGCACTCCTCTCCCACCGTTATGCGGGACGTGTAGGCAAAGTCGATGAGCCTTCCCACCACCAGGGGGCAGACGTCGCGCAGGGTTACCTCTGAGGCATGGCACTCCCTGAAGCTGCTGGTGAACATGGCTCTGAAGTAGGGGCTACAGGAGGCCAGCACCACCTTATGCACCTGAAGGTGGGGAGGGCAGAGGTAGTAAGCTTTTGCCATTTCTTTTCCATGAAGACCGCGGTAAAGCATCTGTGTCATTTTAGATTTCTTTGGCTATTCAAAAATAGCAGATCTACAATCTGCTATTTACTACAAGCACTGAGTGCCGTGCTATAAGCTTGTAGATCTTCTATTTTTGAAAAATCGAGAAGATGAGTGCAAATCTTTGAATATATATATATATATATATTTTTCTTTTAGCAAACATTTGTAACTCAAATCTTTGCTTCTGGGGGTCCCTGGAACAAAATAATTTGAGATTGGGGGCCCGTGGCCAAATACATATAATTTTGGGGGTACTTGACATGAACAATTTTGATTATAGCAACATACGTTTTTTTTAAAAACTGTTAGGATTTAGAAGACATTTGTAGAATCCCCCAAAAGCAAAGATTTGAGTTAAAATGTTTGCTTTAAAAATATGTATATTCAAAATCTGAGATGACATAGGCTACCGGTATGTCCAGCGGTGGACAAAGTGCTCAACCCCAGAACTTGAGTCGAAGTATAGATACTCCTGGTCAAATATTACTCTATACAAGTGAAAGCTACTCAGTCAAATTTGTAATTTATCATAATGCAGTAAGTCAATAAGTCAAAATGAATTTTCAATTGCAGTCGCACCTTTAACCACTTAAACCCTATATACTTCATTGACTGAGGTCCACCAAGGGTCTTTACTCAAATCTCTTCGGTGAATATAGCAGCTCACAACATGGCACAACACAACACGACACAGATCTGCTATTTTTGTTGAATGTTCACCTATTATGGCATAGCCAGAAAAGGGACACTGTTAGTGTCACACTAGGGTTCATGCGGGTAAAAAACAACAACTCATCAAGCATGGTGACAGGTAACATACCATATCACTGGTGGCGGATGAATATGATATAAGTAAAGTAAAAGTGTAAAACACAACACTCGATTTAATCAACCAATCAATCAGGCCATTACGTTCAGTAGGTCTCTCACCTTAAAGTCTACAGTCTTCTCCTTGTATGTGACCTGCAGTATCAAGTCACACAGCATCTCATGATGTCTGAACTCATCCATTGCCCTAAGAGCTCGTGAAGCATGGGTCTCGATTGTGTAGTCCAGGTAACCAGACCCACGCATGGACGGCACCACAATAGCTGAAAAATCTGCATCCCGCGTGGGGCGCTTCTTCCTGATAGGACAATGCATCCCCTGGAGGGGGCTCCACAAATTTCTGCGAAGGATTCTTACTTCTTGACTTGTTTGAGTGCTTACCCCATTGGGGTCAATCTCTTTACACAAACTGAGGAAATCCCTCAGAACTTTGTTGAGCTGATCAGAATAAAGACTCCAGAGATGATGACCCGAGTTCCTCCATTTTTTGTTCAATTTCTTACAATCTGAAGTCTACAGTACATCCATTTAGTTAAAATAATTCCTGAGAGGTGTGGGAACCTGTAAACAGGCATGTTGACAATGCAATGCTACCCTGAGCCATGTGTGACCAACCCACAGCTAATCATTCACAAGAATACTCCTGGGGGAAAGAACACAGCGCCTGAGCATAGCAAATGTCAGTTGATGCATAAAAGAGTGCAGCTTCTGTGTTCCTCTGCACAAATACAAAATATACTTTCACGTTAACTGTGAAACCAACAAGTTCACCGCAGTCACAGATCCAGGTTCAAACATGACTGAGGCCGTATGAATTTAAACTCATAGTCACAATCACAGAATCCCAAGTCAAATCCAGGTCAATTCATTGTTGTCTGCATTTCTCCTCTGCAGGTTAGATATCCAGGGAAGGAGAACAGCGGCTAGAAAAGGTGTTTGACAGAACAGTCACAGCCACAGGTCCAACTGGAGATTTCTCTCGAGTTTGGTTAATCTTGCGTGATGTTTCTTCTAGAAAGAAATGGGGCAAATAAGGCTGTAAAAAAGAAGACAAAACCTTTCAGTTACATGAAAAAACATATCCAGAACCTGTATGTATGTTTATATGTTCATTTCGCCTCGAGAGCATGACCGCTCACACACTTCAAAGTTTCAGTTCCTCAGTGTTGTGACAGATGTGTGTTGGCCAGGATGCATGCTTACTCTGATTCACAATTGTAAGTTACTCTGGGTAAGAGCTTCTGCTAAATGCATAAATTGTAAATTGCAATAAATTAGTAATATGATGTTAAACTAGTTCAACCCATGTTTCCAGTTCATTTTCAAAATCGAAATTGGAAGTCTTCCTAAGAAGGCCCCTATATTCAGTCTTGAAAAAAGAGATATATTACTTTAATTGTAGTTTACATTTTAAATTAATTGAAACTGAGTTGACCTCCTAGTTGTTTTCCAATGTGTGCACGTATGTTTCTCTTCTGAAATCACCATGCAATGAAAATGGCATGCCCACTTTTGCTCAACTGAGTACACTGATTTGATTTTGCCTATGGCCTTAGAGCACCAGAGTCTGTTATGACACATGGAGGAGCCTTCCAGACAAAATGTGATGCCTCAGAAATGAATCCATTATGTTTTCTTTTTTTCTTAAACTGATTTATTTTTTGTGTTTCCATTTACAAATGGTACATTCTCTGACACACAAACCTATGTCATGGCAATGACACAGCATGAAATGGATATAAAACTAAATCTCAATATTGCCTAACTTGAGTATCAGCTTTAATCACTGCAAAAATAAACAGCTGGTATATTTGTTTAAAAGCTTGAATTGTCTGAACCCCCCCCCCCCCCCACCCCAAACAACATAAACTTGCCTATTGATTGTTACATCAAATCCATTAGATCCAGCCAAAGCCCTAGCTCATTCTTCTAATAGCCAACTGAAACAAACACAAGCCTTATAGCAGTTACACTCCCAGTGTGAGTCATAGGAGAATGACTGTGAGCGTGCAGCCTGAGAGCAACAGGCTGATAAATAAAAACATACTGTCTAACTAAAGCCTAATTTATAGTCCATAGTATGGTAGCATTGCTTGCTGAAAGTAGTAGATTTAATTGTTTTGTATAAATGAAAATGACATTCCAAACCAAAATCTGCTAGCATATGATACCACCTGATCAAATCAATGTTTTAATAACCACTTAAAATCGCATATACAGTACTTGGTTTGCCAAATGTAGCCAATCTACAAGCTCATAACGTGTCACAATGTGGCGCTTTGTGAGCTTGTACATCTGAGATTTTCGCAGGATATTCACCCCAAAATAGCGACGCTAGGGTTCATGATGTGGCTAAGCTCCATTCACTTCAAATGGCTCCCTTCTGCTCTTTGAAGTAATATTAAAAACAACTTCCTACGTACTCGAGATTTATGATGTCACGTTATGCTCCAGTCTTCTTCAAGCCCATCTCAGTCATGTGCGGAAGCTGTCTGATCTGCCAACTTGACTAAAGAAAGAACATCTAAAGACAGAAGGCCGTCACGTGATGAGACGAGTCACTACTCTATAAGCACAAGTATTTCTGTATCCTACAAACACCCACTCCACATTCCAAAGTCTATCACTTGCTGCAATAACTGAAGCAGAACAAATGAAGTTATGATGAAGAGGTCAGGGGAATGTCGTGTCTTCCTCAAGGCTACTACGTTGGCTTTGAACTACACAATATTGAGCTGTAAATTGACTCAATGGGAGATGTTGAAGTGTAAATGCCATATGTACCAGACAAAGAGAAAGAAGGCTGACATGAAGTATAGAGAGAGAAACAGTCCCTCAGTTAGGACACTAGAGCCCTGATATGGATAGACCTGGTATGAAATGGTACTGTATATCATGCATTAATTAATTTGTTTTGTGTTATTGTCTGCATCACATCAATTTCAATAGAGCAATAGTGGCACAGATCAGTCTACAGCACACCCCTCCCCTCACCCCACAATTATCCTGACCACTGCTCATATGACCCAGAGAGAGAGAGAGAGAGAGAGAGAGAGAGAGAATAAAATACAGAATGAGAGGGCAGCAGGCGAAAATAGATTATCTACAATCTTGTAGATTGGTTATTTTTGGTGTGTGACACTATTGTAAAACAAAGTATAAATCAGGTTTAAGAGCGGGAGGGTAGAAGAGATGGGGGAAAGATTGAGTGAAAAAGAGAGGGATGAATTAAAGAGAGGACAGCAAAAGCACCTGATATGAGACTGAGAGAGATAAGTGAGTGGCTGCTTGACAGAGGGAGATTTTGGAGATATATATATATATATATATATATATATATATATATATATATATATATATATATATATATATATATATATACACACACACACACACACACACACACACACACACACACACACACACACACACACACACACACACACACATACGTGTATGTATCTAGATCAAATCTACAAGAGAGAATGAGAGAGGGGGGGAGGGAAAGAGAGTTGCTAATACAGTAGAGCCACTCAGTTTTCCATAAAGAGCCATTGTGTTTGCCCCGTGCTACTCTCACTGACCAGGCTTTATGGGGGTTAACAGCAAATAACCACCTAAACATTTCACGGGGATAGAGACTACAACACTCTGTGACACTGGTTATTATATGGATATGAATTACATATGTATTTCTCACACATACACACACACACACACACACACACACACACACACACACACACACACACACACACACACACACACACACACATATATATATACACACACGCGTACACATATATACTATATATATGTAGGAAATATATAAAGATATACATATATAAATATACTGTATATATAACGTACAGTGTGTATATCCTTTCTATATACAGTACATACATACTGTACTGCACAGAAGAAATCTGGTGTTAATTTAACTCTGCACGTGTAAAAATCGAACTTTTACTGAGATCTGAAATAAACCGAGACCAGGCCTGTCAATCTTTAGCCAGACAATGACAATTAACCCCTGCGAAGAACACAATTGGCATATCAATTTTAGACAATATAAAGGGCATATAACGGAATGGCTATATCTGGCAATTTAACATCCTGCTTCCCTACAGTCTACAGGCGCCTGCATGCATTTTGTTTTGATTTTTTCATTTTCAGGAATGAGGTAGGCTAAATTAAAAAAATATTTTTGAAATCCTAATTTTGGTAATGATATAAATGAGTTTTGGCTTTTGTTCACACAGTAATTCAGCAACGATCAGCGTATAACTCAGAATAACCCACACATGTCGGCATCATGTTCACATTTGTTTTGAATCATAAAGGTCTATGACGATGTTCTGGGAACCAACATGCACGTGCACGTGTGTGTGAAGTTCCTTATTACACACGGATCTGAATGACCCATACACCATTCAGCCTAAAGCAGTGGTTCTCAAACTTTTTCATGTCAAGGACCCCCAAATTGATGTGTATTTGGGCCCCGGACCCCCATCTGAAAATATTTTGTCCCAGTGACCCCCAGAATAGAGGATTTGTGTAAAAAAAACAAGAATACAAAGTTTTCCAATACTTTCAAGATTTTTAAGAAATGTTCAAAAATAGCTGATGTACAAGCTTGCAGCGCAGCACGAAGTGACGCGCTGTGAGCTTGTATATTCGCAGTTTTTTAATGGCCAACGTATAAAATATGGGTGAAGAGGTTAAAATTATTGTGATACTCAGATGCTGTATTAACACATTTTGCTGGGGACCCCCCCCAAGGACCCCTGGGGGTCCCCGGACCCCACTTTGAGAAGCACTGGCCTAAAGGGAAAGTTAACCATTTACTAACGTTCTGCTGTGTGAGATTGAAGAACACAGTCTGACCTGTCAACCTGGCACTATTAACCCCGGCCGAATACTAGGCTCAGGTTTGCACAATAAAATCGTCAGTCATTTATTTAAATCTTAGAGTGTAGGCTACACATGTAAATAGACCCTTGGTTACGTTTGTACACTCTCAGATTTACAAATGATAAATTCAAACAGAGGTTTTACTGAGCACTTAAAGAGTGAGTGAGACCAAAATTCAGATCATCTTGTTAAGGTGATATTATATCTCTGATATTATCTGTGTGGTAACTGCTGAGTTGTAATTACTATGTATCTTCTGAATTAACCAATAACTGCACTCACAACAATTGTTATGCCAAGTGAGCTTTAACCTACCTGCTGCACAGCTGATCAAGGTCAAAGTGCACTGAAGTGAAGACACAAGTGTTTTTCTTTTCTTTTTTTCTATTTCTCGAGAAGTAATTTAAGATCTCATAAGCCAACAGCCCACAACTCACCCAGACTAATATAGGAATTACAACTATGGGGGTTTGTAGCTTATTTTCAAAATCTTTTTTGAAAATAGGCCTATTACAAGAAATCAGGAAGCACAAAAGCACAACATTAATTAAGTAACAGAAGATAGAGCAAATTGCAAAATAACATTTGCAGGCTGGATATTCCTTCACGATTATTAACCTTAAAAACATGTTTGCCATTAAACAGTGGCTCAGATAGATCAGAAACAATTGAACCAATGCGATATAGGCTAGTATAGTCTAAAACTCTAAATCCACCCTTCCTCACTGAATTAAAGAAAATTGATATATTATTTCTTGTTATGGCGTCGAGACACAAAAGATTTGCAGCTCTCCTTGATAGCTCCAACCTATCAAAAAAACGAAGATTGTACGGTATAGCCTATTGACGCTGTGCAAAATAAACACATGACAGACCAAAGTCCCTACGCCAAATGAATTCTCTGGTGGGAAATGTGCAACTCAAGTTTCAATTCCTTTAAAAAAATATGTAATAATAATAATTCAAAAAAATGTCCCAGGGACCCCCAGAAGAGAAGATTTGTGTAAAAAAATAAATAATTCAAATTATTCCAAAATTTCCAATACTTTATTATGTTCAAAAATAGCAGATGTACAAGCTCGCAGCGCTGCACGAAGTGACGAACTGCGAGCTTGTATATCTGTTATTTTTTTAAATGGCCAACGTATAACATATGGATAAAGACAAGAGGTTAAAATGCTTGATTTGTGACGCTCAAATGCCTAATAACAAATTTTGCAGGGGACCCCCGGAGCCGCCCCCCCCCCCTCCCAAAGGACCAGTGGGGGTCCCCGGACCCCGGAAGAAAAAAAAAGAAGAGAAAAAAGTACGCGCGTTCACCAAGCACGTTCAAACTCTACGCAATAATGCCATCGCGTTTATAATGCCGATTGACTCACCTGAATGAACCATTGAAAGAAATGCAGTCAGACAGCTTGAATGGAAGCGGTGTGCAGTATCGTGTGCTATCTATGACGATTCAGAATTGCAGGAGTGAGTGAATGTCGCCTATGAAATCAATCTGGGACTGACACTTTGCGCATGGTTGTCCGATGACGCAATCGCCATAATCTAAAGTGATATCTTGTCCGCTCTCAGGCATTATGTTACATACTGTCTGTCACAGTCCAGTCCACAGAGAAAACTAATCACAGATCCGTTCCACGTTTTGCACCGACGCTATCTCAGAGTATTCCGACCAGCGTTGCCAGATGTTGTGAGAGTAACAAGCGACCAGGTCTATGAAAACAAGCCCAAAAGAAAATCGAGCCATTCGCCCTCTAAACATAATACATTTGAAAATAGTCGATCTACAAGCTCACAACGCGTCGCGACTCGCGATGCGACGCGTTGTGAGCTTGTAGATCTGATATTTAAAAAGAAAAAAAAAATCTTAAAGAAAATTTGTAAAAATGTGGAGTATTTTTTAGACATTTAACAACACAAAAATATTGTATGGCTGGGGGGTCCTTGGCACAAAATATTTTCAGATGGGGGTACGCGGAGAAATACATATTGAATTGGGGGTCCTTGACTTGAAAATGTTTGAGAAACACTGGTTTAAACAACATTAGGAAACAGCAAGCCCAAATAAGCGACTACACTTAGAAACAAGCCCAAACCATTACAAAATGTACAAGCAACTTACCAGGAAAACAAGCCCAAAGTCGCTTTAAATAAGGGGACATGGCAACACTGATTCCGACTGAAGAGCAGGTCAATGCAGACCGTGCGAGCGAACCTGCGCGCTTTTCTTGCGTGTCTCGGTTGATTTTCACACACCAACCAGCTACTGGAGAAATTCTACTTAAACATACATGACTCCGCAACTCTGTAATCCTGCTGTGTGTGTGCTGAAAATAAGCTTTCAGAGGGACAAACAAGACAGGCGCTCAACTCAACATTCCTCCAACGCAAAGTGAACCGTCCTGAGCTGACAGGAGCTGTGTTCCGTGAGCAGAAATAACGGAGCAGAAATAAGACTTCCGGTTGACGATCTTTTCAGAATAAGAGTACCCTCTAGAGTAAAAAGAAACCATTGAAAATCATTGAAAAACGGTTCATTTGCACATTAAAACTATAAATTAAGCATTTAAGCATTTTTTAAAACATTAAAATATTATCTAAATGGATAAATGCTGTTCAAAGGACTGCATAGCCTATACAAATTGGACACTGGACCGGAGACGGCTGGCGATGCCAGCACTTGTGACATACACACGCGTTCAGGGAGACCCCCTCTACACTGCCACACTCTCCGCTAAGCGGGAGAGGTGTAAAAAAAAGTGTGGCGGGCCGTCCAGTGAGGTCAGAGGTCAGAAAAGTGCCCTTTTCTGACATTTTCAGACAATAGTGGACACTGGACCGGAGACGGCTGCCGATGCCAGCACTTGTGACATACACACGCGTTCAGGGAGACCCCCTCTACACTGCCACACTCTCCGCTAAGCGGGAGAGGTGTAAAAAAAAGTGTGGCGGGCCGTCCAGTGAGGTCAGAGGTCAGAAAAGTGCCCTTTTCTGACATTTTCAGACAATAGTGGACACTGGACCGGAGACGGCTGCCGATGCCAGCACTTGTGACATACACACGCGTTCGGGGAGACCCCCTCTACAACGCCACACTCTCCGCTAAGCGGGAGAGGTGTAAAAAAAAGTGTGGCGGACCGTCCAGTGAGGTCAGAGGTCAGAAAAGTGCCCTTTTCTGCCATTTTCAGACAATAGTGGACACTGGACCGGAGACGGCTGCCGATGCCAGCACTTGTGACATACACACGCGTTCGGGGTGACCCCATCTACACTGCCACACTCTCCGCTAAGCGGGAGAGGTGTAAAAAAAAGTGTGGCGGGCCGTCCAGTGAGGTCAGAGGTCAGAAAAGTGCCCTTTTCTGACATTTTCAGACAATAGTGGACACTGGACCGGAGACGGCTGCCGATGCCAGCACTTGTGACATACACACGCGTTCGGGGAGACCCCCTCTACAACGCCACACTCTCCGCTAAGCGGGAGAGGTGTAAAAAAAAGTGTGGCGGACCGTCCAGTGAGGTCAGAGGTCAGAAAAGTGCCCTTTTCTGACATTTTCAGACAATAGTGGACACTGGACCGGAGACGGCTGCCGATGCCAGCACTTGTGACATACACACGCGTTCGGGGAGACCCCCTCTACAACGCCACACTCTCCGCTAAGCGGGAGAGGTGTAAAAAAAGAGGATGCAAGTCCCAGGAAGTGCCACAGAATCTCATCAGGAAGTTTTAAAGCATCTTCTGTGTATACAGTACTGTTGCGTTGACCAGTTATTGATAGATATGTGTGGATACTCCCACAAAACAGACATGGCTATGGACAAGCCTTGCTTCTACTTCAGTTTCCCAGTTTGACATCAGTATAAAATTTCAAAACCATTAATAAAGGCACACACCAACATCTCGTTCTGTGTCTCTCTCCGTTCCTGAGATATGACTGATGTAACATTGACTGTGACCATGATTGTGACCTTGAGCCATTTTTATAGGGCAGCCTAGAGATCATTTCTACCAAGTTCCATGAAAATCTGCAACTCTCTTCTACACTATTATTTTGTGTTATTGTGCTTGTCATAATTAGAAACAATTGCTGGCTGTATAGGCTATTAAACGCTGACTCAAGTAACAGTCTTGCTCACTCAGAGTCAAAGTCAAATGACGGTGATAGGTATTACTATATAAACTAATGCGAGAACTGCAGTATATTTAACACAACCCCAATTTGACTCCAGTAAACAACACTGTCATTTAACATTAAAGGGATAGTTCACCCCCAAAATGACTTTTTTTCTATTGATTATACACCCCATGGTGACTTGAATTCATGGAGATCTTTTTAGTTTTTGTCGCATTCCTAAGCCAATAATATGATGACCTACCATTAGCATCTTTACGCAGGTTATCAAATTATTGGTTTAGGAATGCAACAAAAACAAAAAAATCTACATGAATTCAAGATTTTATGGGGTGTGTAATTGATAGAAAATAAGTCATTTTTTGGGTGAACTATCCCTTTACAATAGTGTATACGTTTTGTAAGTGACTATAGCAGAACCCCACAATTTTTAACATTCACAATTATAAAGAATATAAATAATGAATGAAAATAAACTTTTTAAGTGCATACTTTTAGTGGCATGTCTATTACATGTGTACCAGCTTAATATCAATCAGGTAATGGATGTGGAGCCATTTCAAAATGTGTGACATTTTCAAAGAGAACTCTGGAACTAATCTGAACAAGAATCAAGAGGGATTTATTTGTCACTTACTCAATACAGGTACAAGCAGTGAAATGTTGGGACCTGTTTCTACAGAGACTGTGCTAACACAACCAATGTATTTTTAAAATTATAGATAACAGAAATAAAATTAAAGTACAGATGGAATGGTATGATAAACCTCTTAAAACATGTACAGTATGATAATCTGTAGCAGCAGTGCCAAATGTGCAAAAATAGAAGACAGCAACGCATTGCAGGCTTGCAGGCTTATGCAAAGGCTAAAATGTAATTAGATACCATGTTATGTAGACAGATGCCAGGCCAT
The DNA here is from genome assembly GCF_963454915.1 of Gymnoscopelus microlampas. Classification (NCBI taxonomy): domain Eukaryota; kingdom Metazoa; phylum Chordata; class Actinopteri; order Myctophiformes; family Myctophidae; genus Gymnoscopelus; species Gymnoscopelus microlampas. The sequence continues at coordinate 22,763,476 of NC_139957.1, read as the reverse complement.
TGTTGACCTGGCATCCTATAGTTTGAATAGTTTCAATGTAGATATTATAGATTTTTTGGGGGGATAGGAAGCTGTTAGACTGATGATTCTTGGTTTACATATGATCCTAGATTACTATTTCTATGCATTTGATGTATTACCTTGCTGTAAATCGCTGTAAATCGCTCTGGATTAAGAGCGTCTGCTAAATGCCTAAATGCCTAAATTGTAAAAAAGCCCTTTTCTGACCCCTGACCTCACTGGACGGCCCGCCACTTTTCCAAATACACCTGTTTGGCTTAGCAGAGTGTGGAGTTGTAGAGGGGGTCTCCCTGAACGCGTACGTATGTCACACGTGCCCTGGCAAATAGCTGTCTCGTGTCCAGTGCCCAATTTGTGAAGTCTATGCACTGAAAAAGACACAAAGACACACACACACACACACACACACACACACACACACACACACACACACACACACACACACACACACACACACACACACTACAAATCTACTAATATTTCTGTCCTCTATCCTTTTTTATGCTGTGTTTCCATGTTGTATATATGTTGTTAAATAATATACATTTTTAATTATTTTTGTCTGATTACATTTGTATTTGTATTGTATTTTAGTTTTTAAATAGGTGAGATCAACTTTATAAACCCCAAATCCTTATTTTTTTTTTTATCTCACCTGCACTATCTACTATTATTATTTGTAGCATATTTTGTGGTCTCTTTTATCATTGTTTATTTGCTTCTGCAATAAACAATATTATATCATCATCATTTTCCAAGAGTGACCTGGCCTAGAGTCAGCATTATTACAACAATGGACAAACAATACAAAAACAATACATATATGTAACACACACAAATCAATATCCAGTTAAAGTGCACATTTAATGTGGGTCAATAGCCAATTTCAAACTGGAACAACCTGGCACTTAGAAGTGATCTAGTATAATCCATTTAAAAAGACATACTGTACATCATAAATGTATTTTTTAAATACAATTGTGTCTTTTTTTTAAACTTGCCACTTAGAAGTGTTTTAGTATGAGCCATTTAAAATGCATACATCATAAATGTATTTTTAAAATAGATTTGTGTCTTTTAAAAAACATAAAAAATTCACGATCTTATTTTGAAGGCAGCCGGAAACCTTATTTCTGCTAGCTCGAAAACCGGAAGTCCAATTTCTGCTCACGGAACGGAGCTCCAGACAGGCCAGTGTGGAACACACTCCAGTTATTTGATGTGTCTGTCTGTGAGAACTGCAACATGCGCCCTCCATGATAAATCAACCGTAGAGAGAAGAGACCTTGACAGTTCTGCTTCTGGTTAAGTTTCATTCGAGAATTATGGGGAAAATATATAGTTGAGGGCGGGATGCCAGACGGCAACCGGAAGACTCGCCCCAAAACACGCTCACCCCCATTATTTTTCGCGGACCGCTCGCCCCCAGTGGTTCTTGTATTCTTGTATTTGTTTTACTGAGGATAAGGTTCAAAATAAGTCTAGGGTTAGGCATAGTTTTACTGAGGTTAAGTGTAGGAATACGGTTAGGTTTAGGCATAGTTTCACTGAGGTTAAGTTTAGGAATAAGATAAGGTTTTGTGACCATTTTACTGAGGTTACATTTAGAAATAATTAGGTTTAGTTTAGGCATACTTTACTGAGGTTACGTTTAGGCACAGGCTGACTAAATAAGCGATTTAAACGCTGGTTTCAACCCGTCAGTTAGATTTTCTTTTCCGCTAAATGAGAGGTTTCTATTGGAGCTAGATTTAGGCATACTTTACTGAGGTTACGTTTAGGAATAAGGTTAGGTTTAGGCATAGTTTTACTGAGGTTAAGTTTAGGAATAAGGTTAGGTTTAGGCATAATTTACTGAGGTTAGGTTCGGTTTAGGAATACCAGGTGGCGACCGTTGCGAGGTCGCCGGATTTGCCCTGGGGTGACTGTGTTTTGGGGCGAGTGTTTTGGTATTCTGCCAGACCTGCCCGTTTCCTTATTCTAAACTGATGAATCACCATGCAGTTGGCAGCATGCAACAGTTTCCTTTCAATTGTCTGAGATGGTCTGTCATTCATAACATAACTTTATTTCTGTACAGTCGCTCATAGACCTATTTGTCTATGTTCCAACATCCGTTTCAGTTATTCTAAATATTTAGGCTACTTGACGAGTCGATGTGACATGTATGGAACTGCACCTTTGTTTGCAATCCAGAAATGTTGCAATTAATACCTAGCAATTGTTTCAGTCTTCAGTGGGTGGGGACCAAGTTTGCTGCATCAGGATATTAGGGAAGTATAGGCCATTTCAAATTCTTTCCTGTGATTGTTTTAACGGCCTGGCTGGCAGACATTGTGTTATTATTCCACAAAAGTGGCCAACCGCGCCCACCTGTTCTCCAAACAGATTGAAACAAATGTAGGATGATTAGCAATTGGTTTGGTTGCATCATTGGCAGCCCACTAGGGCAGTAGGGCATCAGCTGCCCTGGCATACCAGATAGGGTTGAAGCCTTGTGAGCAGAATTAGCAGCAACATAAGCCCATGCACATGTTAAATATGTTGGTTAAACCTCTATTATGAAAAAAATAAGAAAAAGGAAACAAGAGACAACAGGTTGAGGATTGATTGCATGAAACAATCACCTGTGCATCCACTCTCAACGTTGCTAAACAAATAATTGGTCTATAAACGTTAGTTTGTACAATCTGTATGGGAGAGTAGCCTATGTTATTACAATATATTGAGACTCCTGTGACTAGGTTGGACACGACCTTTGACACAATCCTGTTTGTGTTGAATAGTTTGACACGAATTGTGACCTGAAGGTCAAAATAAGAGTTCTCCCCAGAACAAGCAGGCATGGGGCTCTATTAAAATTCAGCACTTTCACAACAGACCTGGGTTCAAATCCGGGGTAGAACAGCCTATATATTTATAATAATACTGGAATTAAGGAACCCAAGGCATGTTCACTAAATTCTTATGCATTGAAACTTCCCAGAAGGCTACTGAGTGAATAGCCAAGAATGAATATGAGTAGCTTTAATCTTAGTTCGACTTTCTAATTCTAGAGAACCAGGATCTTTAGCCTAATTTATACATTATCATACCACCACGTCGCTCGCCAACTCAAGTTGTTTTAGGCGAGATATAAAACTAGGCTTTAGTATCATGTGATTCAGAAGAGATGAATGATCTATCATGTGACCAGCTATGAAAGTGTGAGAAAGAATGGAATTTGTGTGTGTGTGTGTGTGTGTGTGTGTGTGTGTGTGTGTGTGTGTGTGTGTGTGTGTGTGTGTGTGTGCATGTGTGTGTGTGTGTGTGGGGGTGTGTGTGATGAAGGTAGGAAAAATAACAAAGGTGATTACAGAAATCTGACCATAAAAATGGCTTTGCAATCTGAATCAACAAAGGCACTTTGGTGGACAGAATTTCACTACTAGTGTTTGTAATGGTTAGTGATGACATCTGTGTGTGTGTGTGTGTGTGTGTGTGTGTGTGTGTGTGTGTGTGTGTGTGTGTGTGTGTGTGTGTGTGTGTGTGTGTGTGTGTGTGTGTGTGTGTGTTTCAAGGACTTGCAGTGATTTGAACAACTTTGCAAGTTCAGCTTTGTCAGCGAAAGTGGGATGACAAGCAAAAAAATCTCACCGATATCAGTTACTAGAAAAACATCAATCATTTAGTGTAATATAAAGCTAATCTCAATGTGAACAGATAGCTGATTGCAAAGCCCAACAGAATGCGAGGTAATTCCCAGAGCCAAACACACTAGGACGAACACGCACGACTGTCATGGGATTTATTCAGATTCACACAATGCTCTGAGGTAAGCATTGATTATTGTCAGTGTACATTTGCTGTTTTGTTAACCCACTTTTCATTGCACTGTTTATAGTGTCTCTTTATCATTCAATTCCCAGAGCACGGACCACTGTGTACAGAGTGTGTGTTTGCACTTCGTGCCCAGGTATTGTGCTACGTCTATTCACTGCAAGGAGGAAGTTGTAAAGCAAACCCCTACAGCACGATGACACAGCACAACGCTGGATGCAGCTCAACAGTATCGGGCCACTTACTCTGTCCTCTGCTATTTGCACTATTGGTTGCTAATGTATTAATCCTTTTACTACATGAATGTACATTCTGTATATCTTTGGTTACTTATTTATTCATCCATTATATTTTATATCAGGCCTGGAATCTTACCATTTTAGGGGCAAGGCCACTTCTTTGGTGTTGTCAGTTTTTGGACAGGCACATCAGCCAAATGCCACGGCAGGGCAGCAAGGTCATCAAATAAAACATGACTTCATACAAGATTCTGTACATTCATGTGGCAGAGTCTATATATTGTATTCTGGCCACCCAGAAATGCTACCCTTTTCTACATAGTTTTGTTATTCTCATGCCTTATGGTAATAGTCTGGATGGAAAGTGGGGTCCATGCGCATAGGGTGGATTTGTTTCCGCCACCTGGTATATTTGTCTTTTTACTAAATACTTGTTGATAGTTTTCTTGCCGACTATTTTCTCATACTCCTTGGCATGTGCATTTAAAGATTCTGCCTGGTACCAGGCTGAAATAAGGTTGTGTGCGCGTGTCCGCATGTGTGTGTGTGTGTGTGTGTGTGTGTGTGTGTGTGTGTGTGTGTGTGTGTGTGTCATGTTGTCACTGTGGAAAACACACAGTATCACTATCTATGTACTATTACCATGTGTCTTTGTGTCTGTTTATTTGCTATGAAGGCTTACTTTGTGGCTCCTAGAATCTCGACCTAGAGAGAACTTTCAACTATCAGGCTCCTCTTGGAGGCAGACACTGTCCAGGAGGCAGACACCGTTAGTTTAAGAGCAGGCTAGGCTTAAAACATTACTTCCATTTGGGGAACAACAGCACCATCATCATACATAGTCTCTAACGTCGTCATAGTGCAGTGCCAGGTTTGATTACTTCGTTAACAAATGACATGACCTGCCTGGTGAAACATGTTCAACAACTCTTATGAACGTGTGGTGTGGTGAAGTAAGTAAGTATGTACATTGTATTTGTATATAACACTTCTCACAGAGAGAACTCACAAAGTGCTTTTCATTACATTACGGTCATTTAGCAGACGCTTTTATCCAAAGCGACTTACAATAAGGTCGCTTTACATACAACATACAGGTCATGTCATTTTTTAATGAGGTAATCAAACGTGGCACTACACTGGCTATGACGACATTAGAGATTATGGATGATGATGGTGCTGTTGTTCCCCAAATGGAAGGAACGTTTTAAGTCTAGCCTGCTGTTAAACTGAGGGTGTCTGCCTCCCGACCCGGACCAAACCTCGAAGATGGTTCCAAAGGAGAGGAGCCTGATAGTTGAAAGTTCTCTCTTGGAGATTCTAGACCCACAAAGTAAGCCTTTTTTGGGTTTGGGTAGGATATGTGTTAACATAGGGTTAAAAATGAACCCGTGGGACATTGGACATGGCAGAATCTTTTAAAAAAAACACACTTTAAGGATTAAGAAAATGCAAGTAAGAGAAAGTATTTAGAAAAAAGTTTTTTTGTGCTGTTTTGTCCTGTAGCCTAATAAAGTCAAGATGTGCTTGAATTTTAATAATAACCACTTTCATTAATTCCTTGGGTCCAAGTTGTATGGGATTCATTTATTTATTTGTCTCTGGTTGTGTCCTTCAAAAGTTGTGGTCTTTTCTATTTCTTCCATTTTCAGGTTTCACATTATTTCGGCCTGTTACCTGGCAGAATCTTAAAATACACACTTCAAGGATGAATGCACGTGGACGTGCACGTGGACCCCACTTTTCATCTATAGTCTAGACTATATTGCTTCTCCTCTTTCTATTTCTCTGTTCCTCTCAACCTCTCCTTTCCTCTCCTACTCTCCTGCTCTCCTGTCCTCTGCTCTCCTCCTCTCCTTTCCTATGCTCCCCAATTGCTCTCCCTGTCTCATCTCCCCTTCAGTTACACTAATTTGTAGTCTATCATACCCTTATGGACAACAAACAAACAGACAACAAATTCCTTTTATATACTGTATATGCACCTCATTACTTTGTTTACATTTATGTCAAGAATAGATCGGTGCACATCAGAGGACTCTACGTTTGACTGGTCCTTCCTATAGGCACCATTACAAATGAGACACAACCATGACTTTGATCTTTCACTCTCAGTCCTTTTCTTGGGTTTTCAGCTTTACATCAGCACATAAAATAGCTCAAGCCAGGCGTAACCGACTACAACAACAAAGTGCTCTAACTAAAGCCCATTTTAATGTTTCGTTGTAAAAAAGATATAGCTGCCTGTATGATACTACAGTGTAGTTAAAATTCTGCTGGATTCTGATCAAGGCAAGCCGTGTGTTTTGTAGACACACTGCAAACATTTTATTGACCTTTTTGATGGTACAGTCACAGTGGTGAAGAGAGGACTTGTGGATCATGTGCTGTGAAAGTACTGCCCTCTCCTGGCCTGAAACGGAACCAGCATTTGTAAAAAATAACACAATTTCGCTTATTTCTTTTTTCTTTTACGGCTACAACGAACACACCTTTAAGTTCCACCAGATAAACTGAAGAGCATGATCATCCCATTAATTGGCTTTTATGTCAACTATCAATCACACTTATATGACAAGTTTACCATTACGATTATTGTTTTTTAAATGCTTAATAATGGGTAAACTACTTTGCCAGCGTGAATATATGCCAGGGAGTTATAAAAGATAAAAGCAGGCCCCCGTCATCATTGCGCCAGATCAAATAAATGTTTTCTGACTATAGAGTCGTTATTCAACCATCAAAAATGGAAGATTCCACAGATGAGACCTTAATCCTCTCTTACCCAATTTTATAGTGGTTGATGCCTTGGCTGGACGATGCCCACCACCAACAACACATTGGGTCCAGATGGGTGGAGGCAAGAGAGAGAAACAGAGTAAGGGAGTGAATGAAAGAGGGAGAGAAGGACGAGGGGGAGAGAGAGAGAAAAGAGGGAGAGGGTGAGAGAGGGCGCAGGAGGAGGAAAAGAAGAGAGCATGGTTGATGTACATCTGTCATGCATTATTGCGGCAAATGCCAGTGCTGCTATCCTGGCTTCAGAAACTATGTTGAAGACAGAGTGAGGAGGGGGTTGAAGCGTCCGCCTTAAATCACAATCTGATTCCTCCTGCTGCCTGGTTTTCTCCTTTTTAGTGACTTTATCAACACACAAACACCCATACACATTCCCCCTCTGCCTCTTTCTGTCTTCCTCACACATGCACGCGTGTGCACACACACACACACACACACACATACAATTTCTCCTTTCTCCCTATCTCTCTCTGACTCAGTCTTTCTTTCGTTGTCACTCTCTCTCTCTTTCACTCGTGCACGCACGCACGCACGCACGCACGCACGCACGCACGCACGCACGCACGCACGCACGCACGCACGCACGCACGCACGCACGCACACACACACACACACACACACACACACACACACACACACACACACACACACACACACACACACACGCTCCATCTCACTGCCTTGCACAAATGAGCACTTGGATATATATATACATACATGTAGACAGAAGTGTACACACACACACACACACACACACACACACACACACACACACACACACACACACACACACACACACACACACACACACACACACACACACACACACACACACACACACACAATCCCCCAATGAATTCCTCAGGAAGGAGTCAGCTCTCTTCATTCCTCTGGACACAACTTTTCCTTAACAAGGTACTGACGATCTTGACCTCCTCTTCAAACAAACCCTTCCCTCCAATCAGTGTGGATAGAGGAGCCGGAGCTCGACTGAGGCCTGTGGGTATTACAGAGGAAACGTTCTGATTCTCCTTGATTACTCTCCCTCTCTCTCTCTCTCTCTCTGCATCTCAGCCTGCCTCCCTCCTCTCCCCGCCCCTCCCTGTCTCTCTGTTCCTCCCATTTTGTCCCCCAAATGCAGTGGTGTAAAGTAACTAAGTACAATTTTGAAATATTTCTTACTTTACCGGAGTATTTCCAATTTTCAGTACATTTACTTCTAATCCACTACATCTCAGAGGTAAATATTATACTTTTACTCCATTACAATTATTTAAAAACGTTAGTTACTTTGTAGATTTTGATCATTATTACAAAACATACATTAACCACTTCAGCCCTACATACATTTCGGGCCATTTGAAAATAGACGATCTAAAAGCTCACAATGTGTCATGAGCTTGTAGATCTGCTATTTTCAAAGGATTTTAAATACATTTTATACATTTGAAAACTTGTGAAATGGGACATTCTGCATATTGGGTATTTTCTACTTTTGGTACTTTAAGTACATTTTGACACCAATGCTTTTGTACTTTTACTCAAGTAAATTTTGAATTCCAGACTTTTACTTGTAACTACTGTAAGTATTTCTACATTGCAGTATTGCTACATTTACTTAAGTAAAAATTTTTAATACTTTTTCCACCACTGCCCAAATGTCTCAGAATAGCAGATCTACAAGCTCATAGCGCGGCAAGTGTGCCGCACTATGAGCTTGTAGATCTGCTATTCTCTCTCTCTCTCTCTCTCTCTCTCTCTCTCTCTCTCTCTCTCTCTCTCTCTCTCTCTCTCTCTCTTAACCCTCTGTCTAGGCAGCCCCCATTGCCTAACATGTCCCATTTCTCTCTGTCAATCTGCTTCATCTCCCTCCTATGTTTTTTTTTTCCTCCTCTGCACATAGCGCTACTTTGCTCATTGTTCTCCATGCCTGTCTCCCTCCCTCTATGCTACTCTCTCTGATTGCCCCCTGGTTAACTCCTCGGAGCGCTGCTAAGGGTTCCGGCCTCTTCATGTGCGCCTCCCCCCAGTCAGAGCCCCCTCTAAGAACCACATTGGAAATACACAGGGGGCAATTTGAACGGGGACGGAATTCTATTAGAAAAACACAACCCCCCAGGGTCAAAACATGGTAAAGCTTTTCCTCACAATAACCATAACTCAGTGTATTAATCTAAACTGATTGAAGGAAATAATATGTACACACGCAGTAATGTTGTTTTAGTAGGCCCCTTGAAAGTCACACCCTTATAATTAGGAAGTACTCATGAAAATGGCATCAAGGACTTCTGGACTACTATTGAGGACTATTGCGCTGTTTATGTTCAGATTATCTTTATTATAGAGCATGTTATAACAGTTGTTTTGAAAAGTGCTAGGCAAATAAAACGAGACAGAGTCTAATAACGGATCTCTGTTGATTTAACTTATACATTTTAAGTTTTAAAAGTTAAAAATTAAGTATAAAACATGTGAGTTATATGTCCTTGGCCTACTGGCAGCGTGCAGCTGATCGGTCCAGTAATTTGTAAGATTTGGGGTTTCTCTCCAAGTTGTCTCAAGACACTCTACATATACATAAAATGTAATTCATAAAATTGTATTCACACACCTCACACATATGTATTGTTCTTGCCCGCAGTTACAACGTTTCTGGTAACTTGAATTTGACACACCGTCTGATGCTCACCGTTGCTAGCTATTTGGCACACCATCAAACCCTTTACAATTCAAGAATCAAAATGTAGTGATTATTGCTTATTAAACACTTTTGGCTAGAAGAAGAATATTATTATCGTGGAAATCTCAAAAAAAAAAAATCTCTCTTAGAGGAACCACTGAAGGCTTTTTCAAGGCATGGATACATTTAATTGAATATTTTAATAACCATATCTCTTAAAGAATAGAATGCTCTGTGTGTTTCAGGTGTAGTGGACAGTATGTCAGCCCCTGCCACGTCGTAAAAACTTAAAATTATTATTATTATTATGCATAACAAAGTTATGAAATTACGAACCTTCCCATAGGTAAACAGTGGAATGAGGCAAAGGGAACATTCTGCAAAAATAGCCGATACAAGCCATGTCGCGACACACTGTGAGCTTGTAGATCGGAAATGTTCGACAAACAGATTTGGTGTAGGAGGCCTAGTATAGACCGGTGGGGGTGGGGACTACACTATATATGAAGTACTGTAGGTGGGTTTAAGCAGAGATAACATTGTTCCCAGGGAATGTTAGTAGAAGATGTAGATTTTAGGTTCTGGCTACTGCATGGACTGAAGTCTCACAAAGCTGATGTAATGTGATTATATTGCATCGTATAATAACCCCCCCCCCCCCCCCCCCCCTTGGCGTAAACTCATTCCCTAGTTGAAATATTCCTACTCTGCCACGTGAACCAGATCCTTCTCAGGTGGCGGACTGGATTGCGGTTTGAGCCCAGGCTGTGGTGGAGTGCTGAAAGTCAAGTTACCGCCATGGGTTCCACTCACCACCGAGACACATACATCCACTGGTGTCAGACATATGCCATTGGTTTACACCCAGCATGCATTCCCACATTGTGGTTGTAACTAAAGAGATTTAAGCCTATTGTTCCCCCATGACTGACATTATTACAGGGTGGAAACATCTTTTTCATCCCTCTACTACAGCATCTGCTCCGACCACACTGGAAAATCCTGAGGGTCAATTGGAACTCTGGGTGTAAAAATGAACAATCTTTATGCTTTCAGGGATAAATTAACACTCAGGATTTAGCAGTGCGCCCGACCTCGCTGTCTCTTGCCATTTTCTCTCTCTTATTTTCTCGTCATCGCACTCACTTATTTTCCCACCCTCATCATCACTCACTGTGCATCTTTCAGTCTATGGTGTAAAAACTACGTTATGTGTGAGCTTGGGTAAGAATATGCACGCGTTAAGAGTGACAAAAGAATGAATGTGCAAGCTTGTGCTTGATTATGTGTTTGGAAGAGTGTGTAAAATTATGTATGGTGTGTGTGCATGTGCTTGTGTGACACAACATTTTCATTGACAGGGTGAATGTGATGACGACCACCCATCACAGATCAACTATTCTAGCTATGACAGCCTGCACAGGCATCGGAGCAGCTAATGACCGGAAAGTGACACAATGTCCGAGCCCCGTCACAATTCTTTTCACATTTACTGGACATAGCTGCCGTGGTCTGAGCGGTAAGTGGGCGACGAACAAGGGCCCCCTCTGACGAGGCAGAAAGGGGGACATTGTAGGGGCAGTGTCTGCAGGGACCCGTAGGTTGACAACTATAACATTCATTCCCTCTCTGGCCCTGCTGATTCACCACTAACCCCCGACCGAAGGACGACCGGTAGGGCTAACTTGTGTGTGTCTGCGGCCACCATTAGTCAAACATTAGTCACAGTGCCCATTTAAATGATAAACATGAACAGGGTTTTTGTTCTCTAGGCGGACGCCGAGACCCCTCATGTGGACTTCTTAATCCCAATGTGACATAATGTGATTGTGTTTCGTCACCCTGCCTGCCTGTCTTCACCGCCCCAGCCCCCCCCCCCCCCCCCCCCCCCACCCCACCCCACATCCCCTTCCACGCAATCGCTTTGTCTTCAGGGTCTGTTTTAAGTGAGTGATGACAGGTTGGGTGAATCTCGCATGAGTCAGAGGATTTCCATGGACACCTTTGCCTGCTTCCCTCTCAGCTGATACCAAGCCTTGGCCCAAGGGCATCGCTTATTCTATGACTTCTATATTAGTTTTATTTATGATTCAACCACATTAACCCTGGTGTCCTTTATTTTTAAACAGCAAAAAATAGCTGATCCACAAGCTTGTGTTGTGAGCTTGTAGATCAGCTATTTTACATTTTGTCATATGATGAAGTATATATATAGGACATAAGTGGTTAAAGGTCTTCTGTGATTTAGCTACCGCAAAATAATTTCATTTAGGTCTATGTGTGAAATAATCAAGGTTCTATACAAAATGTGTAATTACACTGTTAAGACACTAAGACAGGCTTGGCATTCCATCACCTTGCACATAATACGAGGCAAGTTCAAAAGAACTTAATACAACAATTCCACTCCATGTGATATGTGGGATAACGCTTGTTACAATAAATACAAAAATACCCAAATGACATAAATGGGTTTCATATGCACATTTTACACTCACCATAAAAGTTAAACATGTAACCAGTAACTACTCTCCATCACATAATGTTTGGAAAGTATTGCAGTTTAATATCAAAACGAATGTGAGGTGGTCACTATGGTGTATGGAGGTGGGTTTCAGAATTTGGTGGATAGGCCTATTATGCTAATGTGTACAGTGTTATTTCCCAGGCCCAAGGCTACATGTGTTACTCAATACACCACAATACAGGCCTGCCACCATCCATCATCTGTGCGTCAAAACAAACATGATTGAAACAGGAACCAACATACATAGTACTACTGCTGGGGTTCAAAGAGGCTTCCCTGTGTGAAACAAGAGTGTGTCTCTCTCACACACACACACAGAGAGAGAGAGAGAGAGAGAGAGAGAGAGAGAGAGAGAGAGAGAGAGAGAGAGAGATCTGATGACCAAAAACAGTGACTCAACAGCCTCCTAGACACAGAAACATGGAAAGTCAGGAAGACAGAGAGAGAATGATTCAGTGAAAGTGAATGAATGTGACTCTCATACCCATCACTGGAAGGGGGAGAGAGAGAGACTGAAAAAAGAAAAAGGGAAGGACGGAAAGAGAGAGAGAGGGGGAAATGACTGGCGACTGTGTGGGAAGAGAGAGGGGAGGGGCCTAAAAAGTATGAACTTGTGTGTGTGTGTGTTTTAGCAGAGGAAGCATTAAGGGAAAAGACTCCAAAACGGGACGTTATTATGCTCAGCAATTCACCTTGATTTAAGACGTCTCGGGGCCGTGGGTTTAGTCTCTCTAGTAGTCGCCTCTAGTGTGGCTCGTTTGTCTTGTTATAACAGAAGCATTGAACTTCGGAGCAGCCAGTCAAACTTGAACCCGTGCAGTTCTTCCTCTGCCAGATCAGACCGTGCGTAATAATTCAAAATACACAAGGATCGACGCGTCAAAGGGGGGATAACACAAGAAAAAGGGGACGGAAAAACAGGAGAAACTTGCTAAGAGGAGGAAAAATGAGAGTCGTTTTGTTGGAGAGCTGCTTGGTGTTCCTCCTCATGCTGTCTGTTCTGTCCGCCGTACAGAGCTACTCCACACGTAAGTGTCCGACAGATCACAGATGTCCATCGATGCGCACAGACCAGGGTTGCCAAGTCCTCTTATTTATAAGCGACTTTTGGCTTCTTTTTCTGTAAGGTTGCTTAGTTGTAAATATTGCAAGTTGCGTTTTTTAGGGGGGGGGGGGGGGGCTAGTTTCCAAAGTGTAGTTGCTTATATTGGGGCTTGCTTGTTTGATGTTGTTTAAACCAGTGGTTCTTGAACATTTTCATGTCAAGGACCTACCCAAATAAATGTGTTTGTCTGTGGAACCCGCCCCCCCCCACCACCCATCTGAAAATATTTTGTGCCAGGGACCCCCCCCCCCCCCCCCACTACAAGATTTGTGTAGTTAAAATGTTACGAAAATATTCCACTTTTCTTTTCACATCTTACTGATATTTTTGAAAATATCAGATCTACAATCTCATAACGCGTTGCATCGTGACACGTTGTGAGCTTGTAGATCGGCTATTTTCAATTAGCAGATGTGTTTAAAGGTCTCATGTGACTTATAGTCGCTTGTTTTGGGCTTGTTTTCATAGACCTGGTTGCTTGATTCTCTCACAAAACCTGGCAACTGTGGCACAGACGTTGGCTTGGTCATGTTTGGCTGGAATGGACAGACAGGCTGCAGACAGTGTTCTACAAGCCGTCATGCGTACATTTGTGTCACTAGTTAAAAGCGTACATATGAAGAAAAAAAAAGGTCTGAGTGAAAGGCTTGAGAGATTTTTCCACACCTAATATGGAGGATGATTATTATTATTATTTTTTTAAATATGGATGATGATGACACCTTGGTAAAATAGAGCTATGACATCACAAATCAGAAAAAAATGTGAGAAAGAAGTGAAACTGCAAAATAACAATTAAATTCAGTTTTTTAAAGTTACGTCCCCCCCCCCATATTCTTGAACTCATGTTTAGGGGACACTCTAATTCCATATTGGCTGTTACATTGTGAATATGTAATAAATAAAATAAATAAATAATTTCTGAACGCTTAAAAAAACTATGACAAGTGCCACATTTCCATTTGACAGCCACAGGTCAGGCCACTGTTGGTGTGATTTTTGGCTATTATTCATGTTCCCCGGTGTTCCTGCAGAAGAAATGGGAGGTTTTTGGGAAACCCTCCCAGGAGGTTGAATTTCAACAAGTCGGGACATAATTCGTTTAACACATGGGGAGCATGGATGGGGCTTTACGGACCGCAACAAAACACTGACATCATTTGGTCGGTTCCTAGAGAATGTTAACCGGCAGCTTAATGCACAGTAACGTAAATAAATCTCAGTTGTGCTGCTGCAGTCCCACACGTCCGCTCCCCATAAGTGGCCAGATTATTTTTATTGGTGAGCTCACTATAAACGAACTACAAACGTCTGCCTCAGCATCTGTCCTTGTTAATTTGGCGTGGAAACTGATAAAATAAAGCCCGTTTTAAACGCTTAAAGACCAGCAGTCTTGACATGGTAGCCGTGGCTTTTATTATAAGCTGTAACTATAACCTATTGATATACTCCAAGTCTCCAACAGTGAACTGCGCTCATTCAGTTTACAATAAAAAAGCCTTTATGATGTGAAACCTTTCACTGTACATGTAGTGAAAATAATAGAATTAGAGTAGCCTACATCTAATCAGATTATATTGTTGAAGAAATATTTGAGCATGCACAACCTGTCAACGTGGAGACAGGCCTATTGAGGGTAGATATGGTACATTTGAATTACTACATCATGTCCCTTTAACATGAAAGCGAATGTGAAAATTGAATTTATACATTTGAAAACAGGCCTCCACTGTTGTCTCTTTGCTCCCTTTTCAGATGGCATTGCATGGCTCATTGTCGCTTAATGCTGCATGACTTCTCCTTTCAATTCTGTCCCCTACACAGCCCCATCAAAATGTTGAAAACGTTCCATATGTATCTCTTTTGTCCGTCAAATGTAGGAAGCGTAGTCTTCTTTTGAACTGTTCCACGGACGAGCGAAGGGTAAACAGAGCTTTAGAAATAGGGGGTATTACAGGCCTTTCACGCACCCTTGAATACTGACAGCATAACCACCATGGGTGTCAGAAACCAGCTCTCATTTTTCAATTCCTCACAGACTCCAGCAGTCAAAAGGGTTTAAAATCAACCATGAGCAAGTGTTTATCTCGTTGGAGCCCATTCAGCATTCAGCTAGTGTCTCATCAGGGAATTCATTTGTTGATGTCATTTGTTCTTTCCTCAACTGCTACTCTGGAATTTGATAATTGTATCCCTTTACTTTAGTTGTTACCCATATGGCAGTCAGTAGTTTATAAATATATTTTTTAAATATATTATATATAATATAACATGTCTAAATATTTACTTGGCTCCTTCAAACAATAACTAAAAGCAGAATTTATCAAATACATGCTAACATGATTCATTAATGAGGGAGCATGGTATATGGGATTGGTTACCTTGTGGTGCTCTATTCTTGACAGGGGGATTGTACGTTTATGTGCATTTCCTGTCACTGCCTGCCACATATTGTCTGGTAACGACATTATGAGATGTCCTCCGTTTGTAAAACGTGACGCTTAATGTGGCCAAATGACAAATGTGGGTGCATGAACTTAAACCTTTTAATTATTGAGCTAGACTTAATGAATAATGAACATTATCTGTTTTATTTTCTTCCTGAAATGGATAGTGTGTTTTGCAAATGAGCTCCTGAATTGTATGATTTGTGATAAATTGCACATAGTGAGTTTAAAATATGTAAAAAACAAAAAAACAAAAAGAAGGACCTAAGGGCACTCCACTGTCCAAGGGTTAAACTTATCACCTGCCCTCATCATCACAGCCCTGCTTCAAAATGCCGTAAGCCTCTGAAAACAAATCATATTTTACAAGCCATTTCCTCCTGCAAGCTTGTGGAGTAGAGACAATAAACAGCAGTAATTGCGCCTGTCTTTGTGGTCGTTAAAGTGAGGGGGTTTCACACCCTGGTCCAGAGGGACTGGGCCAACCACCACCACTCTCAGACTACTGAAAGGGATCAGTAAATTATTGTTATTCAGCTGGATCAGAGTGTGATTGGGTAATCATGATCCCTTCCCTTCTGCTAGCTGAGTATATGCTTAACACCCTGTGTGTATTTGTTTTTGTGTGTGTGTGTGTGTGTGTGTGTGTGTGTGTGTGTGTGTGTGTGTGTGTGTGTGTGTGTGTGTGTGTGTGTGTGTGTGTGTGTGTGTGTGTGTGTGTGTGTGTGTGTGTGTGTTTGTGTGTGTGTGTGCACACGTGTGCGGGAATTGCAATTATGTCAGTGTTGCGATGTAGCCTAAATATTGGTGTGGAGTTACAGAGAAATGAACTTCTTCAAAGATGTTCTTCTCAAAAGGACCACACAATCTGTCTTTCAGCAGAGGTAGTTACTCAAAGTATATGGCCCCGGGCTGAGATTTGTAGTGGTCTGACAAAGTGTTAGAAGCTCTCACACTTGCTCATTATAGTCTCTCATCTGTTCTCCATAGGAACTATCTTACATTTGTTCATAGAATTGTGTAGTAGAATCTCTTCTCTTCTCTTCTCTTCTCTTCTCTTCTCTTCTCTGTTCTCTTACCACTCAGCTGTGTACCCCGCCTCTTAACAAACACCCTCACCCCTCCTCCTTCCTCTTGCTCCCCAGAGGTGGCAGCCATCTTCCCAGAGGACCCTGCTCTGCACATCGGGTCCAGCCTGACCGCCACCTGCCGGGTCAACCCGGACCTGGGCGTCCATGCCAGCTCTCTGTTCTGGACATTGAACGGACGGCGTCTGCCCAGCACCTCCTACAGCGTGCTCAGCCCCACCGCCCTCAGCGTCACGCTGCCCAGGCTCCCTGCCTCCCGGCAGCGCTCTGGGGACAACCTCCTCTGCCACAACCCCGGAGGACACGTCCTGGCCGGCTCCTGCCTCTACGTCGGCAGTAAGTCACAGCAAGTTAGCCGGTGGTCACGTTGCTGTACGGTATTGTCACAATCCAAGGGAAAAGGGGGTTTTCGGTTGTTATTTTTTTTGTTCATGTCACGGTCAGGCTTTAGTTTTTTTTTTCTCTTCCTCTTCTTCCGTTCCCACTCCGTTCACCGTGTACTTGGCTACAGTGTATCCCTTTCACTGCAGAGACTCTTTGAGAAAAAGCTTATGTTCTCTGGGGGAATCATGTGGTGTGTGCTGGTCCGCCGTGAGGAAATGGTCAAATAAAAGAAAGCTGGGTGGATGGGGGGTTGTTGGGGGGGGGGGGGGAGAAGCACAGAAGAAGAAGTCGAGCCGAGAACGGGACAGGAGTGATGTCGGAGAGACGACGGCGAGGGGGACGGGAGACGAGGTGGGGTGGTGTTGTTGCAGGATAAGAGATTTTGAAGAGTCCTCGACACAGTTGTTGTGGTTGTATTTTAGATTGGCTGATGAGGCCTGCGTGACTCTGTGACGCTTTTACCACCTGTGTGGTCCATTACTCGCACTATCACTCATAGGGCATGGGTCTGACATGTGCTCATGCATGCAAGCAGGAACAAGCACGTTCGCGTGCACGCGCGCGCACACACACACACACACACACACACACACACACACACACACACATACATACATACATAAGCATGGACAGTATTAGCTCTCTTCCTTACTAGCAGTCACTCTCTGTCAAACGCACACAAACACACACACACACACACACACACACACACACACACACACACACACACACACACACATACACACACACAGTATGTCACAATGAGAACTGAAAAATAAATGTGCTGCTGGCCTGGGTGATGAGATGATAAATGACTTCTAAGGAGTCATAAAGATTTTGCAGTGAAGTAACACTTGTGTGCATGCCATATACAGCCACATACACACGCACACGCACACACACACACACACACACACACGTACGATCTCTCACTTCTCTGCCTCTCTCTCTCACACACGCACACGCAGTTGTGCGCACACACACACACACACGGACAGTTTTGTAGTCAGGATCCTAATCTCTGTGTGACGCTGGTGTTCAGCAGCCTGTGTTCTGACAGAAGAGGAATGTTGGCAGGGTTCCTGAATCTGACCCAAGTTTACAGCACACACACACACACACACACACACACACACACACACACACACACACACACACACACACACACACACACACACACACACACACACACACACACACACACACACACACACTTGAACACACTCGCAATCAGAACAAACATACCAATTTCTGAGGAACATCGCTCGTTAGTAAATTACACGAGGAGAGGGCTTTGATAATGGTGAACTTTCTTTTTGCCCTGACCTGAAAGTTTGAAGGAATGATAGAAGGAACAGGGTAATAGAGTACTTGCTAACCCCAAATGTTCTTCCCTTATCTCTTTATCTCTCTTTCTCTCTGTCTGTCTGTCTCTCTCTCTCTTCCATGAACTTTCTCCCCCCCTCTTCCCGTCTTTCGTACACTCTTATTTCTTCCACTTTTCTCTCACCATCTCTCTTATCTACCTTCTCCACTCTTTAAAAAAAAAACTCCCTCCACCTCCCCGTCACTCTCTCTACCCCTCCACTTCACTCTCTTTCCATTTCTCCTTCACCTCCCATCCCTCTCTTCTCTCCCCCTGCCTCACTCTTTCCATAACTACCCCCCCCCCCCCCCCACCACCCAGTGCCTCCAGAGAAGCCGGTCAATCTGACATGCTGGTCCAGGAACACCAAGGACCTGACATGCCGCTGGGCTCCTGGGGGACAGGGAGAGACCTTCATCAGAACCAAGTACAACCTCAAGTACAAATTCAGGTGTGTAGCAGGAACATACAAAGTCTGGAGTGTTCATTCAGCCCTGAGTGCTATTTTCAACCAAGAGATTTGATGTAGAGGGAAAAGGAGCGTACCTAGTATAGAGCCTTTGTCTCAATGTGATGTTACTGGTTAAATAAAGATTACAATTATAATAAAGAGCCCTGGGGTCCATGAACTATACTTTAGGCTATAAATGTTTTTTTACACTCTGTATTTGGCTGCATATGTTCCCCAGTCATGGCTGTTGGGCAGATAAGAATGCTCCTCTAACGCTTGGAGAAATGTCATGTGTGATGAAACAGATTAAATCTCCAAACTGAAATTGTTACAGAACTACAAAGATTTGGATACAATGTAAATATCAGGCAGCTGAAGATGCTGTATGACCTCACTTAATGCCTCATGTATACTTAGTTGAGCGCCGGTGTCACGCACTGAAAACTACAAGGCTGATTTATATACACCGCGTTGCATCGCGTCTTGCGACACACTTCCTTTCATAAACCAGGGTTTAAATCAGGTTGTAGACAGAGAGATTCTGTCTCAGGCAGACCAGGGACGAATCAAAATAACTGACTATAAAGCATTCTAGTTTCTAAACTCAACTCTAGTATATACAGTACACACACGCACGCACACACACACACACACACACACACACACACACACCCATAGAATACCCATATGATTGATTGATTATTTTATTTTCGTGTCCTGCACACAAAGTGCCCAACCCTCATGGGTTTATAAGACACCATTTTACGCTTACAGCATGTTTATATTCAAATAATACATTCCATTCCAGCTCTGAATTATACAGAGTGTACTGTCTTCTCTCCCAAACGAAACATATCTCAAGTCTTTCATAATCATCTAACTCAAGGAAATCACCATGAATAAAATATATCTTACTAAAACATGCCTCTCTTATATCATCATATTTAGGGCAGTAAAACAAAACAAAAATACCTCATTTTCAATTTCATCTAGTTCACAAAACAAACAGTATCTCTCTTCTGGAGTGGCATTAAACTTGCCAGTCTCCAGAGCTAATGCTTTTCCTATTTGTGCACAGAGACACAAATTATACTTCACGTAAGGTTCTACCCTGTACCTGTCCTTTATGAGACAATATGTTCATTATTATTTTATTTTTATTCTAAAAATATTCAATGTTTATATTATAATCCCACAAATTATGAACCCAAAAATTAGAGATGTAGTCGAGACCACCCCAGTTGACCCAACCTGTGCCGACTGAGTTGAGATCAAAACCACTGACAGTAGAGAAGTCCAAAGCAAGACAAAACAAATCTTCAATCTAGACCACACTGAAGAACAAACTTCAAGCATCAGTGGAACAAAAAAAAATAGTGGCTGCTCTCCAAAAGAATTGTCATCAGTGCGATCTTCATTTGACAATTAAATGAATAAATATCAAGTTATAACTGAGGTTGTTTCTTTCTTCTTTTTCTTTTAATAAAGTAAACACGAAGTAATCATAGCATTTTTAGTGCTATGTTTCTTGATATGTTTATTTATAATGAACTTTATTTCATTGTTTACTGTTTATTTAATGAACATTGAGCATCCTAGAATTGCTGTATATATTATTGTGTATACTTAATAATACGCAATGCAGAAAAGGCGATTGCAATGTATATTGATTATTATCACGGGCAGTGCTTAGCCACCAAACCCTACATCAGGTGTCTTCATTGTTTTTCAGGCTAAGGAACCCTTTAGTTGAGAGAAACGAAGCAAGGACCCCCACTACATATATTGTATAAAATTGTGCATATTGAACAATTTATTTATTTGAGAAAGCCTTCCATGAAAAAGAGTGTTTCAAAGCTAGCTCATTTTTAGGTGTATATCTCACCGATATCTGTTGACTGTTGCTGAGATATTTGAGATTAGCGTGGAAGTATGTGGGAAAGCATCTGTGTCATTTGAAGATTTCTTTGGCTATAAAAAAAAATAAAAGATCTACAAGCTCATAGCGAGGCACTTGGTGCTGCGCTATGAAGCTTGCAGATCTGCACAAGAAAAACTGCAAAAAATATTTTTTTGCAGTTTTTTTTTTTTTTTAAACTGATGTTGCTATAATATCAGTGGTTCTCAAACTTTTCATGTCAAGGACCCCCACCCGCAAAAAAAGAAAAAAGGGATGTACAACAACACAATCTGTTTAGCCAGCTCCTTTTAGAACTGAATCAATTTTTTTGGAATAATAATAATAGTCACCAATCAGTACAAACGGTTACAATACATACAATAACGCAGAAATCTCTCTTGACCTTTTAAATGAAATATTTTCAAAAGGCAGCCAACAAACCCGAGTAATATTGTCACGTGCAAGGCAGGAGTGTTGGACCAGATGCAGAACACAATAGGCAGGAGAAGAATAGGTCTAATGCACAAGGATTTATTAACAGAGCATGGACATAACAACAACTATAATCAAACAGGGCAACTCTGAACACAGGGAGGCTTAAATACACAAAGGCTAACTAGACACAGGTGAAACAACACTACAATCAACACATGAATGGCTGAGACTGAACAGGACACATGTGAACTACAAATGCAATTATATACAGGTGAGACAAGACAGGAAGCGGCAACAAAGCAAAACAGGAAACACTAGGACAACACTACAAAAATAACAGTTCAAGGAGAACAGGGAACAATTGGAACGATACATCAGAAATACACAATGAGACAGATCCTGACAAATATGTAATATGTAAAACATTTTACATAGTAATATGGTATAATATTGCTGTTTTTTGGCAGAGTAATACCTTACACTACTCGTTATTGGGTAAAATAATAATATTACAGTAATATATTAAAAGTAACTTGTCACTGCCCAACACTGATGACGAAGTAGGGCATTCATTTACGAAAAAACATTTAAAGTTGAAATATGGAAATAAGAGGTTTCTGCCCGACAGCAACGATATATTTTGTTAACCGGGGTCCATTAGGCCGGGGGTCTATACTTGGTCCCCTCCTTTTCCCCTCTGCACCAGATCTCTTAGCTGAAAATAGCCAATCTACAAGCTCACAATGCACTGCATCGTGAGCTTCTAGATCTGCTATTTTTGAGGAATGTTTGCCTATTATAACATGCCCAGAATAGGGACGATAGGGTTCATGTGCTAAAATGTCCGTAGCCATGTTATTATAATACAACATATCAATTTATTGATTGTGTTTTTGCTTTATAAACTCGTTTTGCAGTGATTAGCAGTAAGATTCCCCCTCAATGTTAACCAAACTGCGAATCAAAACCTAGCATAACCATGGGTTGTCGTGATAGAGCATAGAGTATTTCAATGCGTTCCAATGGGGGGCTCTAATTCAACCATGTTCTAATCCAGTGGTTTTCAACATTTTTCATGCCAAGGACCCCTAAATTGATATGCATTTGGCCGCGGACCCCCATCTGAAAATGTTTTGTGCCAGGGACCCCCAGAAGCAAAGATTTGAATTAAAAACATTCGCTTTAAAGAAAATATATATATACAAAGATATGCACATATTTTCAAGATTGTTCAAAAATATCAGATATACAAGCTCATAGTGCGGCACTCGGTGCCACGCTATGTGTATTGTATATCTGATATTTTTTAATAGCCAAAGCTAAGTGGTTAAAATGATTGTGACGCTATGTTAACTTATTTCCCTGGGGACCCCCTGGTACCCCCCAAGGACCACTGGTGGTGGTCCCCGGAGCACTTGTTGAAAACCACTGTTCTCTAATCAATGAATGCTGCGTTTGTCCCTCCAGGTGGTACGGTAAGGAGAGGGAGTGTGAGGACTACAGTCTGACCCAGCCATACACCTGCTACATCCCCCGCGACCTGGCTCTGTTCACACCCTACGAGATCTGGGTGGAGGCCTCCAACCAACTGGGCTCAGCCACCTCCGACATCATCACCCTGGATATCCTAGACGTGGGTGAGTGCACGTGTGTTTTTAAGCGTGTGTGTGTGTGTGTGTGTGTGTGTGTGTGTGTGTGTGTGTGTGTGTGTGTGTGTGTGTGTGTGTGTGTGTGTGTGTGTGTGTTTTTACACAAACCTGTGCATCTGTGTGTGTGTGCATGGGTACACTACACATGCATGTCTGTGTGTCTCTCTCTGTGTGTGTGTCTGTGTGTGTGTGTGTGTGTGTGTGTGTGTGTGTGTGTGTGTGTGTGTGTGTGTGTGTGTGTGTGTGTGTGTGTGTGTGTGTGTGTGTGTGTGTGTGA
Organism: Gymnoscopelus microlampas; assembly: GCF_963454915.1. Taxonomy (NCBI): domain Eukaryota; kingdom Metazoa; phylum Chordata; class Actinopteri; order Myctophiformes; family Myctophidae; genus Gymnoscopelus; species Gymnoscopelus microlampas. The sequence continues at coordinate 22,740,292 of NC_139957.1, read as the reverse complement.
GAGAGAGTGTGCGGCTGCCTGTGTGCACCAAGAGTGTGAAAGAGATTCTGTATGGTGTGTGATCTTTGACCTTTTGACTGTTTTAAAGCTTAGCTCCCTCTGTCACTGGCCCCCCAGGCAGGGAGGTACAATGAATTTACATTCTCGTCTGAAGCCCACCTCATTTGCATTCATGGGAATAGCTACATTTTGTGAGAATACTAGCCAGCATGTAGTGTACATTGTAAAGCACATTTCACTAGTCAGATGACTAGTAAAAGCACTACACTGTAAATGCAAATTCATATACTATATATTTATACCTGTGGGCTAACTGGTTAATTAGAAAAACTGTTACCACCTTATGTTGATGCATATTGTTCTTAGAACAATTACAATTGGAAAGAAAGAAATATCTTGCCCCATTCACTCTACTGGAGAAAATACAATTTTGATAATAATAATAATGAATACAACATTTTAAGATTGCTGTTTGTTTGTTGCCGTGTGTTCAGTTTTGTAGATCCCAGCTGTCAGACTTTGAGAGAACATACATGCAAATGTGCATCTGTCATAGACCACAGTAGTACAAAATTGAATTGGCACTCCTATTTAAAGTTATCTGAGATCAGATAATGATTGGTTCAAAGACGACTTATTTTACTGGCATTGGGGGAGATGGAGAGCCCTTCCCTTTTTTCAAAATCATAAACACACCTGGACCGGCGTAGGTGTGTGACGAATGTCAGGAGACAGGATACACCCTTTCTTTGGATGAGCTCATGCTTGCTAGACACACGCACGCACGCACGCACGCACTCACGCACGCACGCACGCACGCACACACGCACACGCACACGCACACGCACACACACACACACACACACACACACACACACACACACACACACACACACACACACACACACACACACACACACACACACACACACTTCCTTTCATGCAGTTGTGGAATGTTCCACTAACCTAATCCTGTCTCCTAGCCTGCTGTAGATCCTTGAGACCAGAGGAGTTTGGGATTTTAGGCTTTAGGACTTGGAGCTGAAGTAATACTGTCTGATTAGCTTGGACGTCCACTCTTAAAACACTTGTGGGTCAGGGAGATCTACAGAGAGACACATAGCTGTAGGGGAAACATCACTAGCACGGAAGCAAAATATCCATCAGATGGTAATGCTCTCCCTTCTGCTGCGTATACAAGCTTGGCTTGCATGTATACGTTGTGGTCTTATAACACACACACACACACACACACACACACACACACACACACACACACACACACACACACACACACACACACACACACACACACACACACACACGTCTAAAGTAGTGAAAGTGGACTACTATGAGGAGCCCGTTCTTGTTAGGAAACGTCATAAAAATTAGAAATGTTTTCATTTGGTTTTCATTTTAAGTACCACTCAACACTTAGTTCCGAGATTATATGGTTGTTTTTATTTTTATAGTTTGATATAAAAAACAAGGATATAAACTGGTGATTACATTTTGAGATGTAATTATAAAATGAAAAACAAATTAGAACATTATGTGATTTACCTTGTTTGAATACAGTATGTCGGTAAGCCCCCTCTTATGAAATGAATAACAAATGAGAACAATGAGAGACATTTTTTACAAACCAAAATCCGAATTTGTTGTTTTATGTTCGTAACTTATATTAGACACACACACACACACACACACACACACACACACACACACACACACACACACACACACACACACACACACACACACACACACACACACACACACACACACACACACACACACACACACACACACACACAGGCACGCACGCACACGCACAGACACACACAGACAAACCTAGGATGCCCAGAGGGCAGGGCAGGGCATGCTGACAGTATAGAAACTGATCAGTAGAAAGAGAGTAGGCGGTTTCTAGTGTTTGTTCCCGCATTGCACTCAGGTTGCCGCGTAAAAGACAGGAGTCAGCCACACCTATGCAGAGGGGTGCGTGTGTGTTTGTATTCATCTATTTCTGTGTGTGTGTGTGTGTGTGTGTGTGTGTGTGTGTGTGTGTGTGTGTGTGTGTGTGTGTGTGTGTGTGTGTGTGTGTGTGTGTGTGTGTGTGTGTGTGTGTGTGTGTGTGTGTGTGTGTGTGTGCGTGCGCGCGTGCGTGCGTGCGTGCGCGTGTGTACAGTATATTGCCCGTGCTTGAGTGCATGCGTGTGTGTGTGTGCATCTATTTCTGTGTGTGAGTGACTCACATTTACAGTCACGTCCAAAACACCTTAAGGTATCGACATTCCAGAGTCATGGGGAATCCTCTGAGCCCAGAAGGCTATAGGGAACTCATGTCGATGCTTCACGCTGACATGATGCATGCAGTGCACCGCTCGCACAACGCATGTTAATGGGGATGATTTCAACAGATTTGTCGTCATGCTTAGTCGCTACACACTTTGTCTGTGCTCATCTGCCTGGGTCGTCTATTTCATTTTAGTGTTTCTCATGTTATCTTGTCTCTCTAATCCCATTGTCTAATCCCATTATATGGTTGTACTGCATGTGTCCCATATTACTTGCTAAGTATACTTCATGCCGTGACGGTGTCGCTCGCCGAAGGTAACTTATTACTGATCTCATCAGTTATTTTCAGCAAGCGTTCTTCAATAATTTATTGTTGTTGTTCCATCTGCTGTTGTTCTTGTTCCATCTTTTGTTTCAGCTTTTGTCGGAATCGTTTCATCTGTCTTCCGATGAAGTATAAATCAAGCCTAACTTTCTGTCTAGTCTGCTAATGATTATGTCTTTCTGTATATTAATAGCCTGCTTTATGTGTGCCTTATTGTGGTAAACACTTGGCTGACTCTCTTGTCTCGTTTTGTACACTTTGCTTTTATTGACTTTTAATTGTTCACATGCTTTGATGCTGTCTGTTTTTAATGGCTTTGTTCACATCTGGCCCCCTACGGCTGAAAATTAGTTGTTTGGCTAGCACTGGCACATTTACAGCGATGTTGATTAATGTGTACTGTCCCTGTAAAAATACAATCAAAGTAAATAACAGTGTGTGTTTTAAATTGAATGTTTACATTTTGTACGTGTTGAGATAATTTATTCTTATCATTAAGTTTAATTTCATGCATTTCTTTTATATATTTGAGTGTCATCTATAACACATGTCCCATTCCTAGTCATCCATTTTGCTGTCACCCATTTAACCACTTACTGTAAAACACTGTATACTTCATTGGCCGGGGTCCCCCAGGTGTCTGTACTTGGCCCCCTCCTTTTTTCCTCTACACAAAATGTCTATATTTGAGACGATCTACACGTTGACCCATTATGAGCTTGTAGATTGGCTATTTTCGGCAAATGTTATTTTCGTTGAATATCCACCTATTATTTCATGCTCAGAATAGGTACGCTATTTTATTATTTTAAAGAAGTTTTTATTGGGGACAGTTAGATAACATATGGTAAACGTCATTGCATATAGTGTGTGTGTGTGTGTGTGTGTGTGTGTGTGTGTGTGTGTGTGTGTGTGTGTGTGTGTGTGTGTGTGTGTGTGTGTGTGTGTGTGTGTGTGTGTGTGTGTGTGTGTGTGTGTGTGTGTGTGTGTGTGTGTGTGTGTGTGTGGGGGGGTTTATCTTTGGCAGCCTAGGACATGTACATAGGTTGGTTGTAAGAGGCTTCCAACAACTTGGGATGCCAAAAAAAGTAGCTAAACAACTTGCAAAATTCTGTGGAATCTCTTCTACTATCGGGCGAAGACGCTGTTATTTGTACCCCTAAAGGGTGTGGGGGTATTTGTCCATGATTTACTGACTGTACGTTTTTTACAGCACCTTGTAATATTTGTGTCCTTGTATTGTATCTCTTATGTGGACATAAATAAATGATTAAATGTGCATGTGCGTGTGCGTGTGCGTGTGCGTGTGCGTGTGCGTGTGCGTGTGCGTGTGCGTGTGCGTGTGCGTGTGTGTGTGTGTGTGTGTGTGTGTGTGTGTGTGTGTGCATGTGCGTGTGTGTACGCGCACGCTTCTGTGTCTGCAAGGAGGGTTTCCTAGTGGCATACACATTGCCCACTACACCTGAAACACACAAGAGCATTCTATTCTGCAGAGGTATGGTCGTTGAGCCAGATTGAGTGAGAGGGTGGTCTTGGAGATTTCCAGGATAATAATATTCTTCGTCTAGCCAAGAGTGTTACAAAAGCAATAATCTCTACATTTGATGGTGTGCCAAATATAGCTAGCAATAAACATGGTTGTAGTGCAATTTCTAGAGCATCAAACGGTCAATACATACTGTATGTGTGAGGGTGTGAGGTGTGTGAATTCAATTTAATGAATTTAATTTAATTTATATGTAGAGTGTCTTGAGTAATTATTATTATGTTTTGCTTTTTTTCTTAAATTTCTTTTTAAGCAAATAACTTCCTCTAGGGGTGAACAGATATTATACTGGAGTGATATCAAGATATGAAATCTGACTCACCTCCTCCTCATCCAAACAGGATTGTAGGATGTATTTTTATTGTAAAGCAGAGATTGTATTGAGGAGATATTCATGTTTATTTTAAATGTGTATCCCCTCGTCTTCTTCTTCGTCTTCATCCAGTGACCACGGATCCTCCGACAGGTGTGACTGTGAATCGTGTGGGTGAGCTGGAGGACCAGCTGAGTGTTCGCTGGGAGCCCTCATCCGCTCTCAAAGACTTCCTGTTTCAGGCAAAGTACCAGATCCGCTACAGACTGGAAGACAGCCAGGACTGGAAGGTACAGAACACACGCACACGCACACGCACACGCACACGCATACGCATACGCACACACACATTCTCTATTTCTTTCTCTTATCCACCCACCCACATGCGCGCGACCGCGTGTGTGCGTGCACACTTTTCTGTCTCTCACCCCCCAACACACACACAATAGACCCACAGATACACAGAAATGAACCGAACAAGGCGGACAGACATAGACACCCATAGAGTGTACACACACACACACACACACACACACACACACACACAGACAGATGCTTTGCCGCTGCACTGTCCCAGCTGGTTCTCATCCTCTGCCTCTAATCACCTATAATCTATTCTGATTGAGACCTGCGCTGCCAGATGAGTTAATTCTTTGGTCCATCGGTGAACTTTCATCCATCAATCAATCACACGCCTTGAAGTCCGACTACCACAGAGTGAAACAGACAGGCCAGGCCCTCTGTGTGTGCACGCTACCGTCTCCATCGCCTGCCTTGCTCTTTAGCGTCTGATGGAGCGACTATGTGTCTTATATGTAAAAAATACACGATGTGAACCTCCGCAATCCAGATGGCTCTTCCTGGAATTCTTTTTTGAGTCCTCTGGGTATGAGAGAAGAATCTTCGGTAATTAAGAGGGAATTGTGCAGATGTAGAATAAAACCTGAGCTATATTTACTTGCGTGCCGGTGTCGCGCGCCGAAAATAGCTTATCTACAAGCTCGCAACGGGTCGCGCTGTGATGCGATGTGAGCTTGTAAATCTGCTAGTTTTGATGCGCGACACTGGCGCACAACTAAGTATAACTCTGGCCTCACCAAGTCTTTCCTCGGAAATGGGGACAGAGAACAAAGAGGAGTGGAGAGAGAGAGAGTGAGCGAGGAGACAATTTGAAGTTGAAACTTTTAAAATGAATCCAAGAGGCTTTAAGGACTTCATAGTGAAAACAAACTCCATTTCCCTGCGAACAAGCCCTAATCATGAGGTCACGCTCAGGAATGAAGGGATCCATCTCAACTGTTAATGTCTTCAATATGGCTATAAATGGGCTCAGCGGTGACTTCTAGATTTGGCTTCCCTATGTCAAATCATTAAGACCTGATGCCTGTAATTTCTGCACTCTGTTTTCTGTTGTAGTCACTCAAGGCAAGTGTTTATGGACAGAACGCCAGGGTGAAAGTGGTTATGGGCGAATTGTGAGCTTATTAGTTTTGGAGTGTGTGAGTGTGTGCGTGTGTGCGTGCATGCTTGTGTGCGTGCATGCTTGTGTGCGTGTGATCATTTTGTCTGTGTCTCTGCATTGTCTCTGTTTGAGTAGGACTTTTACTTTGTGTGTGTGTGTGTGTGTGTGTGTGTGTGTGCGTGCGTGCGTGCGTGCGTGCGTGCGTGCGTGCGTGCGTGCGTGCGTGCGTGCGTGCGTGCGTGCGTGCGTGCGTGCGTGTGTGTGTATCCTCAACTGTGTCTGCCTAAGTGTCTGTATCTATTTGTCTGTAACTTTGTTTGTGCCTGGAAGTATATTTTGCTGATAGTTTATGAGCGTGTGCGTGCATGCGGCGTGTGCGTGCCTTCCGCCTGTACATCCGAATATATAGTACATCTGTGTGCCTGCCAGTGCACTTGCGCCCATGTGTAAGTTATGTGTCTCCTCAGATTCTGATCAGTAATAAGTAATCGGGAGCAGATTTTTCCCAGAGGACATGCTGCTATGTCAAATGTTTCTCTAAACATGTTGATTAGGAGCCAATAAACGATGTGGCGTGCATACTGGCGTGCATGTTGTTTATGTCTGTGCATGGTTTGCGGTTGTGTTTCCAGCATCTTGCTTCCGGCTTCTTCCTCAGTTTTCGCCCATTTGTATTCAAGATTGCGGTCAGACCTACAGCATTCAACCGCTCTCTCTTTGTCTCTCTGTGTCTTGTCTTTCTATATGTGTGTGTGTGTGTGTGTGTGTGTGTGTGTGTGTGTGTGTGTGTGTGTGTGTGTGTGTGTGTGTGCGTGTGCGTGTGCGTGTGCGTGTTTGTGTTCTTTCCCAGGTGATAGATGATGTGGGGAATCAGACATCTTGTCGATTGGCTGGTCTGAGGCCGGGAACGGTGTATTTTGTCCAGGTATGTTTTGTGCACGCACGCACGCACGCACGCACGCACGCACGCACGCACACACACACACACACACACACACACACACACAGACACACACACACACACACACACACACACACACACACACACACACACACACACACACACACACACACACACACACACACACACACACACACACACACACACACACACACTTGTGTTTGCATGCATGGGTCTTGCCTGTGTGTCTGTTTGCATGGGTGTGTGCACACATAAGTATATACATGTCCTGGTGTGTACATTAGTGGTCGTACAGAGTTTGTCTGTGTGATGTTTCAGTGGGAAACATGATAATGATGTTTTATTCTCTTCAGGTTCGCTGCAACCCCGTCGGGATCTTTGGCTCCCGCAAAGCAGGCATCTGGAGCGAATGGAGTCACTCCACTGCTGCATCCACACCCCACAGTGGTGAGCACATGGACCCACACCACACACACAAGCATCTCTCCCCTTTCATCTGTCTTGTTGTCTAGTCTCATGCTACCCTTTATTCTTTTGTTCCCATCTTGAATTCTCCCCTCTCTGTCTGTCTGTCTGTCTGTCTCTCTCTCTTTCTATATCCCCCTTTTCTCTCTTTTTCTTCCAAATCCTCCCTTTATGTCTGCTCTCCCCTCTCTGTTGGCATATAGCATTGAATCCATCACCTATACCTATAACTGTGTTGCAATCCTTTTCTCTTGTCTCCCCTTTGTTTCCCTGCTGTAACTCAACTCTGCAAAGCGGCTGGTTTATCTCCTTCTCTCTCTGATGTCTCTCTCTTATTTTATCCCCTTTTACTCTAACCCCTCATCAAGTCACTCCTCTAACGCTACACTCTCCTTCCTGTTAGCGTGTTTCATTAAAGAGCATCACAGTTTAGAATACATCGCCTATAACTTTGTACCCTCTCTTTTCTCTCCCCTTTCTCTTATCCCCTCGATCTCGACTCTGCAGAGCGACTGATGTCAGGCTCCTGTGACTCCAAGTCCAGCGGGGACTCAAATTCCACCTTGCGCAGGGAGCTGAAGCAGTTCTTTGGCTGGGTACGGAAGCATGCCTACGGCTGCAGCGGGATGTCCATGAAGCTGTACGACCAGTGGAGGATGCTAATGCAGAAATCCCACAAAGCACGCAACCAGGTAGGTAAGCATCGCTACACAATGGAGAGAAGAGGCAGCGCAAATTCACACATAAGTGCAATCTCACATGCATGTACTTGCATGTACTCTGTAAAATCCTACGTGTCAATTTAGCTTTGAGAGTGTCAATATCGACGTGCAACTGGCACTCAGGATTTTGCATTGTGCATGCCCGCACACGCACACACACACACACACACACACACACACACACACACACACACACACACACACACACACACACACACACACACACACACACACACACACACACACACACACACACACACACACACACACACACACACACACACACACACACATTCCCCGCACAGATATCATCGCTCAAAAGGGAACTAACACAGAAACCACTCACTACGGAAACAAAAACTCCAACAAAAGCAAAAATGTTTGAGAAAAGCTGTGTCGTTTGGCACTACCTACTAGAAAGCTATGGCAGTTTAAGAGCACAGTCACAGTTGTGTTCGGTTGCTTCCATTCTATGCGAGCGAAGGAGTTTCCGGTTGCGAAGCATTGTTACATCGTTGTGTGGAGTTCACCTGGATGCCTCGGCATGGGTTGGCCACTCCCCTGTCATTGCACATGTGTGACCATAAAAAAAAACTGAAATATAAAGAAGTCAGGAAGTAAAGAAACTATCGACCATTTGTGTGTTCAAACATGGTCGTTATAACTTCCTACCTACGGATGTCGGCGAGTTAGATTACTCACTCCTCTTATGGTCACTACCAGGCATCACGTGAAGGATGAGTTGAGATTTGAGAAGTATCTGGCTGATCAGACCCACAAAGGTTCATTTCAGTCTCGTTAACTCGACCCCACTCACTGAATGGAGAGAAAAGCAACCAATCAGCTTCAATCAAGAATCAAGAACGTTTATTGGTCAATCACTTACACAACTAGCAAACTATTGGTGCAGCATGTTCAGCAGCATGATGTACAAAAATATATTACTTTAATTACTTGGCTTCAAAGAAAAATAAGAACTCTGGCAGTAAGTAACATTAACAGCAGTGGGGAATATGTGGGGTGGGGGAGTATACAGCTATATATTCATATACTGTCAAAGGAATATATATATCTATATTCGTTCCATATATGCTCTACCATACATGTGTTCGGGTGTTTGTTTAAGTCTTCTGTTCGTGTAGTAAAGCAGTGCAGAGACAGTTATGTTCCCTGTGTGGTAAAAAGAACGAGTGTTTGAGTTGCAAACACCACTCCCTGGATAGAAAAATAAAACACAAATAAAACAGAGCTGTTCTGCAATGCATCAAGTGGTTTCCTGTTCAACCGTGGCAAAATATTTCTCATTGTTGTCAAGAGATTACAATCTCACAAATAATCCACGCTCATATTTAAACATCGCCCTCAACTCGTCCATTTTGATCTTAATCGATTGGACATTCAGGAGTCAGATCTCAATGTGGAAATGAGGCGTTAAACCGATGTCTGTTGTCAGATCTTCCTTGGTGACTCCTCTCTCTTCTTTGTAGACAAAGAGATGCCATTGTTGTTTGACCACGGATCTCCCCACCGATCACAATAATAGAACATCAAGCCCGGTGTGTCCAACATAATCTTATATCCAAAGTGTAACATGGGCATATGTATAATATATTCATTTCCGAAGCTAAATGCTTAAAAGAAAACAGTATAAGCAAGCCCTCTCATTCAGACAGCAAGACAGAGGAACATTCAGCTCATAACAGACAGACAGACACACACACACACACACACACACACACACACACACACACACACACACACACACACACACACACACACACACACACACAGGTATGCACACGACAGGACACATTCAAATATAAATTATATACGCACACATACACTAAATAAATCTCTTTTAAAAATGTTTGCGTGGCAATGATGTCTAATATGCTTTGTCTTTCATTTAGGTACTCCAAGGGGATAAGTCATAGCACACACTACTTTATACAAGAAGTATCCGAGTCAAGACATGAGATGTGAGTGTAATTTGTGTGTTTGCCTGTGCGTGCGTGCGTGCGTGCGTGCGTGCGTGCGTGCGTGCGTGCGTGCGTGCGTGCGTGCGTGTGTGTGTGAGAGAGAGAGCTTATTTTTGTTGGTGTGATTTACAAAGACTCTGGAAGGTCTTGAGTGTGGACTCTTCACGGACATTTGAGGACATGCAAAGACAAACTAAGGGATTTTTTAAAATATTTTTGCTGTATGCGCCAATATGCACCTGTTTTAGACAATATGAGCACTATTTAACCTGACGTGGTGCAATTGGTGCGGCTTGGGAATGTGTCCTGGACATCAAAGAATCATTGCACGGGAAAAGTACGAGAACACATGGACCGCTCTGCTTTCTTAGGAGCTGTTTTATCCAATGTTTTTCTTTAGTCTCCACCTGGTCCTCGTTGGAATGGAATAACCAATACCACAGATGCATTATTACATCAAGGCGTGCCTGTTGTCAGCGCGCATGACTCGGACATGTGTAAAGACCATGAAAGCGGCTTTTCAAGGCGAATAGGGTTAGACGCACAAGGTGCATTCTATAGACGTGTTGGAGAGGTGTTCTAAAAGTGTTCTGGATGTTCTCCATGACTGTGTTCCTGACTCTGGAACCCCCGCCCACTCCACTGACTCCACTTTGAAGACCTTGTGGTGACTGGTGACTCAAAACTAAGGGAATGGATCCAAAGCGCCATCTAGTGGTTATTTTGTTGACTATTGAGGTGATGCTGCACAACATCAACACCAATTTAAAGCTTTACAGTTCACTGTATTCTTGATCCGCCCCAAAAAACATCTTAGATGTATTTGTAATCACAAACTTGATATACATGTTGAACACACAGCTGAGTGGTTGCTTAGCACCCCAGGATTTATTTGCTTTTGAGTAACGGTATGCGACTGATGAAATGATGTTGTTGTTTGTGTAAGGAGACATTTCACTGCCTTTATTTTTGTACTGAACTGTACTGGCATATTTAAAAACAAAAATGTGTAAAGTTATGTTTTATTTCTAAGTTATGTTTAGTAGGTACATTTTTAAATGACTGAAATGCTATTGACTGATGTTCTTTATAAAATGATCATTCTAAAAGATTGGAAATGTATTGACCACTGTGTACCATGCACACTGAAGCACACTGGACATGGGGGACATTTTGAGTATTTCTGCATTCTTTATGAGGAATAGGGCTTCTCATACTGTATGTCATCATGTCTCTTATCTCTGAGACTGTACCTCTCCGCTCTGTGAAATTCAGAGATATGAGCATCAAAGTTTTAACTTGTGTATGATTTGGTGAAAGAACATTTTCTCATTTCTAAATGGACCCCAAAAGCATTGTTTCAAAAGTTAAACATCCAACAGTAAACTGTATTAGTATGATGTGGGTAAGGTGAACTGACAAAAGGAGACTCGCTCACTGCATGAGGTATAGGAACAACTCCTTAGACGAGACTTAAAGAAAAATATTTTTCTTTATTTTGTGATGCCCATAGTGTGCTCAGGTGCTCAGTGAATTAAAAAGCAAAACGTTTTTAGTCCTCCCAGGACCTTCGTCAGTGCTATAATGGTTGGTCACAGACAAATACACTGCTTTTATAAGGTGCTTGATCACCTCAGCTCAGGTGCTGAGGATCACTACTCAAGGTCATCACCATGGCTACCATAGGGCGTGGACAGATCGATTGCAGACAGGAAAAAAACAGGATTACACATGCGCAACAGTTCTCCTGTTCTTGTGTGATGTGGGTAAACCATAGTTTTTTTAAACAATAAACATGACACGCCAAAATGACATGACTTAACAATGGGCATGTCACATCCATGTCGCATCCACCCTTCAATTTCACTGTTAAAAAACGAATAGATGTCAATGACGGCAAACCTGTTGAGGATGACTTTAATTCCAACAATAGAAGACTTGACATTCCTGTGTGGAGCATGTGGGTCTATGTAGTTTCCCTGAAGGAGAAGGAACATGGGTAAAAATACCTTAACCCCCAGTCCTCCATTATCGGCAATACGACTACAATTAGGTCAAGGATTCAATTGAAACAACAACATGCATGAAATGGATATACAGTTGACAATGCTGTCATCAGAGATATATAGAGAAATATTAGAATTGGCTTCATATGACCCATCAGATTTTTGTCTTCATCATCTCAAACTCATTGTAACCCCCTTATTCGGAGGTTAGTTCTCTGACGTTTCCTCACCTCATGTCTCACAGCAGTGACTTACATCCTCAAACATGTCCTCTGCTGCCCACTGCTTTCTCTCACTGGGGATGAAGGTAACCAAATCTGGTGAATGTGTTTACAGTCAGTGCCTGGTTGTGTATGTGTCTGTCTCCCGTTGATGACACAGCCGAGTCCAGTTACTAAGGCGGTCACCATTCAGAGTCACTGTTGGTTAATATTTAACCAGCCAGGGTTATTTTTTCTTGGTCAGGGCTCCTCACACAAGGCTTTAGTTACCTCTCTCTTAAGGGATATAATTAGGAGAATGTGTAAGACAATCAGAGTCTCGTTCCCTGGAAACCAAACATCACCTCGCTGAAAGGTCATCCTCTCACAGGACAAGATATTTAGGCCTACAATGTTTCAGGCAGGATTACATTTACAGTAGTCTGAGATTACTTCTAGACGTCTACTATATGGGATGTGATACTAAAACTGCTATTATAGCAAAAGTTTACATAAACAAAAATTCATGGGAGGTTTTATTATTTTATTATCGAATTCATAGAGAAATCTCTCATGATCGTATTATCATGACAACAAAGCTTGGCTTGTCAAGAATCAAAACAGCATCACTTAAAGAGTGCAAGTTCTTTCATTGTTAATAATACTGTGTGTGTGTGTGTGTGTGTGTGTGTGTGTGTGTGTGTGTGTGTGTGTGTGTGTAGGCTATTGAATGACTAGTAGTTCTAGTTACAACATACCCACTGTAGTAACCCAAACCCAAAGCATTGGATGACAAATGAGCTACATTACATGTAACACTTACACGATTAATGTTGCAGTGATCATTTGAGTACATGAAGCAAGTGTGTTTTACATGCTGGACTCCCTGTTTCCCTCAACAAAGCACCTCTTTTGGGTATTTTAACATTTTATCTTAATTCACTTTTGTGAGGAGTAATTTGTGTTTCCTCTCAGATGTTGATACCCACCACCACCAGCAGCTCTTCTTTCTAAGTCCTTGTGAGTCTCCAGAGGCCCCACTTATTTTCTTCAATCTCAATCTGTACCCTGTGATCAGTGGTGTGAAAACCTTTTGTCCTGTGGGGACCTTCAGAAGAGGAGGTGACGAGCGGACTCGGGCGTCACTGGGGCTTCGGAACAGATAAGGTTTCCTTACCTTGTGATCATGCATAATTCAGCCCAGGAGACTGTGAGTTTTTCCTTTTTTTTCTCTTTTACTCTGGCGAGAGCTACATGGGAGGAGGATGTACCCGAAGTGACAGGAGCTTGGGAGGAAGAGAGAAAGAAGAAAGAAAGAGGCTGACAGGTTATGGAAGGGGTGGTCAAGAGACGTCCCATAATCTCTGGTAGAGAGAGAGGTTAGTTAAAGTAGCGTGTGTGTGTGTGTGTGTGTGTGTGTGTGTGCGTGCGTGCGTGCGTGCGTGCATGTGCGTACAGTATGTGTTTGGATACGTCCACGTGCCTATGATTGCGTTATGGCTTGGCTCTAAACCACCATGCAGTAGTGTTTCACAACCTGTTTGAAAGTTCCACATTGTTTAGAATCCAGTTCCAATCAAATAGGATTAGAAGGTTATTATGCATAACCATAGAAAACACATAAGGAAACACAACCATGTGGATGTCATTACAGGATAAACAGTAGGGCCAAGGGATGATGTGATGTGTGCACATTATTTCCTGGAAATTAATGTATTCCAATCACCAACGTCCAGGACTAGCACGCCCAATGATAATTGGGATTGCTGTCCTTGACATTGTTGATTTTGTTGTTTGTGTGTTGTTTTTTGTTTTGTTTTGTTTTTGGGTAGGATTGTGCAATTGAGTCGTTGCAATTATTATATGGAGTATTTTTTTCCATCTATCAATGACTGTGTTCCCTCATCCTCATTTTGGTTGTTGGTCCTCCTGATTGTTAGGTCCGGGCCCTGGTCGCTATGGCCTACCGCCAACTGTAGGCTACATCAACCATGATGTCACCAAACCCAGTAGCCCTGCCTACACCTTCCACAGTCGCATGAGCAGTGCCAGTGAGTTAAATCTATTATTTTAAACCCACTGAATATATTTACATAGTAAAATCATCAGTGTTACAACCAAGTGTACAACCAAATAGACCCGTAACTATCTAACACAGTTAAATGAACACTTACTCTGTGTTCTACAGTGGTCTCTGTGGACTCCAGCCCAGGACCTCGGTACCATGTTGGTGGCAATGTGACCCGGTTTGGCCGTGTGCAAACCCCGTCCTACTCCATACAAGGCAGAGGGAAGCGGGCAGGTGAGAGCCATGTGTGGACTCCGAAAGACTGCAGTCAATTACTATGTTCTCTAGGGCCCAACCGATGCCAGATTTTGGAGAGCCGTAGACCAGTGGTTCCCAAACGGTGTGCTGAGGCACACTGGTGTGCGTGAGCCAATTCCAGGGACAACAACATATTATATTATTGCTGCAATACAGCTATACAAACAGTTATCCACGCTCCACACGCTCCACACGTCGCAGACTCTACTCCCTTCTGGCTCCCAAACTATGGAATGAACTCCCCATTGCAATAAGAACTGCAGACTCACTCCCAACCTTCTGCCGTAATCTGAAGACTCACCTCTTCAGACTCCACCTCAGCCCGTAGCACTTGCCCTAGCCTTGACGACCTTGCAGGACTATGCAAAGGCTAAAATGTAACTTAGATAGCATGTTATGTAGACAGATGCCAGGTCATTGTTGACCTGGCATCCTATAGTGTGTATAGTTTCAATGTAGGCTGATGATAGATTCTTGGTTTATGTATTAGTTATTGTTAGATTATTGGTTTACTTTATTATTAGATTACTATTTGTATGCATTTGATGTATTATTGATGTATGATGTATTATCTTGTGTCCTTGCTTACTGTAAATCGCTCTGGATTAAGAGCGTCTGCTAAATGCCTAAACTGTAAACTGTTATGAATATTTTTTTATTTAGTATATATTGGTACTTTGTGTGCACTTATTTCCCAATACAGAGGCAAATTATAAATATATCCCAAAAATATATATTTTTTACTTTTTATTTGGCATTAGTAAATAAAAATAAACGTTTAGGAGTGTGACATGATTGATAACAGAGGCTATTTTGCATGGATATGAATACAGGTGTACCTTGAGATTTTGCCTTGCCCATTGTGTGCCTTGGGCCAAAAACGCTTGGAAAACATTGTCCTAGACCACCGGTTACCAATGTTTTGACCAATTTCTTTGAATGTTTTATTTTATTTAACCACTTAAACCCTATTCAATATGTTCAAAAATAGCCAATCTACTGTACATGCTCACAACCTGTTGCATCGCAATTTGTGTTAGCTTGCAGATCTGCTATTAAGCATTTTTATTTATTTATGTTAGCCGATAATGACTTGCCCAAAATAGGTACACTAAGTCGAAACTAGTAAAAAATCAGGCCACATTGGCTGCATAATTGCAGATACCGATGTACCGAAAAAAAATCAAGCGAATCAAATTGTTATGTCGGTGTGGCCCTATTGATCTCTCACCCCCAGTGAAAGAGGAGGAGAGGAGAGGAGAGGAGAGGAGCAATAAAGATGACAAAGAAAACAATAAACAAAAAACCTCCACATTCTCCAGCTAATAATGATATGCATGTGTGTGTTGTTCTTTGTGAAGCGGATCAGTTTCAGACTCCGGGGCCGGGAGCTTACAGTCCAGAGAAGGCCCCGCCTCTCAACGCTCACCACAGACCACCCTCCTACACCATGAGCACCCGCACCCGATACCGTGCTGTGGATGCTGTACCTGCACCCAACAGGTAGGGTGTGTGCGTGTGTGCGTGCGCGCGCGCGCGTGCGTGTGAGAGCAGAGAGAGCAGAGAGTAGGCAGAGCAGATACAGTACATAGATTAAGAAGACAGACCTGTAATATAGTCAGTGATCAGAGGATAATAGGTTTAAATCTCTTCGGCTACAACCACAGTGTAGAAACACAAAGAAAGATCACATGCACATCTGTACTGTTATGACTAAAATATGCTTTGTTGATCAAAACATGACTGGAGAAGTCCCCCAAGTCGTGGAAAAACAAAGCTCTTAAAAAATCACCCGAGACAATTTTAAATCTACTTTCCCCTCCCACCCATCACCCCCTATCAGGTACAGCCTCCCCAGTGTGCTTGGCCCGAAGGTTCCCCATAAGTCGTCCAGCGCCTGCTACAGCATGTTGGCCCGAAGGAGTTTCGGGGCGCCGTCTGAGGACCTGGCGGGGACCCCTGGACCGGGCCACTACAACAGCACCGAACCGGATGTCTTCCTCCATCGCCAGCCTTCCTTCTCCATGCAGGGCCGAACCAAGAGGCCCAGTTACGCCTCACGCATCCCTGGACCTGGAACCCACAGCCCGGAGAAAGTCCACTTGCACCTCCCCAAGGCCCCGTCCTTCACCCTGGGCATACGCCACACTGAGTTTGTCACCCCACTGGTGGTGGATGTCATCGACTGAAGTTTAATGTGTACACACCATACACACACACTGATTCCCAAACAGTGGGTCGGGGGTCCATGTTTGGATCGTGGACCAGTTTTTATGGGTCGCGAGTAAATATGCCCTTTTGTTTTGTTTCCTACATTTAAAAAAATAGATATATTATTTCAAATGATTTCTAAAAAGTAAAGAAATCATAACTTTTCATCAATTAAAAACAATTCCACCAGTTTTTCTAAAGTATTTCGAAAATCATATAATTTCATAAATAAATTAGAAAAATATTTAAGAAGTTTGAAAATAGCAGATCACATAGCAGATGTTCATTTTACTCTCAGAGTGTACAAATGACTTGTAAGGGTTCATTTGTTTACATTTGTCTCAGAGTTACAAATGGATAAAGATAAACTAACATGTTAACCACTTAAACACTATATCAGGGGTCTTCAACAGGGGGTCTGAGAACCCTAGGGGGGTCCTCAGAGATACTGCAGGGGGGCCGCCAAATCTTTGTATGATAGGGACTTTATTTTTGTATTTTTAAATTAACCACTTGAACCCTCGCATCCCTATTCTGCTGGGAACATTAGCCGAAAATAGCAGATCTACAAGCTCACAAAGTGGCACAGTCCATGCTTCATCTCTCTCTCAGTTAAGGGGTCCTTGGCCTGAGAAACGTTGAAGACCCTTGCACTATATACTTTGATGACTGGTGTCCCCCAGGGGTCTATACTTGGCCCCCTCCTTGTTCACTCTACACCAAATCTCTTTACCAAAAATAGCAACGGCAGCTTTTAGATCTTTTATTTTTGCCGAATGTTCGCCTATTATGACATGCCCAGAATAGGGACACAAGGGTTCATGTGGTTAATGTATATTTTAATATGTATGGATATAGAAAGTCTGGCTTTGGTCATAAAAGTCTTATTTTATTTTTTCACATTATTGAAGATACACAACACAAGTAACAATAGACCGTCCGAACAGTATAAGATGTAACATTACATTTTATCATTTAATGATAGAATGTATGCAAAGAGTACATGTTTATATGTATTTTTTTCTGAACATTCATGCATTGTTAATAAAACAAAATATCAGTAGTTGTCACTTTGTGCATTCAAAATAACAACAAATCATCCACGGAAAACAGTTATTCATTATTGCCAGAGGTGGACAGTAACAATGTACGCCTACGTACATTTTTCAAGTATCTGTACTTTACTTGAGTATTTTTTTGGGACTATTATTTCAAAATAATTAAATTTTTATGGAGGTTGTTGTTACTTTTAAGCATAGCTTTGAAGTTTGAATTTTCTTTCTTTTCTAAAATGTGATTTGCCACAGAATTCTCACCTGTTACCACTAGAGACCTATTCACCTCATTTGAGTGGACAGTACTGTAGAAGTCATAAAAAGGTCAGATTTGATTGCATTTCTCTATGCTGAAGTTTTTATTAGCGTTTCCTTTAATAGGCTTTGTGGCTCTACCAGCAAGTCAGTGTATTCATTAGGTGGTTTACTCTCATGGAAACATGGAAAATTCTCGAGGGCAGTGGTTCTCAAGGTGGGGTCCAGGGACCCTCACCGTGACTCAAGGGGGTTCCAAGTGGACCCTTACAGGTCTGTAACCCGGAGAATGTATGAATAGACCCATAAAGGTCAGTTTGGTTCCATTCATACCCTCTCAGAGTTGTGGGGGTCGTTGAAATTGAAAAATGTTTGAGAACCACTGCTCTACTGCTTTGGTATGGTGACTTTAACAGCTTTGCTCCAATTGCTGCACTCTCCCAGGCCCAGCAGCTCCATGGAACACACCTGGACCAGGTATGTCCTGTGTGTGGTCAGCCCTTTAAGCTCCACCCTGCTATTCTCATATGGTCCCAGCTGTGGAGAGAAAAGAAGAAAAAAAAAGTTAAATAACAAACACTGTTATCGCTCAAGTTTCTGCCATTTCTTTCTTTATTCTTTTGCAGAATGGGTTCCCAGATTGCAAACCCAGTAATACTTTAAATGCATCTATGAAAGTCATAAATTGACTTTAATGACAAAATGCATATGCATAATCATAGCCTATAATAGTACTTTTAAGGGTAAAAGACAATGAAGCTCGAGAGCTTATTTCCATTGTCGTCCTGTTTGTGTGTGTAAACAGAGTGCCGCATATCTATCAACGAACAAACCCACACTTTTTTGGGGGCAGCTATGTCACAGGCATCCATGTCCATCTGTTTCTCTAGTTGTAATGAACTTGTTTTTCAGAACATTTTCACCGGATGGCAGTATGTCTGCGGGAAAGATGTAGGCCTACTTTAATCCTCCCTCAGCATTTTAAAGGTGAAGAGGGGAACCCTCACTGGTTTCGGGTGGAGGGGATGCATCGGTTTTACGTGTATCACACCTTAGACATCTCCGAACATGTATTGGTACAATAAAGTTTTTATATCATCCTTGTAACAGTTGGCAGATGGCTAAGGCTTCCAAAATGTTTTAAAAAGTCCAAGGATGCACTTTTGTTTTTTAATTCACCTCCAAACACTAATAGTTTCCATGCAGGATTTATACAGTGCAGGCCCCAGGCAAAAATAATACTTCAAAAATAAAAGAAAACATAAGACTGGACAAAAATAAAATTCCAAAATAAGAAATGAACACCTGACAGCTAAAAACAACAAAGAACTGTAACAGGATTTTCCCTTCCAAAGACTCTTGCACTCTCTCCTGGCTGGTATTATCTGCTTGTTAGCCCAAGCCTGAACTACACTCTGCAATCCCAGCCTCCAATATATAGCAGGTGGACCATACCAAAACACAATTAGTAATTGGTAATTCAGTCAACTACAAACACAGCGTTATCTTAAACTATGACACTGTTTTACTAAACAAATTTCAAATACATATTTCAGGCGCCAAATCACTCACAAGATTATAAACATTTGCTTTATCCTAACCCGTGAAACAAACACCCCTCCTCCTCTACAGTACTTGGCACCTCCCCAATCAACATGATTGCAGGGGAGATGCAGGTGACTAACAATAAATTCAACTTCCTCACACAATTCAATAAATTGACTTGTTTAAAAACAATTGCAGTCCTTTGTGTTGTTTTTGTCAGAAGTACACATGTAAAGAAGCATGCAACACAAACACTACTACTAAACACATACTTACTAAACACAGTTCCTAATGACTATGTATAGGGCACAGGCTGCAGTGACAATCCTAATAATTTTATAATATTGTATAAAATGCTTCCTAGGTTTAAATGTCCAAACAGATTTTGCTCTACTTAAGGTGCTACCAGTTTTAGTTCTGCTTTTATTTTTTTATGAATATTCACTTTTATTTTTTGTTTGGTTTTCAAGTTTATTTTATTAATACAGTAGTATATAGTGTCAAATATCCAGATGCTCTCAGTAAAGGGCTCAGCATTATTACTTATTAGTTGAGATGTATTGATATTTCACTTTGATCTGGTCCTTACTTGAGGATTCTAGTCATCATGGTCAACAAACTAACACAAGTAATCTTTTTTTCTTTTTTAACTCTTAGTTTCCTTTTAGCTTCACTATTGTTATTTTCTTTCTGTTTTCGAAAATGGTTTGAGTCTTTATTTTAGTTTTTGTTTAATTTGAATTAACCACATTAACTTTGCTTTAGTAGACAGAGAATGTACAAATGGCACCAAATGGACCCCATTTTGTTCCATTTGTACACTCTCATGAACACGTATATTGGAAAGTCTTACTTTCACATTGCGTTTGGTGCCCCTGGTTTCCCACTGGTACTGGATCTGGTATTTTAAGGGGAAGATATCAAGGTTGGACCAAGTAGGGGGAGGGGCCCATTCCACTAACAACTTCTTGAAACCCACAGGGGAAACCCGCATGTCTACTGGAGGGTCTGGTTTCACTGCAAACACACAGAGAAACAGAGAGAGGGAGGAAATGAGAGAGAGGAGAGGCCGATAGAGGGAAACAAAACCAATGTTATCATTTTCCTAGAACTAGGAAGCCCAATGATAAAAAATACAATGATACAATTACAACCATTGTTTCTAATAATATACTGTATACTGTATTATCTGAACATGTCATATATTTACAATATACTTCACTTGCTCTCTAGAGCAGGGGTCTTCAACAAGGGGTCTGGGTCCTCAGATTTACTACAGGGAGGCCACCAAATGTTTGTGTGATAGGAACTTTTTTTCCAGTAACCACTTGAACCCTATAATTCCTTTTCTGAGGGGAGCATGCTATTTTTGACAAAGAGGTTTGGTGTAGGGGGAAAAAGAGCAGATCAAGTACAAGTTTTCTAAATACAGTATTGAGGGTTTAAGTGGTTAACTGTCTGAAAATACACATCAACGGGAATCCAACACTGATGACAGTGCTGTCAAACAAGTCTATAAAGCTATCTATGAAATTTATGAAAAGGTTTAATCTGCAACATATTGTTATACAATATGTGGCGGGGGGGTCCCTGCTTTATCTGTCTCTCAGCTAAGGGGTCCTTGGCCTGAAAAATGTTGAAGACCCCTACTCTAAAGCAGAGTGCCGCTCTGCTCTAGAGAGCGTCCCCTATCCTACTCTCTGCATAAAGAAGAAGGAGTATTATTATTATTATGAATACATAATGGAACTCTGGATCTCACCAATATCCTCCAACATAAAGCTTGTGAAGTTGGAACTGCTTCCCAGAGAGTTCACGGCTGTGACATTGATGATGTAGTCTGTGAGAAGCTTCAGATTCTCCAGGTGGAAGTTCCATACCTGCCGGACAGTGGGATGGGCAAACAATGTATGATATATTAACTCTGTCATTGGACTTGGAAATATTCTCATTTTATGTATTTATTATTTATTCACATACTTTTTGTTACTTATTGTCAATGTCATCAATCATTTGTTATTACCCTTTTTTCTCCCAATTTAAGAGTTAGAGAAATCAATTCCTCCAAACACACATTTGTGTGTTGGGATTTGACTTGAAATGCTGTGTGGTGTACCATACCATTTGATGCACAAAGCATTTTTTTTTTTACAAGAGGTAGATAATGAAAGTCAAGATAATAACAGTAAATAGCAGCTATAAAAAGGGAAATGTGATTTGTTTCTACAGGATACTTAACATCAAATAATCTTTTATCCTACCTGGCCAGATGAGGATGTAGAATTTGAGTTCAGTGCAGAGGATGAGGAGCCATCCTGGGTGAAGTTGCACTGCTTAGTGACCGATGGTCTATGTCTTTCACTGATACATGCACACAAACAGACGCACACGCACACATGCGCGCGCACGCGCACACACACACACACACACACACACACACACACACACACACACACACACACACACACACACACACACACACACACACACACACACACACAGTACATTGTGTTTGTTGTTTTTCAGAAGTGTTTTTGTACACTGTATTTTGTACAATTTGTAAGTGAGATTTGGCAATTGCAATCCCTTTTCATACTGTAGGTTAACCACTTAAACCCTCTATACTTAGTAAACTGGACATGAGTGTCTTGTGTTCCTCTCTTATTTCCCTCTACACCAAGTTTCTGTGCAGAAATTTGCCGGTCTACAAGCTCACAATGCGAGTCACAAAGAGACACATTGTGAGCTTATAGATTAGCTTTTTCCTGCAAATGTCCCCCCCATAATAGGGATGCTAGGGTTCAAGTGGTTATAATAACACAGGTTAATGCTGTACACTGGCCTAAGTAATTTCAGTATTGCTGTTTTCTGTTGAGGGTTTACCTATAGGTGATGATGTAATGTGTTGGAACAACTTGCTGAGGCTCAACCAAGGAACAGAGAGTCTGGTTGGGATAGGCAGAGCACCGGCAATGGACTTCAGGTGTGGATGGAGCCACTGATGCCAAAAGACAGTACATGTAATTAGACCATTTTAAATGTCAATAGTTTGGATTAGTGGTGCTTATTGATAACTGGAATAATAATAATAATTATTATAATGTATTATTAATGTAACTGTATACAGTAGATAATAAAGTGGCAGGGATATACTGTAGATAGATAAATATCTAGACAGAGCTACATGCTTATTTTATTCTCTTTATTTATTTTAAAACGTTTTGTCAGTAAATTGATAAAAGAAACATTGCACAAAAAGAGGGGAAATCGTGTATAGTGTATTTGTAGTCAGTTATACTCACTCCTTGATGCTATAGTTGACTTCAGTAAATCCAGTCCTTTGCTGCCAAGGACACAGCTGAGGAGAGTCACAATGACATAAACACTGACACAGCCTTTCACAACCATCCTTTGTGTGTTAAAATAGCTGCAATCAAACTTGTCTTGGAGTCGCACTTTGTTTGTAGAGCCAACCTCTTGTGCAAGACAAACTCTGCTCAGAGCAATAAAGCCTTGTTCTACAATAATCTATTCTGTTTTCTTTTGTTGTTCTGTTCTACTCTGTTTCTCTCGTTTCTGCTCTTTTCTATTCCACTGTGCTTTGTCCTGTTCACTGGTCTGTTCTTTTCATTCTATTGTGCTATATTCTATTTTCTATGTCAAAGTGCAGAGATAGTGATCTCTGCTTACTGACTGCTCCGCAGACTGAAAAATGCAATGGTTAACCTCCACTTAAAGAGCAACACTCGTCAGAGTGAAAGAGGAACAAACTGTATATTGGGTATTACAGGAAAATCCACTCAAGAAGAACCCACATATTATTCCCAAAACCTCATCATACTGTAAGTGACATGCAGAAACTTGAATCCCCCCCCCCTTTTTTTAATTTTTTACTAATAACTAAAATAACAATTTCTACATCATTTCAAAATCCATCATCGGGCAGGGTGCCCATTTATTTTCCATAAAATTGTACATACATTACAAGACATTATACATAGACTCAACCACAGAGCACTTGGTGTCACCGAAAAACTGCAAGGTCTATTTCGTCAACAGTTAACAGTTAAAGAGTGGTGACAATGGCAAACCTCAAAACCTAGCACCTGGTTTCAATACATCTATCAGCTTTACTTGGTTATTCCCACTGTGTGACTGCCATCTAGTGCACAAGATAAACAGTAACCTGCACTGCATCAAACACATCCAGTACAGTACAGCCCTCTTGCGACACAGCCCCGATCTATTTATGGCTTCCAGAACAGAAACCAACTACGTTTTCCAGTTTCTCCTTGTTGAGACAGACTTGGACATATCAAATATGTGGCATATGAAGTGGAAAACAGGCTTTTGTTAAAAGATCATTTTGTTTCACTTAATTTTTGACAGGACAGAGTGTGTAAATACAGGCAGATAGGTCAGGGGATAACATACAATACAGGTCTCCAGCTAGAATAAAGTCGTGATTATACTGTATACTCAATGCTCTAACCAATAGGCTACTGGTGCAACATGACCCTCATTTTTTTCTTTTGACCTGAGTGAACTTCGCTTGTTGGTCTCAGAGGTTTTCGCGGCCCTCTCTGTGAGCCCACAACAGTTTCTTTGAGCGCCAACCAGTGAGGGGGGCACTTTGGACAGCCCAGTTTGCCATGGGGCCTCCTTCTCTGGGTACATTAATGCTCTGTAGGCCCCCACTTGCTGTCCGCAGGGAGGTTAGGGTCTTGCTGAGCCAGCTGTTCTTCGCTGCCTGGAGATCACTGGTCAGAATGCCCCTCTGGTGCTCCAGTTCCTATATGTATAGAGCACAGGTACATGTGAAAATAATAAAAGAACACTTGTGGTTGACTTGTGGTTTGTGCAATTCAGCTATATCGACTCTATGCAGTTGGATAGTAAATGTAGACAGTGTATGTACATGTGAGAAAGATGGGGGGTGCGGTTGATATTTGGAGGGTTCAGCTAACTCACATTTGTGCAATAAAACAGGCTTGTCAAGTGGAGCTCCAGGACAGTTTCAGTTTAATTAAACTTGTGTTTAACACAACGTGTGTGCGTGTGTGTGTGTGTGTGTGTGTGTGTGTGTGTGTGTGTGTCCGTGCGTGCGTGCGTGCGTTCGTGCGTGCGTGCATGTGTGTGTGTGTGTGTGTGTGTGTTCATGTTTGCTGGCATCTGACTGTGTCTGTGTGACAAAGCAGTGTTGGATGCTGGGGTTTGACCTCAATTCTGTACAGTTGGCTTCCAAAAGTGTGTGCCTGTCTGTGTGTGTGCGTGCGTGCGTGCGTGCGTGCGTGCGTGTGTTCTGACCTGGATTTTGCACTTGGCCTCCACCATCTGGACTTTGGTCTGGGCCAGCTCCTGTTCCAGCTCTCTGACCTGGGCCCTGACTGACTCCATCTCCTCGTCCCTCCTCTGGTCCTCCCCGCTCTGTTCTGCCTCTCTGGAACTGACCTGGTCTCCACCCTGACCAGGTTCAGTGGTCCCAGAACCATCTGATGGTGCTGTGTGAGCGGACTCGTCCTCCTGACCTGTGTTGGAATGGTCGATTGACTCTAGAATGCACCTGCAGTGGGAGCATGACATCACTGTGCTCTGAGGGTGAGAATGATGAGAAATAAGACGAAAGACAAATAAGGGGAGACAAAAACATTGAGACGATCTATGGCGCAAGGTGTCTCATGGCTAAAGTGCATGGTGCAAATGCCTTGGGGGGCGTGTGCAACTCTAAGACACAAAATGCATGGACTTTAAGGGTGGTCCTAGTAAAATACCACTCTACACAACATACAAACAAACATTCTGATCTGGTGAAGGAAGGGAAAATGAAACTCTTAAAGTAAATTGATAAGTGATAGGGGAACACCACAGGATGAGTAATGGCGGATATACTTTATAATATGGCCACGTCATTAAAATAACATATTTCCATCTGAAAAACATGACACATCGTCAATTTTCAGCGAGCCACACAACTATACATCAAAATATAAATCAGTCGTAAGAGTGTGACCAGTAAGTGTTCTCTCACCCTGAGTGTGTTCATCTCCTGTCTGTGTGTTGCCTGCTGCCTCTCCAGACGACTAGTCAGCTGAGAGCAAATCTGGAAGAATGAACATCTCACTTTTAACCACTTAAACCCCTCTATACTTAATAAAACAGACCTGAGTTGCAACTGTACTTGGTATGCTCTTTTTTCACTCTACACTAAATCTCTTCACCAAAAATAGCCAATCTACAACCTCACAGACAGATTTTTGGCTCAGAAATAGGGATAGTGGGGATAGTGGTTAACACCACATACAAATTACTGATAGGGAGATTCATTTTTAAATCCTGTTATATGACAATCTGAATCATCGACTAATAACACTAGATAGACATTCTTGTAGGCTAAATAATGTTTTACCTGTTGAACTGACATCAAGAACAAGAGTTAGCTGATCACTTTAAATGTAGGCTTATATTTAGTGATCAGGCCATGTACCTGTTTGTAGTCTGTGATGATGCCATTTGACCTCTTAATCTCCTGCCCAGCTTTCTCCAACTCCCTCCGAAACACCTCCTTCAACTTATTACAGGAAATAAAAGAATAACCGATGAACTGAATTTAGATATTCCCAGACATAGTAAGTATAGGCGAACATCTCTGATCGTCTCACTACGCAAGACTACCTGGAAACAAACCGTTCTTGGAGTTGCATTAAAAAATCTGTTATTGCATTGATTTTGCATCTATGGGTCTTCCCCATCGAAACAGAGTTACATAAATAATTCTCCTATTGCATCTATGGTCTTTCACCGTCATAGATTTTCATAGTAATCGTGTTATGAATTCAAAATGGTGCTAGGAATGAAAAACTCAGTTATTGAGTTTTTACCATTGCTGCTTCCTCGTCCTTCACTCTCTTCTCCTCCTCTGTGGCCCGTAGCCGATGTCTGGTCTGTAGAAGTTCTTTGGTGAGCTCATCCGCCTTGTCCTCTGCCTGTCAACACACCGTGCATGTAGATCAGGAGGTATATTTACTTTTTCAGGCTGTGTATGGCACTTTAGTTTCTTTGGTGGATTAAGGCCTATGAAACTATTTAGAGGGTGTGACACTAAAACTTTCCACTGAAAGTAATACAAATGGAATGTTTTAACCCTAACCCTCACTGCCTGCCTCACAGAAGTAAAGATATGGACGCAAAATACATTTCTCAAACTCAACTGCAATAAATCAGAAATCATCGGCCCCAAATCCCTCACCCACTCTACCCAAGACCTTTCACTCAATATTGATGGCTCCACTGTCACACACTGCACCCATGTCCGCAACCTGGTGACGCCAACCTCCTTGAGGTCCCCAGGACCAAGTACCGTACCTGGGGCGATAGACTTTTGCTTTTGCTTTCTCATCAGTCCACTGTTTGTATTTATTGTATTCCTTAGTCTTTTATTGTGTTTTTTTTCTTTTGTTGTTTTCTCTTCCCCCCATGTAAAGCATCTTTGGGTACTTAGAAAAGCGCTGTATAAATTTGATATATTATTATTATTATTTGAGCAGGCTCAATTATGCACAACTCTAGCGTGCCCTTGGTTCTGGGGTTGAGACTGCTCACCCATAACAGAAAGCATTCAACACTGAATCGGATGATGGCTCGACAATCTTACTGATTCTCACAAAAATGCCAAGCACGATTATGACCTTCCAAGTATGCATTTATGTATGGAGCGTCAACATTGAGAGTGAGAACTCTTCCGCCTTGAAGAACTGACAAAAGGGTCCGTAGGCGAGCAGAATTGTCAACTGGCTGCAACGCTACTGATAGTGAGGTGATGGGTTAGATTCATGTTTTCTGTATGGCTGCTGTACCACTTGCCATTGTGGATGTTAATCTAACCTTGATGGCATCATTATATTTTGTGATATTATGTGGTTGCAGAGTTCAGATATAGGCCTAATGGCTGAAGATAATGAGGCTTGGCCATGTTGTTTGTGCCGGTTTTAGGTTGGAAGCCTACCTGAAAGTACAGCCAAGTGGCCGAATGGTTTGGTATTTGAAACCTTGACCCGCAGCATTTTTTTCTGTTTCTTTCTAAGCAAATTTTACTCTCTGTCTGTTTGAAATAGAGGCAGTACTGTAGTTAGAAGTACCTCATTCAAAGCGTTCTTCAAGGCAATCTTGCCAGCGACTAGTCTGTGGGCCAGATTGTCATTCTCCTGTTCCAAACGCAGACTGGCCTGCTGCAGCTGGTGGTTCTCTCTCTATAGGACACATTATAGAACACACAGTCAGATTCTGCAAAACTTGATGCAGCAGAACACAATATGACAGCATCTAGATGCTGGTTACATCTAGATGGTTACAGGAAAAGCTCAGGAGCTTAAAAGTTACGGAACCAGCTTAGGAACAATTTGCAGGGAGGGGGGGGGGGGGGGGGGGGGGCGAGAATGTGACAATGTGAGACACTTGCAAATGTGTTGAGTCACATGTCTCTGTAAGGAAAGGTTTAAAAAAATATATCACGTCTGGGACAGGGAGGGGAGAACGTAAGCCAAAAATAGATAGAGGCCGACAAGAATGAGATGTCCACTTTAAAATAAACTACACGTTAGTAGGTAATTCAAACACGTATAACAAATAGATGTGTTCCATTGAATTTGAGAGAAACTGAATGTATTTTTTCCCCCTCATAAATGTGTAGCATTTTTTAAGGAAAATATATTATAGCATACTGTATACGCTATATTGTCTAACCTGGTATCTATCTATAGGGTCCTCTGGTTCTTGCAGCTGTTGAAGCTGGCTCTCCTTGAGTTTAAGCTTCTTAGAGGGAACCTGAGGAGAGAGGGAGAGTCAAGGCCAATCAGTTACAGTAATATCAACAGATGTCATGTTTGACTAAGCTAAAGAGAGTTATCTAATCCAAACAGAGATGGAGCCAGATAGAGCCTGAGTGAGAAAAAAAATCAAGCACAGACCCAAACAGAGATCAAGATAGGGATAAGAACAGTTAAAATAGGAATAGGAAGAATGCTATTTTCTTGAAAAGTATGCCAGTTCTTGATTCCAAAATATTTGACCTCCATCCTGTATTTCCTTCTTGTCTGCAATTTCAAACCTATCTATGCACGGGAATCTGTTTTGCCTTGCTTGTCATGTCTGTTTATGCTCATGGCCTTCAGTGCAAGTCACTATATCTATTGTTATACTGCTAGCATATTTTGATTGAAGCAGTCAATGCCAGGGTCATGATCCTACATTGAATTTGAGCCTTAAGTTGTATTTTGCCTGTAATGTGATGACCATGCCAAGTTGAATATGTTGTAGTAGTCATTGCTCTGCTATTGATAATAGCAGCACATTGCATGTGAATAGTACTTTATTTTACTCCCTTTAAAGAATACTGACTATTTTAAAGTTCTGAACTAGTTTCCAGACCCTAAGGGTCTGTCTGAGAAATAGGCTATCAGTATCAGTGTCTGTCAGCATCTATTTTCTTACTATATTCTTCTGCACCAATGGCATTAGGCAAGTTCCTGCCAATTCATTGTACTTGGAAAAGTAAAGCCTCACTATGCAACTTATTTTCTACGAATACATTTTAATTTTGTCCAATCTGTATGGTAGAGTATGTATGTATAAATTATATAATTGTGGTGGTTGTATTTTGCCTACCTGCTCTTCTACTAAGACATTTAGATCGTGTCAAAGGTAATGTCTCACCTGACACGAATTTTCACCTAATGGTAAAGATTCAATTTACCATTAGGCAGGCTCTATTGGCTCAACAGTCAAAAAATTCAGCACTTGAGCAGGAAACCGGGTTCAAATCCGTGGTAGAAGAGAAAAGTTACATAGCGCTGCTTTAAGTAATTCTAGTTCTGAAAAGCCAATATTGTATTACATTAATTTATATTGACTAATAGTCAGTTAATCAATTTATCAGTTAACCACTTAAGACCTATTTTATACTTTGTCATATGACAGTGAAAATATCAAAAATAGCCAACCTTCCAAGCACATAATGCATCCCACCACTATTTTGGGACAATGTTGGAAATGTTTACATGCCCAAAATACGGACGTCTGACGGCGAGC
Organism: Gymnoscopelus microlampas; assembly: GCF_963454915.1. Classification (NCBI taxonomy): domain Eukaryota; kingdom Metazoa; phylum Chordata; class Actinopteri; order Myctophiformes; family Myctophidae; genus Gymnoscopelus; species Gymnoscopelus microlampas. Next base: position 22,710,576 of record NC_139957.1, on the reverse strand, counting down.
TTTTAAGTGGTCAATCTTACTGTGGATTTGGGCCGAGATTCTGCCACAAGACAAGCCAGGATCTCCTCCTCGTTCATCTGGTCCACAATGTGGGCGTCATACGCCATCATGATTGACACTTCCTCCATCATACTGCCCAACTATTAAAGTGTCACAGGGGTTAGCGCGCGCACACACACACACACACACACACACACACACACACACACACACACACACACACACACACACACACACACACACACACACACACACACACACACACACACACACACACACACACACACACACACACACACACACACACACACACACACACACACACACACACACACACTGCCAATGTTGTGCCACTAAGTCTTCACAGGTGAATTCCAGTCACAGAATGGATTCTCAGAAGCCCTGCCTTTGTAACGTGCATGGAAGACAGTTTAACTCCAGGAAATGTACAGCAGCACTTCATAGGATAACTGGTTTGTGTGGAGTGAAAATTAACCATGAAGTCTGTAGTTCCCAGATGAGCTCCAAGAGGAATCTGTCACTCGCACTAAATTCACTCCTGTGGACTGATGGCTTTTATCAGAGGCAGAAACTGAATTCAGAAAAATGCAGCAGCAGTTTCCCGTGTTCCCATATTTAGACAGTAAACCGGAAATCCAGCAGTGTGCCGGTAAATCAGGATACAGGGATAAAGTCCAGACGCAGGGAAACTCCTTTGAAACTCAGTAGTTATAGTCCAAAGGTAGACAGGTGCAGATCTATAGGGTACTCCAAGAGATAAGTCTGCTACCAAATGTAAAGCTTACATTTACAGGTAATAGGTAGCAGGTCAGACTACATGGACACACACTGGCAAGTGTGTCTTGTAGGTGCTTTTAAGACCTATATGACTGCTGAAAGTGACAGAGACACACCCATTGCTATGCTTCTCTTTCTTATTCTGTCACCTTATTCTCTCTTCTATTGTTATTCCTTCACTCCCCCTCCCTTGTGTCATTCTCATTCTCGTTCTCTCTCTCTCTCTCTCTCTCTCTCTCTCTCTCTCTCTCCCTCTCCCTCTCCCGCTCTCTCTCATACACACACACACACACACACACACACACACACACACACACACACACACACACACACACACACACACACACACACACACACACACACACACACACACACACACACACACACACACACACACACACACACACACACACACACACACACACACACACACACACACACACACACACGCACACACAGATACAGGTTCTAGAGGTCTGAAGTATACACAGCAAGCAACTCCTTGTTTTCTTTGCACGTTATAAACGTGTGGTATTTGTGATATTTCACCTCGGGGTGTTGCCGTCCCTGAGACTCGTCACAGTATTCTTGCTATTGTTCCTGATAGCAGGCATGGCCCTGGCCGAGCTGTTAGACAGGAGTTGAAACTGGTCCAGCAGGTACGGCTGGACCAGGAATACCATGACATGAATACAGAATACCATAGACAGATGACAGGGCAGAGCGAGGCTGCTCCATTTCTTTAATAAAGACTCAATTGTTCTCCTTATAGTAATTTCAGTAGGAAAAAAAAAACTCCCACACACCCCACTTGCATATAGTGTCACATGTGGAAAAAACTTGTATGTCCAAAACAGTTACTTTTCAGGAAATGGAACTACAGTTTTCAGAAATAGAGATATAGCAGATCTACAAGCTCACAACGCGTCACATGGTGATGCGTTGTGAGCTTGTAGATTGGCTATAGACAAACAACAACAAACAACGTTTCAACCCTTTCGGTCTTTTTCAAGTACATCGAAAAAGACCGAACTTTGGAGGATTCAAAAGTGAGCTGTGAGGCCCCGCTTTGTTTTCGGAATCATGGTCATTGTCATGGTCAGTATCATGTGACATGATACTCACCATGATACTGACATGATGTTGACATGATACTGACATGATACTGACCATGATTAAAATGATTATATTGAAAAAAGTAAAAAAGAAAAAACTTGCTATGTATCCCATGTCTAGCAACACCGATTTGTGCTGACGTCGGGTACTGTATGTCCAGTCAGTCCATATATGGGCATTTCCCGATCTGCACCACAATGTCCAGTCCCTTGTCATGCATTGAGGAGGACTCTAACTGCTGAACCAGGGCCAGGTTGTGACTCCATTGTGGATTGAAGTGAAGAAAGACAAAGACATTCTCCAGGCAGATATAAATGTTTATTCCTCCACAAAAAAGGAACATTTTGTGAAACAACGTGGACATTTATTTTTTTGTTGCTTAAAATAGGTTCTATTCATTATCAGAGTATCCCAAACATAATCTAATGATGTTAGTACAGGGCAGGCTCTGAAAAAAACACATTTCCAACCATCAAAAATGATTAAGGAACTAGATCCACCTATATAAAGGGTATAAGTCAATGTTGATAAATCAGGTGCTCTTTGTGGTGACTTGCTGAAATATATTGGCTAAGCTGCAGTGAACACCAGTGCAGAGTGAACATCTAAATAAACAAATAGATAGAATTATATATAATGTACCACATATTGCTTCTTTTTTTTAAAGAAAGAATCCTAAAATAGCAGGGGGGCAAGATGTGAGGAAGTGACAAAGGCTTCTCAGAACTCAGCAGATAGTGTGTGTGTGTGTGTGTGTGTGTGTGTGTGTGTGTGTGTGTGTGTGTGTGTGTGTGTGTGTGTGTGTGTGTGTGTGTGTGTGTGTGTGTGTGTGTGTGTGTGTGTGTGTAACATAACATAACATAAGTAACATAATACATCTGTTTCCTATATGCAGTGTTGGGGAAGCATAGCTTTGCAAGCTACAAAGTTGAACTACAGCAAAGCTACATTAGAGAGAAATCTAGTTCATTAGAACTAATTCAAACTGCTTTGTAAAAAAATATCTGTGATAAGAGAAATTATAATGAAATATCAGGCAAATATATATATATATATATATATATATATATATATATATATATATATATATATATATATATATATATATATATATATGTATATATATATATATATATATATATATACAAAAAGTGCTCATGCATAAAAAAAATGAATAAATACCTTGCTATTCATGAGAAAGTGTACTAATGGTACAATTAAAATAAAAAGTAGTTTTTATAAGTAGTATCAGTAGATAACATCACAAAAATGTGTATTTTAACTACTCAAATCACTGTGCAAATATCTAGTTAAACTTAGTTTATTTATTGTAGATCACTACTCCCCAACACTGCCTATATCTGTAATGGTATCATAGTGTTGATATATACATTTCTTAGTTTATTTTTTTCCAGTATGAATTCAAGGCCAGTTTAACCACTTAAGCCCTATTTAATTTTCAAAAGTTTCAACAATGTAAATTATTTCGAAAATAGCCCGTCTAGAAGCAATTGCACCTATAAGGACATGCCCAAAATAGGGTGGTAAAGGTTAAAGTGGTTAAGCTCCAAGTGAATGTTTCATATTCCTCTTACTTTGTTCCTACTTTTATCATCTGTTGACACACACACACACACACACACACACACACACACACACACACACACACACACACACACACACACACACACACACACACACACACACACACACACACACACACACACACACACACACACGGAAGCAAAGAGAATCACTAACCTGGATAAAAAAGGCAGAAGATTATGGAGGTCTCACTAAGACAGGGTCTCCTGACACACTGAAACCCTGACACTCCCACACTAAAACACATCTGAAAGATCCACAGAGTCAGGCATATACTGAAGAATAATACTGCATTACTTTTAACTTTACTGTACCACATATCACAGCTTATGGATACAAAATTGATTAAGAAAGTTAAAGTTGTGTGATTTATAAATTTAAGTATAGTTTTCATCAATGTCTCTACTTACACCCTGTACTTTAATATCCAAACACCAAGCCTACATCCTGATAGTCTAGAGATGCTTTCTTTGCTTCATTCTTCCTCCATTTAAATCTGTAAATATTAAAAATCTAAGTAAATCACACATCTCAATTGTAAGACCCTCACTGCCATGGCAAATGTCTTTCATTGAGCTAATTTGGTTCCGATTAAGAAACAAGGAGTCAGACATCTATCTTTAGTTGGACTCCAAATCAGTATCTAGTAGCCTAGGATTCTCTGAATGTCACCTTTCTCGTGACAAAAGGCAGAATAACCCACATGTTTTACTTAATGTCATGCCTCTGAAACAAACCAGAAACCATTCATTAGGTTCTGTACTTGGTTTAAGACGACACTCTCACAGTACACAAAAAAACGAGAAAAAAAAACGGATAGCCCTCATGTACAATAAGCCCGGGGGAGGGGGCTGGGGGGCATTCAGTCTCTCACTTTATGCTAGCTGGGATAGAGGGGCAAACAATGTCAAGGAGAGCTATACAGGAACTGGGATGGGGTGTGGTTGAGTAAAAGGGTGGGGTTAAAGATACTAAGGTTCTATTTATTCTGTATGTATGTTTTGACATGGAGACCACACAGCCGTCATGGATTGAACCTCTACAGTCCCCCCCCCCCCCCCCCCTGTGGCTCTAGAAGAGTTTGTCCGTCAATTCCTGACACGGAGGCTATCAGCCAGGTCAAAATGATCAGTCGGCCCCCTGGAAGTTTGTGACCGGACGTGTGTGTCATAGCGCATGTCTGAATAGCATGTTTAACTTCAGCAGACATAAAATGCTCATGTTTATGTTTACACTTGAATGAGCATTTTGTCCGGCATGTTAAGTCTTTGGTGCACATCAGGAGTGTGGAGCATGATCCTTCCTCATGTGTTTTCAGTACATATGTTCACATTGTCAGACCTGGGTGCTGTAGGGGCGTGGCGGGGATGGGAACATGTCCGTGGGGCGTGGCGGAGATGGGAACATGTCCGTGGGGCTGTCGTATCTCATGGGGGAGGAGCCCTGCGGGTTGATGGACAGGGGCAGACAGACAGAAGGGTTCTCGTAATAGGTATGGAAGCCAAGACGCTCCCCTCCGTTGCGCACGTCATCGGTGATTCCAGAGCGGAGGTAGTAGGGCGAGCAGGTGGGGCAGTAGTTGCGTTGGGGACTGGCGTTGAGCGGGTCGAGGGACATCGAGGTGACGGCAGCCCCATCCATGGCCAGGGCAGTGCACGCATTACAGGCAAAGTGGGAGTGGGACTCGGCTCCCGCCATGGAGGCCACATCCACCTCCGAGTCATTCTTCTTGCAGCAGTAGTACTGGGAGAGAGGGAGAGTAAGGTCTGATTCATACTTAGTCACTCGCCGGTGTCGTACATTTAAAAAATTGCAGATCTAACTTGTAGTGAGCTTGTAGATCTGCTATTTTCGGTGCGCGACACAATGCACTATATGAAACAAGCAAAAGGAGAAAGGATGGAGAAGGGAAGGCAGGGATGGAGAGATAGAACTCAATCTCATAATTAATTATTGTTAATATTGTTCATTTCTACAGCAGACAGATACTGAAGTATTTTAAGCCAATGAAGCTCATTTGAATTGAATTGAACACACACACACACACACACACACACACACACACACACACACACACACACACACACACACACACAGAGAGAGAGAGAGAGAGAGAGAGAAACATACCTGGAGTCTACAGTAACAGAGCACTGCTACAATGCACAGTAGTATGACACCGGCGAGAATTCCTCCGGTTATAACAACAGTTCCCGCTGACATTCGACCAGCTCTCCATCAAACCCTCCAGGGAGAAGCAGACAGAGAGAGAGAGACAGACAGACATGTACACTCACACAGGTGTAAAAAGATCTACTGTAACAGATACGTGTAAAACCCATTTATTCAGACATAACAGAATGCACATAATTCTTCTGCATGATTCAGCTGCAGCTATTACTGTTTCTGATTAACCTTTTTGATTCTCAACAGGCAATACCATCCACACAAGACAGATACTGTATATTGGTAGACACAGACTGAGACTGTTTATCATTATTTAATTCTGATACCTGCAAGGTAAAAACATACTGTATGTTCTTATGTGGAGGGTTTTTAAGGCATGGGGGCTTTTAGATGTTGTATGTACTGTATGTGTAAGTTACCCTTATTATTTGCTGTATGTGCTTATAAATGACATTCCATCGAGGACCACAAAACAAGTGTTGCAGACTTTAACATGTTATCCTCTGGACTTTAACACAAAAATATAAGACCTATATATTAGTGATCTTTGGTTATTAGGATTTGAAGTATTTAGTAATATATAGTATTAGTAATTGAAGTATTGAAGGAACAACTGTTTTGAAGCTCTTGGAATGACCCATGACCCTTATCCTATATTTTCTTTTCCATTAGACAGCACGGTAGAGAATAATGAACTATATTGTATAGAACCTTAGTTACAAATTGTTGAGCACAGACAAACAGATAAAATAATCAAAAGCATCAATTCATTAAATTTAGTCTGTAAATATTGGTTTAGAAAGAGAGGACAGCAACAACAGGCAACACGGATCCAGAGTTGAACCCAGGAGAACATTGTGATGATGTGGTGCTCATTCAGTGTAAGCCAGCCTCCAGGTAAGATGTTCACTGGTGGCTAATGTTAACATGTCTGTGGGATAAATGGTTTCATAACCTAAGGGAATGGACGCAACCAAGCTGTCTGAAAGAGCTGGAGACTCACATTAGAAGACAGCAGGAGGCGGAGAGACGGATCATGCTGAGAAGGTGGAGGAACATGACGGGTCTGCGGGGGCACTTCTCTCAAATCCTCCTCTAACTGCGACCCCTGCAGAGGGAGGAAGAGTCGGGAGGAGGGAATTAGCACGAGTGCAGTGCTATTCTCCTTCTAACGTTTGACGCAAGGAAGCTTCTTGAACTCTAAATCAATGAGTATTCATTGCACATCCTTGAGTAGACACCCTAGCGACACCCTAGTGGTTTGGTGTCTTAGTGTTAGTACTTTGAATTTGAATGTGTGTGAATGCATATAAAGTGGAGCATATTGCACAGTTATAGGTCAGCAGCAAAGAGACATAAGTACATTTAACATAAATCCCCAGCCTGGCACAAATTGTAAAATGATATGGGAACCCACATACTGCCGCCTGGCCTCTCCATATTGCAGTGTGTGAGATTTTAGCATCCTTTCAGTAATTGTACTGCACTACACTTACCAGATCTGCACATAACAGCATTTGCAAATCATTCTTAGTACTTGTTGTTACACAGTAAAAATCCTTTAAACATGTTCAAATTAACACTCAGGATTTTGCAGAGTGGGTCAGTTTTACTGGGTCAGGAAAGCAGACAGTGTCTGGCTTGTCAGATGCAGAAAAGTATAAATTGACTGTTAAATAGCGCAACTTTCAAATGAATTCTAAAGGAGTACAGGAACATTTCTGGTACATAAGCAAAACCCCCATACAATATCAAACAATAAGCAATACATTGACATATTATATGAGCCTATGCCAGACTCTGATCAAAAGGCGGAGGCTGTGGTGGAGGAGGTGGAGGAGGCAGCTAAGCAGCAGTGAAGCAGACAGCAAGACAAGCAGAGACCTAGTGAATGCAAAGCCGTATATAAAGGGACCTCCTTGTTAAGGCGTGAGCTCTGATTGGAGTATGAATGTGTGACGTAATGACCAGCAGAGCTGTGAATGGGGAATAGGAGACTAGGCTGATGTTCACATCAGCTGACTGACAGACGATTACAGCTGAGGCGTGCAAGACTTCAGTGTCCTGCATGAACTAACGCTATGCTTCATTTACCATTTAAAACAAACAAACAGATGTATAAATAATAAATAATTTTACTATTGTACTAGTACAAGTACTTCCAACTGAGTCAGGATCTGAAACCTTGTATAGATTCAGGATGCAAAGGATTGTGGGATAAAATGTGAAACATGGGACAAAAAGGACAACTTGACAAGGGAATTTACAAAGTAAAGTATTTAACAAAAAAGGAATTCAAAACTGAAATAATCAGAATTATTCTATCTGTCAGAGATATGTTTGTACAATTCTGTCTGCAGCAGACCTACAGTATGTGCTGTGAAACTGAACGTGAGCCTGTTTTAGGACAGATTTATTTTGCTTCCCAAAACTCTGTAAACTGATCACTAAGCGCTGTGAAGACAGTGATTTATACTCCGTCACACAACGTGTCGCTTATCAAAAATGTTCAAGTTAACGACGCAATGTTAGAATGAATTAGGTGAGTGAGTGAGGGAGAGTGTGAGGGATAAAAAAAGACGATGTGTGTGTATGTGTTGGGGGGGGGGGTGGTTGGGATGTCTCTGTTCAACAGCATCTGTGTGTTTTAGTGTGTGGGAGCCTTTAGAAGTTTTCATCACACAGCTCCTTGTGTGCAGTATCTCCATTGCGTCATGGCACTAAATTATATACACAGTGAGCCAGGTTAATGCTGTTAAAAGCAATGTGAAGTCTCTCTGGCTCTCTCTTTCTTTCTCATTCTATCACTCCTCTGTCCATCTCACTCTTACCTCAGTATTCTACACCCCCCCCCCCCCCACCACCACCACCCTTATCCATCCTCCCCCTCCTCTCCTCCCTTTATCTTCCATTCAATCTTTACTCCATCTGCCACATGATGGTCCATCACACAGGTAAACGGATAAAAGGAGACTCGCTCACTGCATTGAGGTATAGGAAAAACTCCTTAGACGGGACTTAAAGAAAAACATTTTTCTTTATTTTGTAATGCCCATAATGTGCTCGGTGCTCAGTGGATTAAAAAGCAAAACGTTTTCAGTCCTCCCAGGACCTTCGTCAGTGCAATACTGGTTGGACACAGACAAATACACTGCTTTTATAGGGTGCTTGATCACCTCAGCTCAGGTGCTGAGTATCACTACTCAAGGTCATCACCATGGCTACCATAGGGCGTGGACAAGCTGCCATCACACAGCACATGTCCCCTCATAACTTCACTCCCCATGTCTTTTCTGTTCAATTGAAAGTGCTTAATTGGTATTAGTAATGCTGGCATTGTCTCACTTTGCCAAAGCAATACAACAAAGAAAATTCACAGAAAAAACAAAAACACCAAAAAGAAATCAACTGTCAGATGATCTACGATGTATGACCACCTTTTGGCAAGGTTTCAGCCCAATCCAAACCCCATTGACTTCCATTATAAAAAGATACATATTTCAGAAAAAGGAAACATAAGTGAGAAATCACACCCAGTGTGAAGTGGGCGGTGTGGTCACAGTGGTCATCACAGTGATGGAGGTGATTCACTTTTTTTTTAAGTGTGCGCGCGTATTTATAGGGCTATGCACATGTGTCATGTGTTTCTAGCCAATCACAGTCCTGAATAGAGTCATGGTGGCCAATCACGGGGCAGGGTTAGGGGGGTACAATGGTGGCCAATCACAGCGCAGGGTTGGGGGGGTGCAATTGGGTCGATGTCCAAACCTAAAAAAATCACACCCAGTGTGAAGTGAGCGGTGCTATTTATGAGTTATTAATTTCATCATGCATCTCGGTAGCCAATCAGAGCACGTCCTGCGAAGTGACGTGCTTACATTTTTTACATTATTATTAATTTCATCATGCGTCTCGCTAGCCAATCACAGCGCGTCTGCGAAGTTTGAAGTTAATTTCATCATGTGTCTCGCTAGCCAATCACAGCACGTCCTGCAAAGCTTAGCCTATGGGCGTGTTTTCCACAGCATGGCGTCACATCGAAAGACAAATTTTCACGACGGAAAGAAAAACTTTCGCCACGCTGTGAAAAACGAGGTTGATCATGGATACACATGGGAAAGGCGTGGCTCCTATGTGGATCTTGGAGTCGGACCTCATGTGGCCACGTGGAAGCATTGATTCCATTATATAAAATGTAAGTAAAATATTAAAAAAAAACTATGTGAAAAATGATTAGTGTAGGTAATAAGTTAGTGGCAGAATGCACAAGAAATATTGCGCTGACCGATGGACTTTCTCCATCATGGTTTCAAGCAGAGCTTGACATTCTTCATACATATAAACCCATTCATCTAGGTGTGCTACCTTTGATGTGACATTAACATGGACGTGGACATTTAAATAATACACCATTTTGAAGAGATGCCTGACTGAAATGGAACTGGCTGAGAATGAGAATGTCATGGAAACCATGGAGGATAAACCAGCGAATGCATGGACCACATATGTTGCACGTCATGCCTCCTCTTTGCATTCGACTTCCTGTCACTGTCAAGGTGAGTGGGTAGGACCCAAATGCAGGACAACTGAGGCCTAACAGATCAACTCGAGAGTTTTAATAATGAAGGTTCACCAAAACTCGTCATACAGTCCATAAACTAAGGGTCTCCAGAAAACAGGGCACATTAAACAAAACCAGGGACAAACTAGATTCAAAAGACTAAACGCTCACAAACAGATGCATGTACTGGTCCCAAAGACATAAGAAAATGAACTGACATGGTATTACATATACAGGGGAGATTAAATAGACACAGGGACTAACGGGACACAGGTGACTCAACTGACAATTAACACAAGGATAGGCTAACACAACAGGGATAACAGGTGAACACAGTGGGTAATTAACACAGGATAGGTGAGACAAGACAGGCAATGGCTACTATGGCAGACAGGAAGCACAAGGACATACTACAAAATAACATACAACACCTGGGGAAGAACAGAGTCAGACTAACAGAAAGACCTAAACACTGAATACAGAACGAACTGAACATAGAGCTACAGAAACTAAACAATCGAAAAAACAAACAAAAACATGACTGAACACTAAAACCAAAACAGGGAGCAAGAACACAAGAGAGAAATAAATGTAGAAACATTTCTTTGCACACCTTTTAGATCACATCCCGGTCATATTGTGCATCTATTTAACAATACATGCCAATTAAATACCTTGTTACTGTACAAACATGTGGTCTAGTTAAAAAAGAGTGAGGATTCTTCATTGAACTCCCTCCAAACTCACATAAACGTACATACAAACACAATTGCATACAACACAAAAGGACACGCACAAGCACGCACGTACACATGCACAAATGCATGTACGCATGCACGAACGCATGCACACACAGACCGACTCCTTACACCCCTTGGATTTATTTGTGTGGTTTAAAAGGAACCTTTAAGTCTACGTTGTTGCAGAGTTAGCGTGAATATCTGTTATTCTTTGGGAGTGACACCATTGTGTGACAACGTATAAATTAGGTTTTAGTCTTACAGGAGGGTTCTGCCAAAAAGCCTATCAATTATTTACATGGGGAAGTGACTGAGACCACGGAGAGACAGCTTCTGTCGCAGCGGAGCCAACAGGCTTCTCATTCAGACTTGTAATGTCAAGTCTGGATCTATAAAATGAAGCCCAGGCACCAGTTGGTCACTTCATTACAGATGTGTGTGTCCCCTATTGCAGCACAGACATTCTGAGGGTGGGGTTGTGTGTGTGTGTGTGTGTGTGTGTGTGTGTGTGTGTGTGTGTGTGTGTGTGTGTGTGTGTGTGTGTGTGTGTGTGTGTGTGTGTGTGTGTGTGTGTGCGCGTGTGCGTGCGTGCGTGTGCGTGTGTGTGTGTGTGTGTGAGAGAGAGAGAGAAAGAGAGAGAGAGAGAGCTATAGATCAGCTATTTTTGGCGTGCAACACCGTCGATTGGGATGCATTTGTAACACCACAACTGTATTTGTTGACCTTCATGTGTTGGTGAGAAACATTAGGAGAGGGCTTATTTGCTATATTTGGAGCCTATATTTAGCAGTTTGTCTTTTCCTGACCTGGTGACCAGCAGGAGAAGAGAAGCAGCCAGCAGAGAGGTGTCACAATTTGATTCACTTTCTCTGTGGGAAACTAAACAAAATCCTAACACTTGTGTTAGGTGTGAATACACGGAACGGTACATGCAAAATGTGCTGAACAGCACCGGATGCACATCCATGAATGCAAGCATGCAACACGTGCAGCCATGAGCATGCACACATACAGTACATATATACACATTTACTATGCAATTATGTGTCCATGAATGCATACACAACCCTTATTGCCAAACATGCCCTCAAATCTATTTTACACCCTGAAACCTTTCACCACATGAACCCAGGTGCTCCTAGTCTGTGCATGTCATAAAAGGCAAAAATCTGGCGATATTGCCGAACATTCTGTGATAATAGCAGATCTACAAGCTCACAACAGGACACAATGTGCTTTGTGAGGTTATTGATCAGCTAAGTTTGAGTGATTTGGTGTAAAGCAGGGGTCTTGAACAGGGGGTCCGGATCTACAAGCTCACAACGTGTCTGCGACGTGTTGTGAGCTTGTAGATCGGCTGCTTTTGGCAAAGAGGTTTGGTATACAGGGAAAAAAGAGCAGACCAAGTACCGAGCCAAAGGTAAAGTTTACAAAGTATTGAGGGTTTAAGTCGTTAAATGTCAGAAAACACACATTTATGTGATATGTAGTGGGGGTCCCTGCTTCATCTCTCTCTCAGCTAAGGGGTCCTTGGCTTGAAAAACGTTGAAGACCCCTGGTGTGTAGAGGGAGAGAAGGGGAGATCAAGTACTGTATAAAACCCTGGGGGTTTAAGTGGTTAAAACGCCTGTATATAGTACATGGAAAACGTCACATGTGTGAGAACCATTTTGTTGAGGGCCAAACTTACATGTATAAAAAGGACTTGATAACATTTAATTGTAAAGACCTATTGTTGATATTATATTGCCGGTAAAAAGACCATGAACATAAAGACCTTGAGTGGAAAATGCAACAACCGAATTCCACGAGTGAAATGATACAAAATGTATGCTAGAATTCAGCTCATATATGTGCTTTTTGTATGTGGTTTTGTTATTTCTCTTATTTTAAATAACCTTTGCATATATTTGCAGAAATGTCCTCTCCTTTCAGAGAGTCCATGAAAATGAGAGAAGAGGATGGTGGAGTGACATGGAGAGGAGTGGAGAGAACAGAAGACAAGGACTTAGCGAGAAAGAGAGAATAGCTCTTACGGTATATTTTAACAGGTGGGGGCTGGGGCTATACCTGAGTGGATTCCTGATATATCCATTCTTAAATAATGACATGAATATTTCGGAGAGGTGGCCTCTAACTTTGCACTGGAAATCACGGTGAGCCCTGCAATTTTAAAGCCCAGAGGCTTCAATTATTCAGATTTCATTCCTTTAACAATATTTTTCCATCACAAGACAATTTAGCCAGGTAGTAGAATGTAGACTTTTTTTCCCTTTCCTTCGCCTCTGAAAGCACTCATCTCAGCGTGTGAGGAGAAGAACACGTCCAACATCTAGGACAGAGACATCGCCTGAACAGAAAGAAACAATGGCAATGGCAGCTATAGGGGGGAAAGTGGGAGATAAAAGGACTACACTGTCATTGTCAAATTACCTCTAAAGGAATTCAGTTCATTTTCCCATTTGACTGGTACAGCATATATTTACGTATTCTAGTGATGTGTTACATTGGTTTGAATGGATGCAATAATTTATGTCACTGTCATTCACTGTCCAGGTGTCAAGCTAAAGGTGCAGCTTAGTCCTTCAACTAAACCAGTTGTTCTCAAACGTTTTGAATATTGACCTTTGTAATATATAGGGTTAAAGTGATTAAAGTGATTTTGATGCAACATGAACTAATTTTGCTGGGGACCCTGGAACTCCCTGGAACCCTCTAAAGGACCCGTGGGGGGAAGGGAAAGAAAGAAAGAAAGAAAGAAAGAAGGAAAGAAAGAAAGAAAGAAAGAAAGAAAGAAAGAAAGAAAGAAAGAAAAATCTGGAAGGAAAGAAAGAAAGAAGCCCATATAGCTTACCTTTACCTGTAGTAGTCACCATCTGGGGGATGGCATCCTGGCATCCAGTGGACTGCACTGTAAAGCCCCCTGGGAAAAGCATACATGGCATCAATTATTGCCATGATGTCAGGAGATGCCACATGATGTCAGGAGATGCCACATGATGTCAGGAGATGCCACATGATGTCAGGAGATGCCACCACAGGGCCCAGGAGGGCCATCATTATTTAAGCCATAATTAAGAGCTGTTTACTTTCCTCTGATTGTCTGGAAGGGAACATGTTGTCAGCAGATCTTCACTCACTAATAGCACGCTCATTCACCCATGCAGTTACTCACTCATGCAATCATTTAGGCCAAGGGTCTTCAACGTTTTTCAGGCCAAGGACCCCCTAGCTGAGAGAGAGATGAAGCAGGGACCCCCTCTATATTGTATACAATTGTGTTTCAGATTAAACTTATTTCTTTTTTACTTGGTCTGCTCTTTTTTCCCTCTACACCTATACCTCTTTGCTAAAAAAAATAGCTGCTCTACAAGCTCACATCTGGATGCTATAGGCTTCAAGTGGTTAATGTAAAAAAAAAAGATCCTATCACACAAACATTTGGCATTCCCCCTGTAGTTACTCTGAGCCACAGTCCGGGACCTCCAGGGGGTCCTCAGAGTCTGAGGACCCCCTGGGGGTCCCGGACCCCCTTTTGAAGACCCATGATTTAGGCTATCTATCACTCATTTATTTACATACTCATTCACCCGCTCATTGCACTCACGTTGAAAAAGAACGAACACAACCAAAACTAATCTCTACCAACGAGACATCTTGTCCGTGATATTTCTAGGCTATATCGTTCGCTAAAGGAAATTAATCCGGTCTAATGTTTCCCTCAACAAGTCCCTCTCGGTATATCGTGAACATACAGAGCTATTATCAGCCCCTTTTAAGCTCACTTTCACTCTATTACGCGGTAAACTGATCTGCATAAGTGGCAGATGCTGGACACACATGCAAGCTTAAATCCAATCGCTTGAAATTGGAAAATGATGAAAAATCCCTTGGCGGAACCTTACCTCTTTTGCTTCAAGCACCCCGTTTCTCAGCGGCAGCGTTTTTGAGGGAAACCCCCTGTTTTTCTCGGTTTATCACCGCTGGTTAGTGATCAGTAGGCTATAGGTACCAAAGCGTCAGCGGCGTCGCCCGGAGCTCTGCTTCGTTTGCACAAATCCTCTCTCACTGATCACTAAAAACACCGAGAAGAACCCTCCATCTGTTCGTTCTCAATCTCGGTTATCCTCTCTTTTTTTCTTCTGATCACTTG
>NC_139957.1:22662919-22692919 GCF_963454915.1 Gymnoscopelus microlampas | reverse complement strand
GGGTGAAGTCGTCCTTTAAGTACAGTACTTGAGTACATCACGTACTTAGTTACTTTACACCACTGCAGACACGCGTCGACTCTGTGCGCGCGCTAACGTGGTGCGCGTGCGGAACAAATCCAATGTTCTGCTATGTGGGGGCGCACTGCACTTGTCCGTACAAATTTGCGACGATACGCCACTACTACTTATTTGCGTAATGTATGCAGCCGAGTTGTTCCACGAAGTGGAGACAGAATGACAATGAGATGGAATTGGCTCTGACAGTATGGGCTCTATATTATATATACACGACATTTTGCACCAAACCTTTCTAACAAGAGCCACCAGTTAGTGTTGACAGCGCAGCTCTGGTTCCTGAGAGCAGTCATGCGCTGGCAATTGCCTACCACTGTACCAGAAGCTATACTGTATGGTTCACTCTCGTACGACATAACTCTGAACCCAAATGTTGTTGCTATTCAAGAGAGATAGGCTAAGATCTAGGCCAGTGGTTCTCAACCTGTGGGTCGGGAGTCTCGGGACCCCCAGAGGTCACAGTGAAGTGACAACCTAAGGACTTTCAAGACCTTTTTAATACCTAAACATTCATAATAAAAAAGAAAATAAATGAAAAAGACCATTACCGCATCAAAAGTAATCAACTAACTATACTATAAAAACTGGTCAAACATTGGGCAAACTGTCAAGTAATATAAGAAAAAGGCAAAAATTGTGAAAACAGCCGATCTACAAACTCGTGAGGCGTTGTGTTTGTAGATCTGCTATTTTCACAATATTAATCTGTGCAACCGAGTCAAACAAAATGTAATGACTCAACTCCTACATTTACAAGTGCTTGTCAGGGTGGGGGTCCCCAGTTCAAAAATGATTATTTTGGGGGGCATGGCCTGAAAAGGTTGAGAACCACTGATCTAGGCTACTAGAGGCTGGTTTAGACACAATGGATCACTGAATTAAACATGTTTTTCCCTCTGCAAGATTTGACATACGTTTATTCCAATATCTACATTCGTACTATTTGCAAAAATGCATTATAGGCCTATATGCAGATTTGCATTCAATACCATAAGAAAGCTCTTCCCAGACTACTTGCTACACACAAAGTAAAAACTCATCAAGAAGAGATATGAATAGCCTACTGTTAATTAAAAGCCCAATTATTGCATTTTTAAGTATGGTATAGTGTGCCCTGCTTTTCAGGAAAACAGAGGTATCATTTCATCCAATAGTTACTATAGTTTGACAGTTTACTATGAGCCTTCCCTGTGAACATGTTAGACAAAACCTATTAACACACCGTTTTGCCAGACTCCGCTTCAGTTATTAATTACATCAGTGGCACAACCCCAATGCAATGTCTAATTCAATTCTTCCTCCACTCATGATTGCACAGAGGCACTCATGCATGAACACACACATTTACTCTTCCCTTGGGGGATTGAGTAAGCAATCAGGTGTCAGCCATGCATGAGCATCAGTGTTTGCGTGTGGTGGAAAACCTTGTCCATAAATTCAACTCCTATGGGGTTATGCGAGGGGGGGTGGGGGAAAACCACCATGTGCGTTACACACTATGTCTAATGATGCAACCCACTCTGAGTCATCAGCGTGGAAACATTCACTGGCATTGTGACCTGGTTGTTTTTGTCATATCAAACTATCTGTCTTACTTTATTGCTCCCACCCGTTTCACCAACATACCACTGCCACATCGTCACCTAAGGCTGCAACTATCAATTTTTTTTACCTTTTCAATTAATTGAATAGTCAAGTGTGTTTATAACAAATGACTGAGTGACTGTTCATAATCAACTAAATTGATTTTAGTCCTATTTTACTTCGAGATGCGCTGTGAGCTTATGAGATTTGCTATTTTTGAACATTGTTGAAGAGTTAGATAATCAAAAATGTAATTCAAATTCATTACTTTTAGCACCCCTAAACCTCACACAATGGAACTACACCGAGCATTAACACCAACACTCCAAGGTGCCAAGAATATTCTATATTCAAAAACTTCAGACACTTAAGTGTTTTCAATAGGAATCACATTTTATTCAACCATTACTATCTCATAACCATTTCATTTCACAGTGTGATTGTGTTAGCTAGCAACAACCGTGCACAGCAGAGCTGGAATTCAAGCACACACACGCATACACACGCTTTAGGAGTCCAGTTGAAGATTCTCAGCTGAGGAGAGGAGGTTGTGGTTTCTGCTGCCTATTTTCTCATTAGTTTAGTTTGTTGTTACCTCTGGGAGCTAAAAGCAGTCAGGTTGCAGCATCCATATCAGCATAGCGAACGATTCATTTGATTTCCGTGCTGAAGCAATATGATGTCTGGCAGAGCAAAACAAAATGTTTTTAAAATCAAATGTCCCAGTTGAGCTGGCATAAGGAAGATGCTCTCTCTGTGTCTTATGGTCTTAAAGACAGAAGAGGAGAAACAAAATACAGGTTTCACTTAGTCAAAAGTACACTTCACCGATATATATATATATATGTATACTGTACATATACAGTATATGTGGGTGTGTGTGTGTGTGTGTGTGTGTGTGTGTGTGTGTGTGTGTGTGTGTAAAAACCTAGTGCTCCTAATAACAGAACGCAACGGCAAGGAGGAGTCAAGGCTTTTACAACCACCCATCATCTCCTCTGATTCACTGCTTTAACAAAATGAGGGCACAATCGTCGACCTAAAACACAGACAGTTAACCTGTCTGTCTGTCTGTCTGTCAGTTCTGTGAGTTTATTTGAGGATCTTGTGGTAGGGGAAGAGGTGCAGATTCTGGGTGAAAGCAGGAATGTCCATGATGGCCGTGGCATCGGGCATCTTGGGTGAAGCAGGGAGGAAGGTGAGCTTGGACACCTCGCCATACGTGGAGCTGCAGAACTCTTCCTCGTCGCCTTTCGAGTCTTCTCTCTTTTTGGCAGCATCTGCGTCGTTCTCCTCTGGACCGAATCCCACCACCTGTGGAGTACATCCATGTGCATGTACAAATGTAGGTTAGGTACAAGCATGGTAACTCTCCTTTCCCCCATCAAGCACACACACAGACACACCCTCGATGACCAAAGACAAGCTTACATGCACGCTGAGTTTGCGGCTGGTCTGCCCTCTGTGTTCTTGGAACCAAGAGACCAGCTCAGCCCTGGTCATCAGCTTCAAAGCATCAATCTAAAACACACAGAGAGAGATGAGACGAGACATAAAGAACAGAAATTAAGAGGAGTCATTCAAGGACGAATTGTAAAAAGTGAAGCTCTTCAACAGCCCACTCAGCCCAGTATACTGTTAAGCCACACAAATAGGTCACAGAAGACTGATGCCTATCAAGATACTAAGAGAAAACTGATGCCCATCAAGATATTAAGAGAAAATAGTTAAAGTAATACTAGGTAACTTTTTCAACAAAACTAAAGTTAAATTGTATATCTTTTGTGAGTGGCAAATGTTTCACAACACCCAGTCCATGAACGCCACGCCTTTTCTATAATCATTTCCATTGAAAAGGTGGCTCGGTGAGCCTTTCCCGCGAAAATGACGCCATCCGGCCGGAAAACGGAAACGGAAATGCACCGGTTTCCTGTTTGGCCAGAAACTACCGCACCAGTTTCCTGTTTGGCCAGGAACTACCGCGCTGATAACAAAAAGGAATCTCACGCTGTTTTTAAGAGATTGCAGGATTTGAAGATCGAAAAACAACAGAAAAAGAAAACACAGCTCACGGTAACTAAAGCTCCACTGGCTAAGAAAAACGATCCACAGATAGTATAAAACAATTAAAAGAACGCTTTTTGACAAACAAATGGAATTCTGGGTAACGGAGGAATAAACAAACGGCCTGCAGTGACGGTAATGACCAGCTGAGGCTGCTAAAAATCGTTATTTGTGGACCTGCATTGTATTACTTTAAGTACCAGATGTGGAGGTAGAATCTAATATTCACATCTGAAAATGTATTATACTGCAAGGGATACTATGTTTGTTTTTAGCCCAACTAGTGGTGGCGCTCTATGGATGGCGATGGCAGCCGGAAATCACTTTGGCCCCAAACAGGAGATCTAGAACGGCTGGATTGTCATGGAATTTCCCTTGCACCTTCATTGTCTCTGATGGACGAACCCTACTGATTTGATGTCTTTCCTCTACACCCTCACGCCCAAATTTACACGTGTATACGAGACATCTCAAAATATAATGGGTGGATTATTAGTTAGTGAAATTAACAGCATCTCTCTCTCTCTCTCTCTCCTCAGTGATCCAAAAATAGTTTATTTTCAACTGTTTTCTTATCATTCATATTCTTATGAATAAGAATAAAGATAAAAATTGTTTATGTGCCGTTTCTGACCATAAAGATTATTACAGTTTTTGGTGCCCAGCATGGCAAATTGGCTTGTGCCTTGGTGCATTTTCCCCCCACTATTATTGGTCTTTTTAGAGTTTAGATTTGTATTCAGCATTTATTTATTTTGCTATAAAGCATGTGTTATTTATTTTTAGTGTATTATCATGTGATTAGAATGTAAAAATGTCCAGCTGTCCCTGACAAAAGGCTATTTGTGTGTTCTCTTCACCTCTCTGTTGAGCCTATCAAAGATATACTGCTGGGTGACCACCTCAGCCCAATTCCTGTCCGCCTCCTCCCCCAGGTGTGTGTCCTCACACTCCTTCAGCTTCACCAGGGCAGTGACCTAGAGGAGACAAGTACACACAGCTGTAACACATTTCTTCTTTTTTTTTTTTTTTTCTAAATTTTTATCCCCAGATTTTGTAACCCCATTTTTTACACCCGGTGCAAATTGTCTACGTAATCCTGGGCACTACCTTCCCTCTGCCAACCTAGGGAGGCCAGGGCCGAGCTCATGCCTCCTTCAATGCATGAGAGCCAAATGACCTTCTTGTCACCTGACAGGGGAGAGTTTCCCTGGTTGGACGTAGCACGTGGAAGGAACACGTTATTCCAACCAGTTCCTTTCCCCTCGATCAGGCGCCCCGGCTGGCCAGGGGGAGGCAGTATAGTGACCAGGATTAGCTGTAACACATTTCTATGGATTTTCCCCAAGTTGCTTGGAGCAAGGATCAGTGAGGATACATCAAGTGTATCCTTCACGTCTCCTCTGCAAACGTTTGTTATTTGGAATACGTGTAGTATAAATTCACAAAGTGACGCGCTGTGAGCTTGTATATCTGCTATTTTTGAATAGCGAACGCAAAAATCTAAAATGACAGATGCTTTCCCGGTTTTAATGGGTTAATTCTGTTCATCTGGGGACTGTGTTAAATATTACATTTGGGACAGTGGTGTGTATGTGTATACACGTATGAATGTACAATGTATTCCCTAATAGCAATAATGAAAAAACTGTTAAGACTTCAGCTTTCAATTCCATATCTTCACCAGGGTTTCCATGATTGTGGAAACAAACAAATACCGCATGCCACCTGCCCAACATAACATGCACAAATACTTAAAAAATAAATACACACAGTATTCCACACACAAACACACCTGTGTACTGTAGGCCTCCTCAGTAAGTGCATTCAGCAGCTCCCCAAAAGAAACCAAGAACTCTTCAATCTTCAACTCCACCACCTCGGTACTGGCAGGAAGGAAGTCAACGGGAAGAAAAAATATGATGGAGGAGAAAAAAAAGAAGATATTCCACATCCTTTTATAGATTCAATTCAGGTTTTCTTGACAGATGGATAAATTGCCGCTTGGGTCTGGGCGAGCGAGGAGATAAATAGATTGTAGCTTAGGTTTGGGGTGTGCAGTTCAGATAAATTGTGGCTTGGTTTGGAAGGGAACAAATTGGTTAAGGATGTGTTGTGGACTCACTTGAACTTGGTGGCCTGTGTTTCCACGGTGACAGAGAAACCCAGAACCCCTGAAGTGTTTCTGCAGGTGGGGTAGACATGGTACCTAGAGAGAGACAGACAGACAAAATCAGAAACAGGCAGGCAGACATACAGATAGATAGATGTACACAGATGGGCAGACGGATAAGATGGGCACACAGACTGCAAGAATTGAATTGGGTAGGAGACCGATGAACAGAGAGCGAGAAACAGGCAGGCAATCAATTAGAATTTTCCTGGAGGTACATGACGGTGGGGTAATATAAACAATATTTGCCTCATGCTGTTTGTTACATTTCATTTAAATTATCACTGTCCCCATCTGACCTTCCTCCACTAAAAACAAGAATTCAGTGAAAACTAAAAAGCAAAACAGAGACAGACACCCACCCCAGAGTCTCTTTGGTCCTCAGGAAGTCAAAGCAAGGTTCCTCCATGTGCATCTGTAAGACAAGTCCCAGTTATTTGAGATAGATGGATGAGCGACCTAACTGACAGATTAAAAAAGCGAGGATGAGCAAGTGTGGCAGAGGCATTTTTACACCAGTGCAGCAAGCGTCTGTGACACTGCTAATACCTGTGTTACCGTGTTTTTGGCCAGTAGAGGGCATACATGAAAAGTGGCATTCCTCTTTGGAAGCACATGTTACATCATCACTTTTAATAACATCTCATCTAGCATATGACCGCATGTGACCAGAGGCTATATTGTAATGGCTGAGGGCTTTGGCAGTGACACAAACTCATTTACACATCAGTGATTAATGATCAGTGTGCATTTCTTTGTTTAGCCTGGTAGCCTAATATGGCTATCTATAATTAGCACTGGAGCAGCAATATGTGCATTTATTTTGTAATTGAAAAATAACGGTACTGAAGGTGTGGTGTTAATAATACTGTCATTGCTACAGTGAAAACCACCGCCTGCAGTAGATGATGCAGCATTTAGTAGTGCTCACCACCAGTAGCTCCATTAGAGTGTGTTCCCTCAGGTTCTTAGGTCCAGACTACAGGAAGAAGAAAGAGAAAGAGGGGAGAAACCAAAGCATGGTAATGAGAGCGAGAGAGAGAGAGAGAGAGAGCAAAAAAGAGAGAGAGCAAACAAGGAGTGGATGTGAGTTAAATGTTCATCGAAGTTGTAAAATTTCACTTGTCAGATCATGGAACGGACATTTGTCACACAAATGACACACACACACACACACACACACACACACACACACACGTGGCGTTAGTTCAGCAAAAGCTAAGGTATGGCAAGGTTAGGGTTGACAACTCCCAGAGTTTAAAATAAGGGACACTTATCCTGGGCGCACGGCAAAGCCGCGCAGCCCAAATAAAATTGGGGGTCAAACCCCCCACATTGCATAGAAAACTATGCATTATACCTATAAAATAATACAAACACACCTGCATTAGGCTATTATTCATGATTTGTTTTTTTTCCATTGGAGCCAAGGTATGGCACCTGCCATACCCAATTGACGCGCCACACACACACACACACACACACACACACACACACACACACACACACACACACACACACACACACACACACACACACACACACACACACACACACACACACACACACACTACATTTAGATTAGGGCTGTCAAAGTTGATGCATTATCAATTCATTAATGTATCACCATATGGATGGCGCAATTAACCCAATTTAGCCTTTTTTGACCTTTTGAAATATTCGTAAGTCAAATAAGCTCATTGCTCCTGCTCTGAACGCAGATCAAAACGAGCACTCCTTCCTTGCGTCTTAATTGGGGAAGGGGTGTTGAGATCAACTGATTCGATTAGCTTACATGTTCATCTCAACCAATCACAGTGATTGGGGAGGGTTTCCAAATAAAAACATGTGACACTCAGCACAGGCTGTCTAAATACCTAGGATTTAAACTCTCGTTTCAAAGTGGGATATCTTTTTCCACCCTGTTTTTACAACACATATCAGTAGAACCATGTCAATACCTTCACATTTGCAATATAACGTTGGATAATAATTCAAATATATCCCTATTCGGCCGGCACCCCAAGTCCCGAGGTACAGCGATATGGGTGAGGTCACAGATGGTGCTAGGATAGCCGGTGTGCGTGATAGAGTAAAAGTGAGAGAGAGGGTGTGTGTGTTAGAGAGAGAGAGAAATAGATAGACACAGGAGAGATGATAGTGTAAAAAAAGAATACATAACTGGTTCTATTTTCTTTTTATTGGATTACTGTGAAAAGTAATAAATAATAATACATTTGGATGCTGCAATGCTGGACCTGGACACAGGCCAAGTAGGCAGTTGCCTACCTAGGGTGCAATGATGCCCAGGGGGCGCATACTAAGAAGCCTGGATTTTTTTTTTATCATTTTAAAAATATATTTATTTAGGTATTTTTTAATAGAACACAAAATATTAAAAAGCACCCCCGAATTTTGCACATTGAGAATTTGAAAAATAAAAGTTAAGGGCTGCCCAACAATGTATCCCTCTCCATAAATTTTGGGTTTTGCCCAGTCATGCATGTCCGGAGATCTTTTCAACTGCGTGTTTGTGCACTCTCTGTGTTAACACTGTGTTGTACCTTCTCTTCCTTCACTGCATCGCCTGCCTGGTTTCTCATTCTTTGTAGCAACACGGATGATGTACAGTAAAACACGTTGCACGTGATGCCGTGTTACGCGAATGACAATGGTACAGAATGACATGCATGCTGAGTGCACATAGAGCCCTATGAACGACGCACACATGGACAAATACGACTGGAGTGCGTGAATACCGCAACAACAGTTAAAGCATGTGAGTTACATTTTCGACATACTGTAAGACTTTCAGAGGTCTAGTCACACCGGTTCGTATTCTGTATTTCCGGTGTTCTGATCATCAACAAAACACCAAATGATGGAATATCTTTTGTTAGAACAGTGTTCCATTACTCCAATAGAATTCAAGACACTTTTACAATCTATGCCAAGGCACACTTGCGTCCCCTCGCAAACGCACACTTGCTCGGTCGGGAAACCTGAAAGCAAACACCACCTGCCAGAATTTTTTATTTACCTTAAGAGTCAACGCCTGCCAGTATACAGTATGTATGTGTGTGTGTGTGTGTGTGTGTGTGTGTGTGTGTGTGCGTATGTATGTACCTGGTAGTAAACTGTGACCTCGGAATTGGCATCTCCCTTGTTGAGTGATTTGACCTTGCACAGATGATGTTTGGGAGGCAGCTCCACCACTCTGAACATCACTGGGACATCTACTGGCAGCTTTGAGAACTGCAACTTGCTGCCAGAGAAGGAAGAAGGTTGGATTAAATGGAGCCAGGGGTAAAGTAAGGATGAAGGAAAGTTAGGAGGAAAGGATGGAGCATAGTAAGTAGGGAGGAAAATTAGGAGGGAGGGAGGAAAGGAAGGAAGGAATCATGGGGTGACAGTAACAAAGGAGGAAAGGCAGGAAGGAAGCATGGGCGGGGAAGTAAGGAAGGATGAAAGAAGTAAATAAGGAAGGAAGCATGTGGGAAAGGAATGAAAGAGGAAAGTTAGAAGGGAAGTTGAAATAAGAGACAAATGAATGAACGTAAGAACATACAGGTGATGAGAAAGTAAGGAAAGGATTGGAGAAAAGTTGGGAAAGAATAAAAAGCAATGATCAGGAGGAATAGCAATGGTCAACATTTGAGCCCGAGGGAAATGAATGCACCCAAAGCAAACAGGTCCAGACACACTGCATATCTAAAGACTGCAGTCGTTCAGTGTATTGATTACAGTCAGAGAACAGTGACAGGCAACTTACTCTGTGACATATTGCAGGAACTGCACCGACTCCTGCAGACAGAACACAGACAAGGATAATGAACCAGGATCAACAGAGTGTGTGTGTGTGTGTGTGTGTGTGTGTGTGTGTGTGTGTGTGTGTGTGTGTGTGTGTGTGTGTGTGTGTGTGTGTGTGTGTGTGTGTGTGTGTGTGTGTGTGTGTGTGAGAGAGAGAAGGATGAGGTAGTTTGAAACAGGAAAGGCAAAGAGACAGGTATAGGGAAACCATAATAATGTATGATGAAACTCATTCATAGATAATAATACAATTCTAACTGTACCATCTAAACACAGATTTGTTCACTGATTAACTGATGCAATCATTCACCCATTCATATTCATCATATTCAGACCTGCCAACCGTGGGATTTTCTGTTGAGTACCATTATACGTGCGGGATGAAAAAAAAAGAAAGAAATGGCTGCTCGCGGTTGGAATGTTATTGTCCCAGTGGATACACGGATCCCTCCGACTACCGATAGGGACTTTTTTTTTTTTTTTTTTTTTACACAACGTGGCATCCACAGCGTTTCAAAGATCGTTGATTTAAGGTAATTACGCTGGCATGGGGATAAAAAACGATGTTTAATAAGCGGGTAATGTGTTAACTAAGTAATTATTCACGCCTTCATTTACAAATTAATTCATCCATCCACTCACAGTGCCGGTGAAGTTGCCTTGCACCAGTCCCTCAGCATACAGCTGGGCCTTGAAAGCCTTGCTGAAGTCCATCAGTTCCTCTACAGTCAGCCCGGCTGTCAGAGCCTGATACTTCTCCACCATGGACCAGCGAGAGTGTTCCAAGATCAGTAGACGCACGTCCCTGAATGGGGGGGGGGGGGGGGGGAGAGAAAAAAAGAGAGAGAGAGAGAGAGAGCGCAAGAGAGAGAGAGAGAGAAAATAATAAGTGAGTTGGGAAGTGTTTTATAGAGCACCAAAGTCTGACGTAATGTACACATCTTACCTGGGTCACTTCTTTTTAAACAAAAACATAAAACAAAGAAAAAAAAACACAAGAAAACATGACGACTTACTTGCCAAGCTTCTCAGGTTTAATGAGGATGTTGAAGTAGGTTTTCTTCAGCTGCTCTGAGAACATGCTAAAGACATCAGGGGAGGCCGAGAACTCTGCCAGGTAGTTGACTATCAGGTGTAGCAGCAACTAGAAAGCACAGGGAGGGAGTCAGACAGAGATGGATGGAGATACAATCAATTAAGATCAAATCTAAATAATGTATTAAATACATAGATGGATAGATAGATATCGTCTCTGTCGGCTGGAAACCTCACATGTCCAAAACTGTTCCTTTTCAGGATTCAAATAAAAACATTGCAAAAGAAGCAGATCGACAAAAGGAGATCTGCTACTTTTGATGCTTTTGTGTGACGCTGTAGTGTGATCAAGTACGGCGTTAATTTACGAAAAAACACAAAAAGTTAAAATATGGTCATAAGAGGTTTCTGCCTGACAGCAACAATATACAGTCCATGTATATTATCTGTATCCATTTATGGTTGGCTGTGTGTGTGTGTGTGGTGTGTGGTGTGTGTGTGTGTGTGTTCACTCACAGGCAGTTTGTGGTTGAATCCTTTAACCTTGACAACCAGGCCGTGCTCCCCGGCCACCAGTTTATACTCTAGCTGGGCCACATCGGCCTCGTAGGCTGGCTCAGCCAGGTTATGACCCAGGATGTTTACCATGAGGTCAAATAACACCACACTAGGAGACAATAGAGGAGGAGGGGAGAGGAGAGAGAAGGGAGAGTGGAGAGATGGAGTGAGGATGGAGTGACAGTGGGTGTCGGGAGGGTGTGGGAGGAGGGGGATGAGAGAGGGAGCAAGGGATGTTAAAAGAAAGAGGAAGCAAAAAGGAAACAGGACAGAGACAGAACAGTGGGCCAGCAAGGTCAGGACAAAACGAGGGAGGTCAGAAGAGGAGGAGTGGGGAATGAAAGAGGGAGGAATGAGAGATGCAGGGACAGAGAAAGAGAAAGAAGATTGAAGAATTAAAGAATGATGACGCAGAGAGGTAAAGGCCAGGAGTGAGGGATGACAAACAGAAAAGAAGATATTGAGCATTTCAATGAGTAAATGAAACGCTGTAGCACTCTCTAGGGGCCCAATGTGAGATGGTCAGAGTCAGTCTGTACTCACTTCCTGGCAGATTTCTGGATTACAGGCGAGATGAGATGAAATCTGACATAGGCTACGGCAGGAAGACAAGAACACAGGAAACACAAGTCGGGTCAAGATATGTCGCCATCTTAGGTGCAACTTATGTGTATACAAATACATGTGTATTTGACAAGCACAGACACAGCTACATGAAGCGTGATCTACACTTTGATGCACAATGGTGTCAGTAGCCAATCTAAGACATAATTGTGCAACAAAGTATAGATTAAGCCTGATTTACACTTAGTTGCACGCCAGTGTCATGCGCCGATAATAGCCGATCTACAAGCTCACAATGCGCCACAGCTGTAGATTGTTGGTGCGTGGCACGACAGACGACACACAACCAAGTATAACTTTTAATAAAAATGCAGACATGGACATTATGCAGGAGAGAAGACACACACACACACACACAGAAACACTCCTACCCTTAGGGATCTTGAACTTGGTGTCCTTCTTGTACCAGAGGCAGCCCCTGTCGCTGTTGGCTATTCTGACCGGAAACTCTGTGTCTGGGTAGTCAGAGGGCTTCAGGGTGAAGTCAGTAGCTGGACACACACACACACACACACACACACACACACACACACACACACACACACACACACACACGTTACTATAGTTACCTTAAACTAAAAGCCTGATTTATACTTAGTTGCGCAGTCCAACCAAATAAAACTCAGG
Source organism: Gymnoscopelus microlampas (assembly GCF_963454915.1). NCBI lineage: Eukaryota > Metazoa > Chordata > Actinopteri > Myctophiformes > Myctophidae > Gymnoscopelus > Gymnoscopelus microlampas. The sequence continues at coordinate 22,680,366 of NC_139957.1, read as the reverse complement.
CTTAAAAATTAAGTGCGAAAAAAAACATTTAGTCAATTTGGTCAAAATCTTCCACACAATAAGCATGATGTGCATATGTTTATTGAGACTGGGATGTCTACATGACAGTGACTTCAATTAACTCTTGCACCCCTACTCACCAATGAACTTGTTCTCTGCAGGGAGGTGCAGCTCACTGCTAGGCTCCATGCTTGCTGTCCACTTCTCCCTCCATTGCTGTTGGATTTCTGTTGTGTTTAGGGGAAGGAGGATGATTAGTGTACACCAGGGTTATTATAGTTAACTTAAACTAAGACTAAAATCAAGGAAAATACAAAACTAAAATGGAACAATACAAAACTAATAAACTAAAACGAATTCAAACTAATTAGAATTGCATGTAAAATCATCTTCGTTTTAGTTCTTCCACCATTATATCTGATCATGTCATGCATGATTCTTTCAATCCTGCTTTTTACAGCGTCCATAAATGAAGGCTTTTCTCATATTACCCAAACAAAATCTAAGAACTACATTAAAACTTGTCAATTCCTAAAACTAGTGTTATGATCGTAAACTAACAAACTGAAATTTAAATAAAACACCAAACTGAGAAAAGAAAAATAAAACTTTTATTTCAAAACTGTAACAATTGGTGCACACAACACTGTTTCTACTGCTTTCTACTGGTACAGTTTTAGGTAGAGGCGGTGGAGCAGATGTGTGGAAATGTAAATACATATCTATTCAAATACATTATGTATTTGTTTATTTAAATTCATCCACTTGACACACTATTTATTTCCATTTTCTCAAATAGATCTACAAGAATATCCAATCAATAAAGTCATTATTGAGAATGCTCTGTTATCTGAATTTCAGTCTAAATTTAGTAGGGTACATGGGGAACGGTTTTGATTGACAGGGAACTGTTCCCGGCTCTGAATTGATTTCACACTTGAGTTGGTACAACCGTTCAAATACTCAAATGGTCCAAATGCTTTCTTCTTCAGGTGCTATTTTGGGACATTCCAATATTTCAGGTTTTTGCATCTCATTTACATTTTACATGTCAATGGTCTTTATGTCGTTCTTATCACATTTTCTGCGGGAGGCTGAAAACCCTCTGCCTCACCCCTAGCCTAACCTGACTTCACAGCCTACTTCCATCTGAGACTCCTGAAGCAGAATCGATGACAGACGGCATTTTCATTTTTTCAAGCTACTTGGCAGGTGATTGGATGATCCCGCCCCTAGCAGCTGCTGATTGGTTCTAACACGCAGCGGACCGGGCAGCTTTACTCCCTGAGCGATCCCAGACCTCCTTCCTGAAATCAAATGCAAATGAGATTTCCGGAGGGAGGGGGGTTTACCAGGCTACCCCTAGCCAGGGTACCATTCCTACTGTCCCTCAACGAAGGCAAAAACAGCGTTCATTTAACCACTTAAGCCCTATTTTATAGTTTGTGGTACAATGGAGTCACGTGGTGAAAATAGCCAATCTACCAGATTGCAATGTATTGCATCATGGCGTGTTGTGAGCTTGTTACGATCTGCCATTTTTTCAATTCTCACTCAAAAAAGGGACACCAGGTAGCAGTGGGTAAATGACTGTTAATAAAGACGGACCGTTAGAGGTACATTTTTACACTCAGGTAAATTAACACTCCGCCGTGTACCCTGAACTTCCTTCTCATTGACTATTTAGAGAGATGCTTGTAATCGTATTTCAATTGCTCTCTTCGCACTGAACTTACTTGAACACTTGCCCTGTTGATTGACAATATGTTCTCTGGATAAGATTGAGTCTAACAAAAATGTACTTAAATTTTCATAACACCAACATATCACAAGTAAACCATTAGTGAGGGGCGAGGGCTGCAGGGTTCAGATTACATTATGCTACAAGATATTCCTGTGGTGGCCCTAGAATTATCAAACAGAGAGGCGTTAGATAAGGACACTAAGGGCAGTGGAGGAATGCTCTAAAGTGGTTTCCCCCACTTCTGATGGTTGTCTGGGTTATAGGATGAAAGCTATCAGTGTAAAAAGAGCAAAATACTATTCACCGAGTATCTACACAGGGGAAAGAGCTGTCAACAACACACACACACAGTTTATCACAACACCCTTGGAATACAGATTTATTGCACTTTTCAGTTGCTCTCGGGAAGTAATACGTCATTGAACAAAGCCCTCAGCAGCAATACAATTGGTTTCCCTTAGCAAGTTCTCTCAACGTGTGCGCACACACACACACACACACACGCACGTGGAGACTGTACACTCGCACAGAAAATCACAAAATCTTGCAGCCACATGATGACTCCGGCTGCCTTAAGTTGCACAATAAAAATGTGAACCTGAGCTAAAAGTCTTGCATTTTTATTTTGCACAGCTGCTATTTCCACTTATCTGCTGGTTTTTCTTTACAAAGTATTTATTTACTGCAGTTGAGCAGCCACCGTCAAGGAGGCAATCAGGGGAAGCACACCTGCTCTGCATCTCGACGATGAACAGAATCTCTGAGTCTGAGAGCACAAAGTCTGCCCACAAACACTTTAACCAACTTGTCGCACAGTGGCAACACCCAACACATGCACTCCAACATCCTCTAGTCTCGACACAGACATAATTGCACCTACCGCCTCATACACACACACACACCACACTCAATCTTAAATACACACACACAGACTCATGTCACATGTCTCATGACCTACTTTAAAACACAGTCCAAAACACTCTTGAACCTGAGAAACCAGACATAATTTCACCTACTGCCTCATACACACACCATAATCAATCATAAACACACACCACACACACACACACACACACACACACACACACACACACACACACACACACACACACACACACACACACACACACACACACACACACACACACACACACACACACACACACACACACACACCAGTTTAAAACACATCCCAACACCCTCTAGAGTTGACCCTGAGACAAACACTATTTCAACCACACAAAGCACTCACCCTCCACACTGTAGTTTGTGCCAAACCATTTCTCTCGAAGGGGACATTGGCCCTCGTGTTCTGGTGACAGCAACATCAGATTGGCTTTCTCTGGAGTGAGAAGTGAAAGAGCTGCACTGATCACCTACACACAAAACACACACACACGCGCCAAACTCATTAGATGATTGTCCTGCAGAAATATTTTCCATAGTTTCACAAATCTATTACATTTTCCCCATCCCGAGTATGAGTCAAAGAGGCACAGTAACCTTTGTGCACATAGGAAAACATGTCTTTATCAAAGATAGAAGAATTTCATAGGATAACATAAGGATGTGATTATGCTTAGCTTTCACGTCAATACTTTTTCTGAAGTCGGTGTAGGTGGTTGAAAAGAAGTATATACTGTAAATCCTGATTCATATTTTGATTTCTATAGTCCTGGCTCTAATCTAACCATGTGGTAACCAGCTCTGTCCTACTGACCTCTGGTTTGAACTCAAACATCAACTGATCTCCTGTCAGGAAGTCTTCTTTAGGGAACAGCTGCATGCTCTCACAGATGTCCTCCACATATTCTATAGGGTCAGTCTGACAGGGAACACACACACACACACACACACACATAATTAATACCACTGTGGTGTCTGACATATTAGGGGTGTGCCGATATATCGTCCCGCGATATATCGCGATATGTTTTTGTTTAGATATGTATCGTTTTGGCGTAAAAAAACAAACAAACGTATTATTGCAACTTTTTTTTGCAATAATAATAATGCATTTCCTCCCCCCCCCCCATATATTTTCATAAGCTTTTCCCCCCCATATATTTTCATAATAAAAAAGTATATTATATCGTATCGATATCGTGAGCCCAATATCGTGTATCGTATCGTGAAATTAGTGTATCGGCACACCCATAATATAGATCAAGTAACATGTGGAGGGATGCTTACCTGCTCCTGATAGTGGAACTCATTGGCTTCAATCTTCTGTATCTCCTCATATATTCTAGATAGAAAGGCAGACGTCATAATAAAGTAGGAAATATTTAGACATTGCAACTACATCTGCCTCCTCTCGTGTATTTTTGTGTGAGCGTGTGCTGTGCTATATGTGCGCGTTCCTGATATGGACACTCACATTTTGGGACAGATTGATTGGGATTGCATGTCTAATTGGTGACAAAATTGGTGTTCCCAATTTGATTATTACTGCGGTTAGGTTAGATTAACGGTGAAGCTACACCAGGTCTGGCTCAGAACTCTCTCTGTCCCAACGTTGGTCAGATCTGATTGTTTATTATTATGTACCCTAATCACTGCAGGCAGCTACACTGGTTGTGCTTGAAGTAACGTGATGGATTTCAAACCAAGACTGCAACTAAACACTTTATTTAGGCACTGCTTGTGTTTTTGAGTACATTCTTACTCAGCCATATAAATACTTAAGAATTCATTGAATCCACATTTCAATGGTCTACGTCACATGCAAACCTTTATATAACTTAATGCTAGTACTACCTTCTTTTCTAGTTCTAGTCCTATAGGTTAGGATTACGCATGTGTACGTTAGGGTTAAGACTCAGCAGATTGGTTATGGCTAATGCCTGATTTACCGTATACTCCATCGTACAACGAAAGTAGCCAAGCTTGTAGATGTGCAATTTCTCAGTATGTGACACTGTTGTACGACTAGTATAAATTAAGTATTAGGGTAAGGGGATACAGAGTGAATGTAAGTCAATGTGAAATTTCAAACCAATTTGTGTGTGTCATCAGTACCTTTGCTGTGGGCCCAGTGTCTGCAGCATCCTCAGGTACTGGAACACAAGGTGGGCCACCTGTAGGGGGAAAACACATGCACACATATGACGTGATCAGCAGGTACTCAATTATGTAGATCAGTGGTTCTCAGAGTGGGGTATGATGACCCCCCCCCCCCCCCCACACACACACACACTTTAGAAAATTAAGAGCAGAAAAATTAATTACGTTGAGGAAAAAATGTGCATCAGGATACACAATTCATGTTTCCTCTACCTGGTAGAAGTTCTGAAAGCCCTCGTCGGTGAGGGTGATGGAGATGGAGAAGATGGAGTAGGTGGTGTTCTGGTCGAAGCCAGTCTCACTGTTCCCTCCAAACAGAGCGAGAGCCCAGCACCTACACACACACACACACACACACACACAAACGGTAAAGAAAAGAATAATAATGGTCCGCTTTCAATGCAGACACTCATCCATTGAAATGTGACCACTTTGTTTTGTACTCGTGTCCTCATGAAAAGTGGCCACTCAACCGCTTCTGCAGTTTGATAGAAGAGTATTACTGAGACAGTGTGCACTCAAATTTCACTGCGTTGTCGTTCACAATGCACCATCCAAAAACGGCACACCGTAAGCCAGAACACTCTATCAAGTCTCCCGAGCGGTGTTGCTAGGTTACAGTGCTGCTGACATGCGGCAGAGAAGTGGCTGTGGGTCTTTCTGATGGGCCATGGGTACCGTAGGCCAGTGGTTCTCAAAGTTGGGTCTGGGGACCCCCAGGGGTCCTTGAGGGGGTTCCAGGGGGTCACCAGCAAAATGTGTTGATACAGCATCACAATCATTTTAACCCCTTTATCCATATGATATTTTATACGTTGGCTATTCAAAGATAACAGACCTACAAGCTCACCGCGCAAGCTTGTACATCTGCTTTTTTTGAAAGACATAATAATCTTCATAGTATTGGAACATTTTGAATATTTTTTTATTTTATTTTTAAACACAAATCTTCTCTTCTGGGGGTCCCTGGCAAATGTTCAGATGGGGGTCCGTGGCCAAATACATATCAATTTGGGGGCCGTTGACATGAAAAGGTTTGAGAACCACTGGCAGAGAGAGAGAGAGAGAGAGAGCGAGCGAGCGAGAGAGAGACTCTGAGTGACTTCACCACTTCACTACCTGGCGCTGCTGAGATGGACCTTGTAAATCCACATGGAGAGACATGAACACACATATCACGTTGTCAAGTGGACTTGCGGGGGAATAACATGTGGTTTGAGAATGGGATCCTCTGGGCTTATCAAAGCTTTGCGCATAACCAGAGAGAGATGGAGTCCTTTTAAATGGATTTTGGAGAGCCCTTAGGTAATAAAAATGAGTGGATAGAGTTGAGGACACTCACTTCTTCCTGAGCGTTGAGAGGATGCTGCCTGTGCCCTCGTGACCAATCAGCCATGAGATGTAATGGAGAGGCTTCACTCTGGGAAGAGAGTGAACGATTTGATGTAATTTTCGGAACTTACAGTAATTTAAAGAGCAAAGTGTATTATTTTATACTGTTTTCTTTTTTTTTTACATTGCTGTAAATGATGCCGTCTGTATTGTGGTTAATACTACGTGCCTAACCTGTAGTATGCCTCCTGAGGGGGCAGGGCCCAGGTGATGGTCAACGCATGAACCTTTCTCACTGGAACCACTGAAAAATAAGGCATAGAGAGAGAGACAAAGAAGGGAAAATTGTTGTGTGAGCCATGACTTAACCCCTATATACTGCACTTCCTCGTACAACAAATAATAGATCTACAATCTCACAAGCTGTCACATCGCGACGTGTTGTGAGCTTGTAGGCTCATAGAATATTTCCCCCTATAATGACATGCCCAAAATAGAGATGCGTGGGTTAATGCATTTAAACAAGGTGTACATATAACATATAATGTAATTCTTTGTGTAAATTTTCAATTTTACACAAGAAGTGAAAGAGAAGGTCAAACACACAGGTCAGTACCTCTGTACAGTTTGTTAAAGGCCAACGTGTCAAATGGATCCAGTAGGTGAGAGAATTCCGGCTTGGGCTCGTTACTGTAACCACAAAACAGCAAGAGATACAGTAACCAGTTCTGACGATGGTGAGTCAATAATAGATAACAAAGACAAAATTCATCATGGGAATTTGAGTTTGATGAGCAAACAGAATAGGGAATTAAACTGCAGCAGCAGAAAGCTGAAACGATTCATGTACAGTACAACCATTTATGATGACAGGATGTTAAAGTCTCATTCTAAAATGAAATGGCAACCCCCTACAGCATACTCTTACAGATTGAGTGTGGGTATTAGTCGTACATTTTGTGGGTTGCCATTTAAAACAAATACAGACTTAAATGTTTCATGCATCTATATTTTCATAGAGAAACCATTTATGCCCCAAGGAAGTTGTTTAACAATGCATAAATGACAGAGGAATATTTGACAATGACTCTATCTTGAGGCAGATTCAAACTCATTCTACATCACATAAGACCACCTCAGAACATTGACTGAGAAACACTGTGAGGTAGAACTCACTTGTTGGGCACCTTACTGAAGATCTCTCGTACCCATTCCTCCAGAGTGTCCAGTTTATCTAAATGGTAGCAGATGTTAAGATGTTAAGTATGTGTAGGTGATACAGTACATGAGAATTTGCTCATTCAATGGATTGAACAGTCACTAGATGTCTGTTGTGTACAGTATGCTGCTTCGCACTATGAAGCATATTTCTGAGGATAGTTTAAGGAGGGACAAACTAGAGCTGTGTCTACAGTTTGCCCAAGGCGGTCAGGCTATTTCAGGGAAATTAAAAACCTATTTGTACTCAATAAACTATTGGTAAAATGCCCCATGCAGACAAGAGATGGATTTCAACAATCAATTTCCACCGATGTTCTTTCATCACCCAGCATATGGTCTCCCCAATGAAAAACCAATCCCTAATTACAAACAAATTTTACACTTGCGTGCATGGTAATAAATGGATCATAAAAATGGTGTTGCATTACAATGGACAGTGTGTGTTAGCAATACAATGGCTTTGTCATTCATTGGTGAGGAGTTAGACCCTATCTGTAATTTCCTTACATGAGTGCTCCGTGTAGAGTAAATGTTGCTGTTTGCACTTCCCTGAGATAGTAATCTTCATGATTTGTCAGGGATTAGTACTTTGGGGTTGATTAAAATCAGGTTAATCGTTGGTTAAGCATTTGTTTGGAACTCTTGAGAGTGTATGTAACCAAATAGATGTTTACACGTTAACGCTGAGAATGTTACAGTGTATGTATGCATCCATCCATCTTACAGTACTTAAACAATTAGTGCCTGGACTGTATGATAAATGGATCTGGGATAGATTGCTCTGACCTTTGGACTGCACAGCTAGCGTCATATAATGGGCAGAGTAGTGTCTCTTCCAGAAGGCACGGAGACGCTTGTACACATTGATGTTCTTCTTCTTTGGCTCTTGCTTCAGCGTCTGGGCATTTCCTGATGATGTTAAAGAGGGAGTCAAAGAGGGCGGTCATAAAAAAGACTGTTAACAGCTGGAGAGAAACCAGCAAGAGAGCATCTTGGTTTCTGTCTCAGCGGTCCCATTTGTACCTGCTGAACATACTCCAAGATACACGCTGGGAAGACTCTGAGACTATTACTTGTCCTGGTGGAAATGTTTACTCACTCACCCCAGCAGAATTTACCCATAGGGTGTCCAGGTTTGGCCAGACTGCCAAACAGCATCTCCTTCCTGTGGGAGTCTGATGGCTTAGCCAGCTGGTACTCTGAAAGAGAGTAGTGGGGGAAAGAAAGAGAGAGAGAGAGAGAGAGAGAGAGAGGGAGGGAGGGAGGGAGGGAGGGAGGGAGGGAGGGAGGGAGAGGGAGAGGGAGAGGGAGAGGGAGAGGGAGAGGGAGAGAGAGAGAGAGAGAGAGAGAGAGAGGAACAGTGTAAAGTGAGATACTGTAGCTGGGAGTGTAGACAAGCTAGGTGATTGTTTTTTTAGTTTTTTATATTATTGATATAAATGCAATTTCTTCTTTATTTGAGAGCATGTTGCATGACATGCTACCACTTGCATGTGAAAGACCCAACACAAATACATAGCATATCGTCTCTGTCAGGAGGAAACCTTATATGCCCAAAATTGAGACAGATGAGACAGTGAAACCTTGTAGATTGTCTATTTTCGCAAATTTTGCACCAGATTGATGTACAACAATGTAGGGCATTTGATTTACAAAAAAAACATAATATTGAAAATATAACATTGAAATATGGAAATACAAGGTTTCTGCCCGACAGCAACGATATCACCTTAGCACGTCAAGCAAAAAGAAGAAAACCTTAAAGCTGCACTATGTAACTTTTCTCTTCTACCCCGGATTTGAACGCGATTTCCTGCGCAAATCCTGATTTTCTTTTTACCATTGGGCTAATAGAGCATGCCTGCTTGCTCAGGGGATAAATTGAAACTTGACCATCAGATAAAAAATTGTGTCAGATCCTGTGTCTAGGTGAGACATGACCTTTGACACAATCTAAATGTCTCAATAGAAGAGCAGGGAGACACAATACAACCACCCCAATTGTAAGTAAAATATAGTTATATTGTATTAACATACTCTAACCATACAGATTGGACATTTAATTGTATTCATTATAAAAAGTTACATAATGCAGCTTTAACTAAATTTAAAAAAAGAAAAAGTATCATGACCTGGAAAGCCTATACGTTGTTATAACTTTAAAACCGGGAAAGAATCTGTGTCGTTTCAGATGTTTTTTCAGAAAACAGGTTACGATTTTGAAGGCATTTTTTAAATCAACCTCAGGTCTAAATGAGTTAAGGCCATACAAGGCTCCAAATGATACCCGACAAGGAGAAGCAATGAGCAGAGCCACAAACAGTATTTAACCCCCCCCCCCCCCCCCCCATTACCCCCAGACTAGCCTCACCGCTGTCCACTGCCTCCACTTCCCTATCGATGGCGTCTCTGATCATCAGGGGGCAGATGAAGAACTGGGCCCATCTGCGTAGGGGGTACAGCAGGGTGGCCATAATCAGGGACCACACCAGACAGGCAAAACAACAGGTCAGATGGGTACAAATACACAATCGTAATCAGACCACACACACACACACACACACACACACACACACACACACACACACACACACACACACACACACACACACACACACACACACACACACACACACACACACACACACACACACACACACACACACACACACACACACACACACAGAGCTTGGAGAGGAAGACAGTCTATGCAGTCTGTATGTGTCTATGTCTCATTGTCTCACTGTTCCCATCTAACCCTGACCTAGTTTTTCACAGGCAATCTTGATGTGACTGGTACTCTGTGTGATTGGTATCAAGTTCGATGAGGTCTTCACGGGTCCAGGATGACAGACCCAAACCCTAATGATTAGTTTAGAGATCTGATTGGTTCTGACATTTTTTTAATGGGTCCATTAAATTCATTCTTTCCGAGAAGGCAAGAACCGACTGACATTTTTTTTAAATGACGGATCAGAACCCTAATTGGACCTGTGAAATGTGTTCAGAGATGCCATTTGTTCATAGATATTATAGAACTGAACCCGACTGTCGGGTATTATATGGACCTGACAAACCTAAAAATGTAAGTAGCTATTAAGAATCAGTAGATGCCAGTGATAAGACTACTCCAAAATGTAATATATAAAGCCACGTAACAGCCTACAATAAGAGATAATGAATTCAATCTGCATGCTCTCATCTCGCTAAAGAAGGAATCCATGATCGCACACCTATGATATGCTCTCTCAAGCTCCCAGCCTGGCACACATGAGCAGCTCAACCTTTTTCACCCTTATTTTGCGCTGCAGATCCTAGGTCAGCCTAATCATCACACAGCTTACTTCATGCTTTTCTCTCCTGATCAGCACTGAGTATGGGTCTTCTCGGATCCACTCGGGTATTACACATAATGATAAACAGATCCAGGACCCAAGGTAACAGGATCTGAATCGACCCAGACACAATTGACTATAATAAAACACAGACCCAAATCCATACTGGTCTTGGTGTTTCTGGTTTGGGTGGACCCGTAAAAATCTCTAGTGTATTGTCACAAATGCTTAGATAGGGTTCACTGACAACTGAAAAATGGGCAAGGTTGGTTGAAAGCATACCCCACTAAATGTGTTTTTCCCCCTCCTCCGTCAACTTTCCGTTGAGTTTCTATGCATAACCCTACGCCATACTTGTTCTGACTACTTTTAAAAGAGCTCTCTATTCCTTCCTTACCTGTCCAGAGACTCTCTGAAGTGCTTTCTCGGTATGTCAAACTGGAAGATAGTCCTCTCACAGTCTGTGGAGGCGTTGTCACTCCCACCATGCTTCTTTAGGAAGGCATCGAATCCATTCTCTGATGGGTACTTCTCACTACCCATGAACACCACTGGGAGAGAAAAGCGAAAGAAGAGAGCGATGGACATCAAGGTTTTCTCAAGTCTTGGGAATTAAAGGGCCACTTCACCCAGATGGCACAAATTCTGTCTACTCGCTCTGTGTCTCAGAGGACTGTGTTCAGAAACCTTTCTACCAGTGACATCAACAATATTTCAACCTTTTTTGTTGTTGTATTAACGCAAGTACAATGACTTCTATTTCAGGAAGAGAAAAGCTATAGTTTCCATTAGCTTGGAATCTCCATCAATGATGTCAGGTATCAGAACTGTCAACAGCCCATCCCTGAGACACAGATTTAGTAGATGGAAGCGGTGCCATCTTATAATGAGCATTAGTGAGGACCAACGATATGAAGATCGGTTTGAAAATGGGTGAAGTGCTTCTTTAAGATTCACATATCACTGGTTAAGTTTGCTACTCACTGTGTTCAAGGAAGTGGGCAAGGCCCGGGAGGTCACTGGGGTCACTGAAGCTGCCCACTCCTACACATAATGCTGCTGCAGACTGACAAACGGACCATTTATTTTGTTAACCACACTATACTTAGTAAATTGGACATGAGTTACAAAGGGATAAGTACAGCGTACCTATCTCTTTGTCAAAAATTGCAAATCTAATGCGCTCTATTCCTCCATAACACCAAATCTGTTTCCCAAAAATAGCAGATCTACAAGCCAACAACAAGTCGGGTTGCAACGCATTGTTAGCCTGTAGAACTGCTATTTATTGTTCCCCAGAATAAGGATGCTAGGGTTCAGGAGAATCAGGACCAGTGGTTAAACATCAGATCAATACTTTTTGGTCTGTATACATAAAGACCCTAGAAATCAGGTCACACATGATTGAGTAAAAACTAAAAGAGAGACTGTTCAATCTGGTCTCATGCCAACATTCCCATTTCAAGACACTTAAGACATACGGACCAGATCCTGAAAATCGATGGACCTACAAATTGAGGTTTTATCAGAGGTACCTGTTTTTCTGAACTCCCTTTCTTCCTTTTCCCCTCGTTCTCTGGGTCATCGTCCTCAAAGTCGCTATCCTTCTCATTGTCCTCTTCCTCAGACTCGTCCTCTGTTCCCTCCCCGGAGTCGCCATCCTCCTCTTCCTCGCCATCATCCTCTCCTTCTGAATCCTCATCTCCCGCCGCCGGACCACTGTAGTCGGAGATGAGAAGAGCTCTCAGCCCGTTCTCCAGTTCAATGTACCTGGAACGTTACAAAATCTAAGGTTAAAAAAAACATTTCGAATTTTAGCTGCCGTTCTGTAACTTCAGAAACTAGGACAAACAAAAGTGATGCACATGGCATATGACCCCCTAAGCCTTGCAGTGTCTGGGTAGCTCTGTTTCTAATTATGCACATGTATTAGACAAACCCTGGAGGGTGCCTCGCCAGTGATGCAACAGTGTGTGCTTTCAGATGATGCAACTGCCATTCTAACAATTTCACAATAGTGTCCTCAATCTGTTATAAAAATGATCATCATGAGATTTTTTTGTTTCAGGCAAGTATGGATGGTTGAGTTCAACTGGCTAACACTATACTGGAATAATATGTGCCACCAAAGCATCCCTATTCTGGGGGAAACGTTCGCCAAAAACAACAGATCTACCTGTACATCTACAAGCTCGTAATGTATTGTGAGCTTGTAGATTAGTCTATTTTTGGAGAAGGAATTTAGTGTAGAGATGATAATTCCCAAAAATGACATTGTTGCCGTTCATGGATTTGAAATAAGCATATAGGGTTTAAGTGGTTTAAGGTGTTTTTTACCTGTATTGTTTGGGGTCACTGGGTGACTTGACGACGTTGCTGTCCCCAACGTTGTCCTCTCCTCCTGCTGCTTCTTGGGCCTCCTCCAGGGCCATGGGTTCTGTGTCGTCTGAGCCACTTACTTGCACAGAGGCCGCAGCAGCAGAACCAGACGCTAGAGAGTTTCTCTGCATCCTCAGCAGAGACTGGGCACTGCGGGGTGACAGCAATGCACGGCCATAAACAACAGGACAGCTAGCTGTCACCGGTAATAAACGTCCCAGAGCCGCGACACACGTCCGTGTCGCCCTAAACAGAGCTATGGTTGGTGATGATGACGTTGACACCTAAATGTGTCAACAAATATACCTATAGACCAGGGGTCTTCCAACAGGGGGTCCTCAGAGATACTACAGGGGGTCACCAAGTTTTTACATCAACCACTTGAACCCTAGCATCCCTATTCTGAGGAGAAAGCCAAAAATAGCAGATCTACAAGCTCTCATTTTCGGCAAAGAGGTTTGGTGTAGAGGGAAAAAAGAGCAGACCAGGCAAGTACAGAGTGAAAAGTCAAGTTTACTAAGTATTGACAGTTTAGGTGGTTTACATGTCTGAAAACACACATTTAACATGAATCCAATGTTTAGTGGGGGTCCCTGCTTCATCTCTCTCTCAGCTAAGGGGTCCTTGGCCTGAAAAACGTCCCCTGCTATAGACAGTTGTGACCAGAGCCAACCTATACTTCCTTTGCCTCCCTACAGAGGAGTTGTATAAAATGTTATATCATTTAGATCATGGATTGTCATAACGGTCACTGACCACAATGACAGACACGTCTAGGATGACAATGCGTCTATTCATACAGGGGCTGTCTGGTGGTTTCGCCCTATTCACAGCTCTGTGTCTGTCAGCTAAAATGTACCCCAACCAAACCTGCGGGCTTTATCTTTATTATCTCCATGGGACGACAACACATCTAGTACCACAATACAGACGAAGGATCGGTATTATTGACAACCTATGTTATGGATACAGCACCACCAAAATGTAGATCTTTGCTACAGCACCGCTACTATAGCATAAAAGGATGCTAGGTGCTGCTAACGGCAATCCAAAGCTGTCAACATGCGATATCATTAATGCTAATGTTGGTCTGTGTCTTAATTCGCTGTGGCGTTTATTTCAAGGGCACAGCTAGAGAAGTTTAATAGTTTTAATTCTAGTTAGTCAAACCAGTACAAGCATCCATACCTTCCTTCTTCTTGATGGTTGTCACCGGAGGGGCCTTGACTTAGTGGTAGGATGACCACATGCCAAGAAGGGGTGCTGTGATTCGCCGAGAAATGGCAACTGTTCAACATAGCAGGTCACGATTGGTCAGAGCAGCAAAAGGAACGCCCATAGGGTGTGGTTTATGTTGGTCCACATGTGTGAAGGACTGAACTGTGGTGGTTGTTTATTTAACATGTTTAGTTTAAAGACCGAACAGGCAGCAATTTTAGTTGCGAACGATCAGAACAGTGGTCCGGAAATCAAAATGTGCTTGAAGTACTAAAAGTAGAAGTACTCATTATCCAGAATGTCCCATTTCACACGTTTTCATATATAATGTATACAAATCTTTTGAAAATTCACATTTTTTGCTCGCATGCGGCCATGCATTGTGAGCTTGTAGAAGTAGCTGAAGTAGTTACTGAATGTTTTGTAATAATAATCAAAATCTACAAAGTTATAGTAACTAATGTTTTCAAATAATTGTAGTGTAGTAAGGTAGTACAATATTTGCCTCGGAGATGTAGTGGAGTAGAAGTAAGTACTGAAAATTGGAAATACTCCAGTAAAGTGAAAATACCTCAACATTTTATTTAAGTACAGTAGGCCTACTTAAGTAAATGTATGTTACTTTACACCACTGCTCTACAAACATCTATTTTTATTTATTATTGTCCACAGGCTGCTAGCTAGATGAATGTGCCATGAATGATGATACAGTCATGTCGATATAGAATTAAATACAATGTTGTACAATTATTCGTGGTTCCCAAACCTTTTAGCTTAAGATCCAAAAGACAAATTAGACATTTGCTTGACCGAGACCTGGCCATGGTTTTCGTGATGCTCATCTTGACAGTCATGTTTCAGGCCTAGACCGGGACCCAAACTAGTGAAAATAGCAGATAGGCCTATACAAGCACACAATGTGAGCTTGTAGATCTGCTATTTTCACCACTTCTTAAATGTTTTTTTTATTTATTTATGGAAATGTATTCGATTTTTTGGGGAAATGTTGGAATTGTTTTTTAATTGATCAAAAGTTGTGTTTTTTTTTTTCTTTAAATCTTTTTTTTAAATGTAGGAAACGAAACAAATGGAGCATTTACTCGCAACCCACTAAAATCGGCCCGCGACCCACAAATGGGTCCCGAACCTATGGTCCCGACCCAACCACTGCGTTGGGAGCCGCTAGGGGGCAGGCGTAGGCTATGAAGCACTGTGCCTGGCAGTCCAAACTTGCCTACATTTAAGACTCAGAGGATGGTTCTTAACTCGGGGGCTGTATTTTCAGACTGCCATAGCAGCTTCATTCCAAAGGCTACAGATTTACATGTTCCTAGCCGTGTTAAAGGTCTGCAGACAAAAAAAGAAAGAATGTCAGCTTAGTATACCCACTGGGGAAAAGTCCAATGAGAGGCAAAAGTTTAAAAGACAAAGTCTTAGGAATTTACATCATGCTTTTAACATCAGTGCAGGTGCTTAGAAACGGTTGCACTGATATAAGCTACGGTGACATTTGTCCAATTTGACCCTTCTTTCTCCCAGTTCCTCTCCGCAGGCTGCAGCATGCTGGCATTCCACCCCTCCTGTCTGCCAGTGCCAATGTGCCAATGTGTCCTCACTCACTCCTCCCCCTCACTTACTAACTCTCTCGTTTGCTCTGAGGCCAATCAGATTTGCCCCCGGGCCTCTGTCGGCAGCAAGAGGTGATAAACACCGTCTGCTCTGCAACCATAACAGCCCAGTGTGTGTAGAGGCTGTCACACAAGACATTCCTGCACCGCTGTTTCCTAGTAGCCAGACTTTGGCATCTTTCTTTGCTTTCATTCTGTCTATCTTTCACCTCTGCTGACCTTAAGGCACGTGGGAATGACTGAAATAAATGTGGTACAAGTGCAGTATAAGATCTATGCCACCCAGTTCTTATAAGAGAAGGCAGTGCTCTGTGTTTTGGTTTGTCAGTCAAAACAATGTGGACATTACCTTGGCAATGTTGCTTTTGATGCAGAAAATACAGGCCGCATAAATCAGTCACTTGAAAAAAAGGTGCATTGTGCAGAGTCTAGTTAATATTGGCAGTATAGTTACACATATCGATGCCAGGGTTCGCCCTCACACTGTGGCTATCAGATTTAACTGAAAAAGCAATGGAACATTCCTTTAAAGAAAGAGATTTAAAGGTCTACCCTATTGATCACTAATCAAGCAGTTAAGGTCTCGCATTTAAGACATTTTTGTTTTTGTTTAAGATAAATTGCCACAAGCTTTCTATTTGAATGTATTTCCTAGCGTTTATTTTCAGAAGCGTCAAATGCTGTCAAGCAAAATAGCAAATCCTCTCAAACTGCATGCGAGCTGTTGAAGTTATTCCATATATTTAAGTAAATTATTTTCTTTTGTTTAAGTAAGTGCTCTATATTCTGTGTGTTCAGTAACAGGGGTCTCCCTTTCTCTCCAGCTCTTTATTAAACAGAAAATGCATTTTCAGTTTGGGTTACCAATGTTATCCAGTCAGGAGAGAGAACTCATACAGGATGAACAAGTGAAATGGAAGTGATGGCACAAATAAATGAGCAGGCAGAATTTGAACACTATACAATTGAAGCTGATAAATGGGGGTACTCTCTCCTGGTTGGCTGAAATTGGCAACCCACCTGAAAATATTGCAATGATTACAGTCAGAATATAAAGCTTTAAGGTTTTCACAAAACATGACATTTGTCACTACACATACATTACACACATACACTACACATACATTTTGTCACTACACATACATGCTGGGACGGCACCTGAGGAGTGTTGGGCGGCAGGAGTAGGGCAGAGGTCTCTATGTCCTCCTGGTGGGAGCTCCTCACTGGCAGGTGAGCCGGCTACAACAGCAGTGACAACGCAGAAATATGTGTGGGGAGGAATTAATTGGCATAATGACTAAATAGGGGAGAAAAAGGGGTAACGCAAAACAAAAATCACTTGTACAGTACACTACCTTTAACAGGGCTTGTGTGTGGTACACTACCTTTAACAGGGCTTGTGTGTGATTGATTGAAAGTAATGCCTTCATCACCCATTAATTTGCACTATATTGCATAGAAAAGATAACCACAAGCGAGGGTCACTCTCTCAAAAACACAAACTCAACCCTTAAAACATCCTGA
>NC_139957.1:22637919-22655419 GCF_963454915.1 Gymnoscopelus microlampas | reverse complement strand
CGTTCTTTCTTCAGCAAACACACATGCACGCACGCACGCACGTCTGCACACACCCCCCCCCCCTCCCACACACACACACACGCACACGCACACGCACACGCACACGCACACGCACACGCACACGCACACGCACACACCCACACCCACACCCACACCCACACATCGCCTCACACACACACACACACACACACACACACACACACACACACACACACACACACACAGACGCACGCACACAGATCAAATCCAGTGCTATTTCTTTGAGGCAGGAGTACACTGTGTGCACTGGGAGGGAGAGAGGAGGGCTTTGATGTAATCAATATCACATTTCAGCTGTTTTACTGGGAGATCTCCATCCTGAGTGGCAGCCTTGACTGACTGACTCGTTGCCTTCTCTCAATGCTTATGCAATCCCACTCCTCGTGCCCACATCTCTCCCATCTTCTCTCCCCTTGTACCTATCCTCTCTTCTTCCTCGTTCTCTTGTCTGTGACTCCCTCCCTCTCTCCTTTGGCTTCTTCCAGTCTCGCCTTCTCTTCTCATTTCTAGTGCGCTCCTCATCCTCCCTATCATAATCATCTCTGTGATTGCTCTTCCTCTCTCCCGGGCGGTGATGTTTTTACTGCCTCCTCCTTGTCTCCCTCACTGATGGTAGATTATTGCCGTGTGATTACAGCTAGCGTACCACCAGGATCATTATTGCATTTTGCATGGCGGTGCTGAACGCTATGCGGGCCGGCCAAGATGCCTTATCCAATTTAGATCTCATTAAGACTTGAGGAGAGAAATCCCAATGCCGAAGATTCACGTCTTGGGATCTAATCTTTTTTGTATTTTTATTTATTTATTTATCTATCAGGGTGCTACTGCAATTCTCATTTTCGCCACACCAGTTCTTTGATGTTATTGTGCTGTCATCTTTATCATCACTATCATCATCACCATCACCACAACCATCATCCTCATCATAATCATCATCATCATCATCAACAACATCATCATCATCATCATCATGGACAGGCCACATCTACCTGTGCTTGGGTTGGATTAGAAGTGACCATTAGGTTTCTTAAAGGGTATTTTTTGATCCTGCATGATTGCTGTCAATCAATTATTGTTGCCAGGGTCCTGATTAAGATAGAGCTTGACGGCTGATTGATAACATAAAGTATTTTCGCACAGCATCCTTCCTTCTGCTCCCTGATTGCTGTGTATTGTATAATATGCAGCCAGCGATTCATTAGATGAAGGCATTATGAATCTGATTTGCATTCAGTCATATCCATAATGCATATGGTACAGCAACACGTGCGTGACATTACAGCTTCACTGAGCATCTTAGAATGCAGATGATATGTATTCATTGCAGGCTTTCTCTGAACTTTGTCTCAGAAGCCCCTTGAAAATGGCCACGTACGAGTTATAGGTGAAATAGCCTACCTGTTAGCCCCTGATTGTTTTGTATTATTTGCATCAATATTTTACACTTATAATTAATTAATTATGTTCTCAGGGCTGAGATGTTGTTGCCACAACAGGTTTTACACCTCAGGTTATTTATTATTCTTTGTCGCTTTGATAATTTCTTGCGTTGATATGGTCCTGTACAAAATGCTGTGACTCCTGGGGTCGCCAGGAGACCTAGCCATCATTAGTGCAGTTTAATGTCATTATTTTGCCCTGGCATTCTACTGCACGTGATTTAAATGTCATACTCTGTCTGTGGTAGTAGGCCTGCAGTACATCATGAGTCTGATTTGTCCTGAGCTCATCTTTGTGATTAATGACATTTTACCGCCTATACTGTACGTATTACCTTAACTGTGTGTGTGTGTGTGTGTGTGTGTGTGTGTGTGTGTGTGTGTGTGTGTGTGTGTGTGTGTGTGTGTGTGTGTGTGTGTGTGTGTGTGTGTGTGTGTGTGCGTGTGTGTGCGCGCGTGCGTGCGTGTGTGCGTGCACATGTTCTTGGATTGCATCGTTGTGCCTGCACACATGTCCATGCATTGCATGTGCATGTATGTCCCTATGTGTGTGCAGTGCGGTGAAGGGTCGATGCTGGGCTGCTGCCCCAGGCTGCTGAGCTGAGAAAGGGAGAAGCCGGAGAATGCAGTGGGTCGCTCTGGCAGTGGCCCTGGGGTGTGTGTGTCTGTCCCAGGCCTCGCACACACCCACCCCCACCCCCACCTCCACACATACCCCTCTGGTGGACAGCTCTGAGGAGGAGGTGGACGAGCCGTGCTTTGAGCCCTGCACGTGCGAAGTCAAAGAAGGCGTCCTGCATGTGCACTGTGACGGACGGAGCTTCACCAATGTCAGCCAGGTAATGTTGTGACATTGTAACGTCGTGTCATTACTATTCATGTGTTCTGTCACATACGCAGGACATGGCAGCGCTACTGCACTGCGTGTGTTATTTTAATCATGTGGGTGGGGATAATCTCAGTCTTATTAATACACTATCTCTAAGTCTTAATATTCCGTGTCTAACGCGGCTTATGGGTGTTTCTCTATTATCATATTGGTGTAATTACTAAGATAACCAATCAATCCACTAATTAATCACTCAGGTGTCACAGTCGTGGGTCCGCCCCTTCAAACTGAACCTGCAGAGGAACTCTCTTAGGCGTCTCTATAGCAACGGATTTCAGCACCTTGGCAACGCAGTGTCGATAAACCTCGGAAACAATGCACTCCAGGACATCCGGGTGGGAGCATTCCATGGGTTGGCAAAGCTGAGACGTCTGTACCTCCACGAAAACAAACTGGAGGTGTTTCGAAATGACACATTTGCTGGCCTAGAGGCTCTGGAATACCTCCAGGTAGGCTTGGGATGATACTTCATGTTGATTATCCATAATTGACAGGATTACTGACCAAATGTCAGAGATTGCTGCAAATTAAAGAAATAGTAATGGTCAATAGTTACCAGGTGGCTGCACTGAAAGAGGCTTATCGAGCCCTGTGTGAGTTTTTGCCATGTTTTCTCCCTCTTCAAATAAATGGGTTTTGCTACCGTTCTGCTGTTCCTGCTATGTTCAATTTGCTTTCCCATTGCAGCAGTTACATCTACTTCATCAGGTTTTTTTGCCAACCTGCAGGCGGACTACAACGTGATCAAGCGCATCGACAGTGGGGCTCTAAGGTTTCTCTACAAGCTCCGGGTTCTCATCCTCAACGACAACCTGATCCCTGTCTTGCCGGCTCATCTGTTCAGGTTAGAATCTGATTATCATATTGCAAAGCTGCTGAATTGCGGAGGTCCGCTGTAAGTAAAAATAGCACCGGATACAATTTCCAACTGGTCTGTTTCCCACGAGGGACAGATATTTAATTATTATTTTTTTTCAGGCTTTTTCACTGTTGTAAGGGTGGGATAAATCATCAAATAAAAATAAATACTTGAACAGTAATAACTGTGAAGCGTTTGTTAGTTTTTTATTGCACTTGCTCTACATTTTACATTTGCTCCACATTTTTCCATTAATGTACACTTGTCTGCCCCCTCCCTCCTGCTCCAGATCTGTGTCTCTGACCCACCTGGATCTGCGGGGAAACCGTCTGAAGAGCCTGGCATATGCTGGGACCCTGGAGTATGTGGGCCGCTCCCTGATGGAGATCCAACTAGAAGAGAACCCCTGGAACTGTGGCTGTGAGGCAGTGCAACTGCAGCAGTGGCTGGGTCAGATCCCGTACACGGCCGTGGTGGGGGACGTCACCTGCGAGTACCCTTTCCACCTCCATGGCAAGGACCTGCGAGAGATCCCCCGGAAAGAGCTATGTGCTGACCTCCCGGATAAAGAGTTGCAAGCGGAAGGAGGAGGTCTGCCTGGCGGGTCGCAGCCCCAACATCCGCCGCCTAACTCTAAGCCCAATTCTCACCCCGGCAGAGTGAGACCCACTAAACCCTCCTCCATGGTCCACGGCTCCCGCCAGAACACACACACCTCATCCACGTCGTCCTCCTCCTCCTCAGCAGAGCGTAGAGAGAGAGAGAGGCAACCCCGGCCAACCAAGAGGCCGCGGCCCTCCAGGACACCCCCCACACCCCGCAGCCTGCTGCCCAACCAGAACCCCCCTGTGGCTGGTTACCAGACCCGGCCCCCGATCCCCATCATCTGCCCCCTGGGTTGCACCTGTAACCTGCACATCACAGACCTGGGTCTTACTGTCAACTGTAAGGAAAGTGGCTTCCTCAATGTATCCCAGCTCACACCGCGACCACTCAATGGCCGCAAGCTCTACCTGAGCGGGAACCTAATCCAGAGGATCTACCGGTCAGACTTCTGGAACTTCTCCAGCCTAGACCTTCTCCACCTTGGGAACAACCGTATCTCCTACCTCCAGGAGGGGGCCTTTTCCAGTCTCCCAAGTCTGAGGAGCCTCTACCTGAATGGGAATAACCTGGAGAAGCTGAGCCCTGACATGTTCCTGGGCCTTCAGAACCTCAGGTAGGATTTATCCAACACCTACATAAAAGCATCTTTGATGTGTTGCAAATTGGTGAGCTATTTTGGCATGTTTTATCCCATGCGTGTTAAATACATTTGGCATTAAATTCTGTGCACTTGAGATACAGCCATGAACTAAAATCCCATTTTAGCTCACATATTCATGCATCTGTGATTTAATGTGTGAAACAGAATTTCAGCGCAATAACGGCGCAAAAACAATACATTCCTTTTTCAAATGCTTCAAATTGCCTGGCATGGATGAGGATCTGATTATGAAGCTGCTTTAGTTGAAATTGAATTGAAAGACGCTACTTCTTCTCCAGCAGTGTCATTTGTTAGCAACGGTGCATGATGGTATGTCTCTGTGGGGGTGGCAGCCTGCTGAAAATTACTGTGTGACTGACAAAGTGAGAATGAATGCATGCTTTATTTGCATACGCAAGTGTTGATAGGGTGCTCAAATGTCTGGTACATGCCAGGAATGAGCTGTTACATGGGGGGGCTTTTATGAAAGCAACATTCACTCTACATGTATCGTTGTCAGAGATTAGGCTTGCGGAGATATGCAAATAGTGTATGCAGACCTTAGCAAGTATGTTATGTAAATATTACCTCTAATCCGAATAAACAGTGCAGTATTTGATAAAGACTGTGGGGTATCTTTTATGCTGTAGAAATGAGAGGGGTTCTCTACTACAAATGTGTTGTTACTGGAAAAACTGTGATGCATACTAACTCCATTGCAGTGATTTGCATATTTTGTCATATTTTACTGAAAGTCTTTAGCAATCTTGGCTCCAGTGCTAGTGTCCAGCTCAAAGTGACGCTCACTTTATTTGAAGGAAAGGTTCAGGACTTTTAGAAGCTTACCCTATTGATCACTTATAAAGAGCCTCTTGGGACAGTCTAAAAGATTACAAGGCGGATTTTTTGTTGTTGAGAAATTGGCACCAGCCTTCCCGTTAGACAGTGGGTATGAAAGCATTTATGTCAAAATGTTTTAAAAGGTCATTTTAAGCAGTTCTATCACTTATTGTTGCTATTGCCACATATGTTTATAGAAATGTATTAAACTACTTGCATGCCAAATATTGGATTCCTAAATATCCTGTTATCCATTTAAAGTCAGACTGAAATCATTGGAGAGGGGGGGAAAACATCTACAAAACAATCTAATGGTTGATAGTCATTGTATTGATGGTGGGATTTCACAGAATGACACCATTCTTCTTTCTCAAGAGAGAGCTGTAGCCACTTTAGTTGTGAAGGTTAACAATACACTGGCATAGTTTAGTAAAACAACACAACTGACTGCTGCAGCTAAAACACATACACACACACATAATCATGCGCCCGTAAGTGTTAAAGGACCACTTAACCCATTTTCATCCCATCTTCATATAATTGGTCCTCACTATGCTCATGCAACACATTCTCACAAATAGTAGTACTATAGTGACGAATAGTGGAGGAAAAATTACAGAGCTGTAATAGCTGATGATTTAGGCATAGTTTTGTCAAATTGCGATGTCAGTGGATTGACACTTCATGTCAAATTTTGACATTTTAGGGCTACTGACAGAGCTGCAAAATGTGACATCTTGGTTGTGAGAACGGGTTGGCTCATTAGACATTTCTGTCTACTCACTTTGTGTCTCAGAGCAGCGCTGTGGACAGTTCAGCAACCTGCCTACCAGTGACATCATCGGTAGGCAGGTTTGGTCATTTAAAACAAGATTTCAAATACTAAGGCTGTAATTACTATTACAGTAGCTTGTAATCCCCATCGATGATGTCATTGTTAGGCAGGTTTCTGAACTGTCCAAAGCCCACCAATGAGTGAGAGAGTGAGTAGATGAGAATTGTGCCATCTTATAATGAGCATTAGTGAGGAGGAACAATTCAATTATATGAGGACAAAGTTGAAAATGGGTGAAGTGCTCCTTTAACAATGACAATATGTGGATTATATTATCCACATCCTGTCTACCCACTACCCACTACAGTATCATAATGAATGTTGTTGATGTTACCATGAGAGGTCTATGATATATGGAAGTATGAAATGCCTACCGTCCTTATTAGCCTATCAATTTAACATTATGTGACATCACCCACATGCAATTATCAGCTGAAACAGTAACAGTCTAAGCCCAATTGTGCATAGCAAATCAAATACCTCTTATCACCTGTGCATTAATATTAATATCTGAAATAATGCACACTCTGAATGAACAACATCCACAAATGGCCTAATCTGGCTATGACTTTGTTTGTTTTTTCATATTCAATTCCCATGCTTTACTAACACACATCCATCTTGTCAACAAGAATAATGGTCTGCAACATTTCCATCTGACTAATTTCACTATGCTATCCCTCTGGCCTGTGATAAAATTATTTAACCAATATTTGTGAACAAGAACAACAACTCTCCCAAAGGTAAAAACTGTAGGAGCCCGACTCTGATGTGTGGTATAATCAAGACGTACAACCTGGAGCTGCTATACTGACAATAAATGGATGGCTCTGTGGACTCAATTGTGTGTGTGTGTGTGTGTGTGTGTGTGTGTGTGTGTGTGTGTGTGTGTGTGTGTGTGTGCACGTGTGTGCGCGCGCGCGTGTGTGTGTGTGTGTGTGTGTGTGTGTGTGTGCGCGTGTGTGTGCGCGTGTGTGTGCGTGCGTGTGTGTGTGTGCATGCGTGTGCGTGCGCGCGCGCGTGTGTGTGTGTGAGAGAGAGAGAGAGAGAGAGAGAGAGAGAGAGAGAGAGAGAGACAGACAGAGACAGACAGAGACAGAGAGACAGAGACAGAGAGACAGAGAGACAGAGACAGAGAGACAGAGACAGAGAGACAGAGAGACAGAGACAGAGAGACACAGTGAGAAAGAGGTGGGGGGGCTTTTACTCCAATATGAGCTTCATTTCCATTTTTCCCCAGTACATTCTCAGTGCAAATGTACGTTAGTGGTGCATCACTGATTTAGGAAAGGGAACAAACTCTATAGATTCTCTCATTTCTGGTCATATAGGGAATAATGTCAAATTTTCACGCATACAAATTGGACTGTCTTGGAGCATCATAGAAGCATTGGCATATGGAAATTCTGTGGTTCTCTGCTTAAACATGACAATGGTTCATTTAATCTATCCCTGTCATAGCTCTTCTTTAGTTTTCTTTGCAAGCATGCGCACACAGAGCTTAGGTTGTGTTTAGCTCAAAGAGAACATTATGATTGATTGAATTTTTTATTAGGCAAAAGAATGTAAAACAACACAGTTACATTTACAATACTTTTGTCTAAAAGGTCCGACCAAAAAAGTCCTTGCGGACTTGTTTCCGCAAAAAATACAGAGAAAAAATACCACTATGTACAAAAAAAGCATGAAAAATAAAAAATATATACAAAAAAAGGGGAGGGGGGTCGCCTGTCTACCGGGAAACTGGTACTACCTCCTCTTAAGGCCTCCAGAGTTTTTAGGGCTGTTTTAAATGAGCCCAGCGAACTGCATTTTTTGAGGGATGGGGTTAGACTATTCCATACCTTGGTGGCCGTGCTGTAGAAGGAGAATTTGCCCATGTTTGTTTTATGGGTGGGTGGTACCAGATTGTTGTTTATGCTCCCTCTAGTTTCGTGACTGTGGGTGTCACCAACTTTTTGGAGGTATTTAGACAGATATTCGGGTATAGGGGGCATTTCGGGCAAATCTACATTTATGATTTTGAAGACTAGTCCCATTTTTAGTCAGCTCCATATGGGCACAAAAGGGGGCATGCCCATAAATGGGCATCTCTGATCATCAGTGAACTACATATATGGGCATGAAAGGGCAAGGACTGACAGATACAGAGATCTCCATTATGGGTTTATTGTTGGTTCGGCCATGCGATGTAGGTGTGAAGATGTGAGGGCCGCGTAGCAGACCGAACCTCTAGTAATAAGAAATAAACATGACAACAGCATCAGCCCCCAACCAACACTTTTTACCGGCTGGCTGTGTACTATTGTCTCTTTACAAATTGGACAAATTAATTGAAAGTCACTGAAATTAACTGAACACTGTCTTCTTCTCTTCATAGATACCTTTATTTTGAATACAATGAGATACGTGAGGTGGATCCTGGGACCTTCAACTCCATGCCCTCCCTTCAGCTATTGTTCCTAAATGCAAACTTGCTACGGAGCCTCCCGCTGCATGTGTTCTCTGGGATTAATCTAGCACGTCTGAACCTTCGAAACAACCACTTCCTGAGCCTACCTGTAGAGGGTGTGCTGGAACACCTCACCGGCCTGGTACAGGTGAGTGTACTGTTCTGTCTGTATCAGTCAGATATTTAATTATAGCCGTAAAGTGGGGCCAGGACGTGACTACATCAAAAGAAGTGCAAATTGGTTAGGGATGGACACAGCTCATGCTCTAATAATGACCTTAGTTTATGTGATTGATTGCTTCAATTAGAGCACCACTACTTAACATACTTTATCATTTGGATATAGAGTATTTAGCCATACTCACCCCCAATTCAGCTGATTTAATTAATTAAGGCTCTTCTCCTGGATGAAGTAAAGTGAGAATGGAGAATGAGCCTGAAACTCATACTAAAATTAAATTTAGCTTTGCTTGTAAAAGGAGTTTAATGGTGGTTTATGAGCTTTGTTCATTACATAGAGTACTATACTGTTTATTCTTTCTGTTGTACTGTCCCCTTGATCTGTGTGTGGTTGGGTGGTGATTGTTATGCTCTGCTAGTTGTAAATTAGTATGCCCTGCACCAGCGTCAACAGATCAAAAAGGCTCATGTATGGTACTTGCCAAATATATTAACTAGATTTCTTAATTATCTATATCTGTTGTACAGTAGACATGGATTAAGTAGCATATTGCTTCTATGTATCAGTCAAGTAGAGTCGTTTTAGAGGACAAAGGCTCAAGCAAAAAAAAAAGACTAAATGACTGGTGGAGAGAATTAGTAATCAATTATTATTTGTCAATCTTGTCTTTATACAAAAACTGGGCGATTGTGTTATCTTTTTTTTATTACTCAAATGGCTTGATAATATAGACTTGATATTAATAGCTCATCAAATGATTAGGCAGCAAAAACAGTGTCAGATGCATTTCTTTCCAAAACATGTTGGAGACACACATCATCACTGGAGACAGATATGGAATTCTGTAATGATACTGTCTATGTGTCATATTCGTAAGACCTTCTCACATTTGTAAAGCAAACTACTGGACTGTTCTTCAACAGAAGACATTTTGTGACAGTCACAAAGTTGCAAGGAAGAAAACTGCAGGCATCAACAGCGAGCATCTTCAACTTTTGTTTACATTTTGCAAAGTGACACCCCAATATGAGATAAAGCACTGTCACTGTTGTATTACATAGCAGCAGGACGAGAACCGGTTTTCCATTACACATGAGGGGAGATGACAGATTTGTTTTGTGCCTCTCCAGGTGGATTTGCAGCAGAACCCGTGGGAGTGTAACTGCGAGGCAGCTCCCCTGAAGCGTTGGCTGGAGGGGCTGAGCGCCGTGGTGGTGGTGGGAGAGGTGGTTTGTCATTCCCCAGACGAGACCACAGGCATAGACCTCCGCTCCCTCTCCGTGGAGCTTCTCTGCCCAGAGCTCGAGCGCCAGGAGGACCAGGAGCAGGGGGAGCAGACAGCCACATCCTCCACAGCCCCAGACAAGGGGGTCTCGGTTGGGTACCCCAGCCCGGGGCTGGGGCCAGCACCCCCTCCGGGGAAGGATTCCATTCCATTGTCGGTGCTAGTCCTCAGCCTGCTGGTGCTGTTTGTCTCTGCGTTCTTCGCTGCAGCGGCTCTGATCGCCTACGCCTTGCGAAGGAGGGACAAGCTGCCGTTCCGCCGCCAGGGAGAGGTGGACCTCGCTGGGATTCAGATGGAGTGCGGGATATTCACTGAGCAGACGCACCACCACCACCACCACCACCACGGCCTCCCACAGACACCGCCTCTCCCTGCACCGGAACACAACCACGTCTATGACACCATCTTGCCCCCTCAGCCTGGATCCAAAGGCTCAGACCCCTCCATGGCTGCATTGGCGTGCAGCAGCAGCCCCGCCTACAAAGAGGAGCTGGACGCAGCGGTGAAGCAACGACAACCGCAGCAACAGCAGTTTGCAGGATCTAAAGAGTGCGAAGGAGGTTACCGTTCAACGACAGGGAAGGAGAGGGAGTGGACTCTGGAAGTGTCTTCCCCGTCGCCCATCAGCACAGTCACCGGGGCAATGGGACCCCTCGTCGGCCTCCACGGAAACGGGATCCTCTGTCCGACGGTCATAGACAGCCAGGGCCCCACCCCGAAGGTGGGTTTGGTGGACTGCCTCTTCAGGATACCCGCCCCCGAGTTCCGAGACCTGCCAGACAGGTACGCTCGGCCCCCGCCCCGGTACCCTCACCCCCACCAACCCCCGGACCCCACCAAACAGGACCAGGCCAGGCCAGAGCAAACAGTGGTAACCACCGCCAGCTCGGCGGGAGGCGGTGGTAGCAACAGCCAGAGTGAGCTGGGAGCCGGAGAGGCGGTCGCCAGACTGAGGACCACGCCGGACTACATGGAGGTACTGGACCGCTCTTACCAGTTCTAACCATTGTTCTCCTCCTACTCCAGTACTATTTCCTCCCTCCTCGTCCTCTCATCTACTCCTCTCTCCTCTTCATCCCCCCTTCTGACGATGACTCATCCGGTAACAATGACTCCTGTATAGTCCAGAGGCTGCCGTGCCTGTGAGCAGAGACTGTGGAGGAGCGGCACTACACTACACTAAACACACTCTGTTTATTCCTGGATAATGAGCTGAAGACAGTTTTGTATTTTTCCCACTATTGGCTTATAAGGTCAGAATCTGGCAAGGATTAGCTGATCCCTGATCTGTGCCCGGAGGCGAAACTTTTGCAGGAGCTACAACTGTACCGTTATTATTATTATCATTTTTATGCCTCTTTATCGTACTGCACTGAGGCCGGGGCTTTTGTGGGGTTTTTCCTACTCCCAGCACCACAAAAAGAGAGAGAGAAGCCAGAGAGAATGAAAATGATGCAGGTTGGTGTTCATACATTCTGAAATGCCTGTTTGGATGGGAAAAAAACACACCAGCTCTCACCCTCAATAAATAAACAGAATCAGACACAGAATCACAAAATGTGACATCGGGAAGGAACAATACATACCGTATCTATCTATATCTACATATCTATATGTGTATATCATTTATATATACTGTATACTGTATATATGCATATAGATAGATAGATGGATAGATATAGATAGATAGATATATATGTGTGGTGGTTGCGTGCTTGTACTGTATATAAAGGGAGAGGAGAGAGAAAACAAGAGAAGCCGGAACATAGCCAAGTGCCTTAGCAATGAACAGCCAGCAGTGTGGTTAATGCTTATTTTTCTATGAATACAGATCTATTTATCTAAAACAAAGGGGTTTGACTACTAACGGACAAGACGCTGAGTGACAAGGAACCTGACCAATTGAAAGTCACTGAAGTAATCACTCAATTCCCTGGATAAGCCAAAAATAGCCATTTTGCCCTTACATTCTGTGAACATTGGAGGTGCTTGTATGAAGCTGAATTGACTTTTAATCTCTGAGTTTCATTTTGATGATGTGAATCTGGATGAACTGATTTGTTTTCTTTCTTTTTTTCTTTTATTTTCTTCCACCAGGCCCAGAGGGAGGGATATTTTCTGGCTTATCCAGGAGTAGTTGGTTTCAGTGATGAGATGAAACAGGGTTCTTGGTATGCTTGTGCTGGGGAAGGGATGCACTGTAGACCTTACTTATTGGATGTGAGACAGAGAGAGAGAGAGACGGACAGCACGGAACAGTATGCCTTTTGGATTTCTTAATGTCATAGACTTAATGGGGCCACGAGGACCTCCGCTCCACATATTTTCTTTCATCGGACACAGACATCGAAGTTATTGTATTGGTTTTAAGATATTTCTCAGAGGAAATTTGAGTGGCAAAAAAATAAGAGACCATAACAAAAAGAACAAAAACTGGACACGAAAGCATTTTTCAAAAAAATACAACACAAAAAAAATCAACAAAAGGAAAGACACTTCTATCAACTATCGATTATTCTCTTTTATGGAGGTATCTTTTTATGCTTTCATCTCCTACAAGTATTAGAGGCAATTGTGAATATATTTATTCTTAGTTTTTTTCCCGTGTTGAAGCTCTCCTGTAAGGGATCATGTTATATTAATGTATAGGATGATTCTGCATCTGGTTCAGTCTTCTTACCGCCGACCCGAGAAATACAATAAAGGGTGCTAAATAAACCTTCAGCTGACAGCTACAGTATTGTGTGACAAAATGACGCACACACACACACACACACACACACACACACACACACACACAGACACACACACACACACACAGGTACGCATCATTGAGGCACATACACGCATGTTTCGTGACCCCCATAAAAGCACGTGCGCAGTCAGTTCCCGTTGATCTAATGGTGCATGAAAGTAACAGCTTGAGGTATGCTGAGCCCATGAATGCCTACACACACACACACACACACACACACACACACACACACACACACACACACACACACACACACACACACACACACACAGTGTATTAAGCGTGTGAGTAAAACTGGGGGGCCGCAGGGTTCTGTGGAAAGAAGCCGGATCTTAATAGCGTGAAATCTGCCACATTAATGGTATGAAATCAATACAATCTATTTGTACAATAAGGACATGTAGGGCTGGTGGCCCTAGGGCCCTGTGGTGAATTGTTCTCTTTTTATTTTTTTGCTCTCTCTCTCCACCACCCCCGTCTCTCTCTCACTTCTTTCCTTCCATCATCGCTCTTTTCTTTCTTCCTAATCTTTCTCTCTTCGTCTTATCTTTTCCTTTTCGTCTTTGGTGCTTTATCTCTCCTTCCTGGCCTCCCTCTTGTCTTCTCTTTGCCACCCCACTCCATCTCCTTTTGCTTTCCCTTTCACTCTCTCTCTCTCTCTCTCTCTCTCTCTCTCTCTCTCTCTCTCTCTCTCTCTCTCTCTCTCACTCTGAGCTCCTCTCTCGTTGCTCTGGCTGTCAGCTCAGCATCACAGCAGAGAGACGGAGACAAGATGCTGTTCTAGATGCTGTTCATCACACAGGTAGCGGGTGTAGCTGTGTGTGACTGTGTGTGTGTGTGTGTGTGTGTGTGTGTGTGTGTGTGTGTGTGTGTGTGTGTGTGTGTGTGTGTGTGTGTGTGTGTGTGTGTGTGTGTGTGTGTGTGTGTGTGTGTGTGTGTGTTTCCGTTGTGCTCTTTCCATCCCTCGGTGATGAGTGCAGTTCTTCCGTCTGCTCCTCACTCACAGGCAGCCTTCAGAATTGTATTGCACAGATAATCCCTGTGTGTGTGTGTGTGTGTGTGTGTGTGTGTGTGTGTGTGTGTGTGTGTGTGTGTGTGCGTGTGTGTGTGCGTGCGTGCGTGCGTGTGTGCGTGCGTGCGTGCGTGCGTGCGCGTGTGCGTGTGTGTGTGTGTTCAGTAAGATACTGTGTTTGCATGTGGATGTGTAGGAAAGTGTTTGTGCGTGCGTGTGAACTGTCTATGGGTGTCATGTGCATCAATGCAAGCTGGTGTGTGTGTGTGTGTGTGTGTGTGTGTGTGTGTGTGTGTGTGTGTGTGTGTGTGCGCGTGTGTGTGTGTGTGTGTGTGTGTGTGTGTGTGTGTGTGTGTGTGTGTGTGTGTGTGTGTGTGTGTGTGTGCGTGCGTGTGCGCGCGTGTGTGTGAGAGAGCACACGCATGAAGGGGCTGTGTGAGTGAAGTCTCAGTCCAGTGTTAATCCTCTAAGCTGTGTAGTTCACTCACGCCACATCAGCCTCATTGTGTCGGAGGACAATAAGCCCCAGTTAAAACTAAATGGCAGTTAAAGGACCACAAACGACCAATTATAGCATCATTCTTTCTGTGTCCTATTCTCTCCTAGCCTAATTTACACTCCCTCATGCGATTGTGCCACTCACAAAAAATAACACGTTACATTTCTTTCCCAAAAATCTGGCTCCCCCCGCCTTCCCCGTCTATCTTGTTTCCTTGTCGTTCTTTTCCTCTCACGCCTGATTTATATTTCGTCATATAATGGTGTTGCACGCCAAATATAGCCATGTTGTGAGCGAGTATATCGGCTATTCTCGGTGCATGACACTGTCATATGATGGAGTATTGCCCTCTCCAGTTCTCTTGCTTTCACTCACACACACACACACACACACACACACACACACACACACACACACACACACACACACACACACACACACACACACACACACACACACACACACACACACACACACACACACTTTCTTTCTCTCTCCTCTTCCTATTCATTCTCTTTTTTCTCCCTCTCATCCATGCCCCCCCAATTTCAGGGTGGTTAAATCTTTCTATTCACAGCTCGTGCTTCATACATACTCATCTCGGTCTCTTGCACTCTCTCTCTCTCTCTCTCTCTCTCTCTCTCTCTCTCTCTCTCTCTCGCTCTGTGTCAGTCAGTCTACGCGTGTCCTTGAGCGTGTCTTTACTTTGTATGTACTGTACGTTATAGGGTGCCCTTGTAGGCGTGTCTGCAATATGTGCTCCCGGGTGTTTGTATATGATGTCTGTTTGCATGTGTGTACGTGCGCGTGTGCACTTGTGCACGCGGGCACGTGCATCTGTGTGTGTGTGTGTTTGACAATCTGACAGCTTCGCTATGGTTCATGTGTTTGGATCCCGTCAGAGCCGTCCTGTCACTGTGTGAAAAAATCATTTATTTCCCAGAGACGAGGATGAAAGAGTCTTTAACGCCCGTGGGCCTCTGTGGCTTAGATTGCCTCTCGCTCTTCCTGCACTATGGCGTCATTTATTCCTTTTAAAGGGAGACAGCGGGCCGCGGCATCGGTTAAGCAGAGATGGCAGAGACATGATGAGAGGCAGGACAATTAGCCTGATTAAAACACTGTCATTCTGCAGAATAGATTTAAGATGGGGCAATGTTGGGCAGATCGCTACATGTAGACGTCTGTGTGTGTGTGTGTGTGTGTGTGTATACGTGTTAGTCAGTCAGTGTGAGATTAGTTGATTAGTAATTTGTGCGTGTACGAACACATACAGTGGGTGACCATTGACTTTGTCGCTTTTCATAAGAGAATCACTTCACTCATTTGCCTCACCCGCTTTGCAGTAAATTTAAGTTCCAAATACTACCACAAGGTGCCGCTTTGGAGTCACTTTTTTGTGACAGAGAGACAGACAGACAGACAGACATACAGACAGACAGACAGACAGACAGACAGACAGATAGATGTCTTATATTATTATTAATAATAATAATAATAACTAGCAATAATTACGTGTGCTTAGAGCGTTTAAATTGGGTTTTCTGTTCAGCGTCGGGCAGTCAGGAACGCATCTCTGTCATTTTAGAAATGTTCAGACACACATTGGTTTCTGTCTGTCTGTCTGTCTGTCTGTCTGTCTGTCTGTCTGTCTGTCTGTCTCAAAAGTCCGTGGAGAGAGACAGACAGACAGACGTCTTATATGTTTTTTTTCTCGCATCAATTTCTGTATAGTAGGACTCTAGCTCTTTCCTCTATAAATGTAATAGTGCATTTAGTGTAGCGGTTAAGACTGATGTCCGGTGATTTTACGACCCGGGTTCGAATCCCACGCTATGAACATGTAAACCTGTTATTTTTACTTTTACTTCTACTCCACTACATCTCAGAGGAAAATATTGTACTTTTACTCCACTACCATTATTTGAACGCTTTAGTTACTAGTTACTTTGCAGATATAAATCATTACATTATAAAACATACATTATTTGCCCTATTTCACATAGTCTATTTGAAAATGGCTGATCTACAAGCTCACAACGCATTGCGACGCATTGTGAGCTTGTAGATCAGCTATTTTCAAACATTTCAGTACTTTAAGTATATTTGCCAATACTTTTGTACTTTTACTTTGATTGAACTCAAGTAACATTTTGAGTTCATCCATGACCGTAACAGACGACCGTCATGTGATCCATGGCCAACAGCGAGGCGTTTGTTTTCATTCTTATAAGACCGCGTGGCTCATTTATATGCACGTGAAAGTAACTAAGCGGAAAGTAACTAAGTACATTTACTCCATGTCCACTTGTTGCTGACGGTAGGAGCAGCGCTGTAAAAGCCTCAAGCGTCATCGGTGCAGGAAAGATGCGTATTTGGTTGTACACACGGAGACGCAAGGGTGGCGTTTTCAGTCGGAATTCAAATCATGATGCAACACTTTGTGAGCTTGTAGATCGGCTATTTTCACTACTTTTATGGGACACTGTTACAACAAAGTAGAATTCATTTGTGAAGAAAGAAAAACCCATTAACAGTTGAAAATAGCCTACACCAGAGGTTTTCAACCAGTGGTCCGGGGACCACCAGTGGTCCTTGAGGGGGTTCCAGGGGGTCCCCAGCCAAATTAATAGTTAGCAATAGCAACCAAATTGACCCTTATGTGTCTGTAACTCTTAATGTACAAATGGAACCAAATGGACCCGTCAGGGTCCATTTGGTTCCATTTGTACACTCTCAGAGTTAAATGAACACTGATGATGATGATACAGTGTAGATTGGGACGCCCAAGAAATCTAAATGGTTGAGTCCCTGGCATATCTTTTCAAATGGGGGTCCCTGGGCTAATATGTGTCAATTTGGGGGTCCTGATGGGAATAAGGTTGAAAACCACTGGCCTACACCATTTCTGCCCATCTAACTTCATGTAGGCGCATTAAAAATATTTGGCCAAAATTGGCCGCTCTGAATTTGTATCTGAACAAATACTTTGATAGAAGAGATAGGCCTACAGAGGTACTGTAGGGGGAGGGGGAACCTGATAGCAGAGTTCCTCACTTGGCTTATTTGGAATAGGCTGCATTTCATTAACATAACCGGTTTGGCAAGAGACTGGGCCAGTGTTGTAGGCTAGTGCTAATTTTGGAAGTGGGGGAGCGCGGTTCTT
>NC_139957.1:22625419-22632919 GCF_963454915.1 Gymnoscopelus microlampas | reverse complement strand
TCTTTGATAACTTCATCAATTCATGCTCGTGCCTATTGGTGGTCTAAGTCCACATACCAAATGTGGACTTGGTGGCATGCTGCAAACTGGAGTTATAGCTGTTTAAAATCCCGTGCTCATCCCGTGCTCATACGGGCGCGGGGGGTCCCTGGACCCCTCTTTGATAACTTCATCAATTCATGCTCGTGCCTATTGGTGGTCTAAGTCCACATACCAAATGTGGATTTGGTGGCATGCTGCAAACTGGAGTTATAGCTGTTTAAAATCCCGTGCTCATCCCGTGCTCATACGGGCGCTGGGGGTCCCTGGACCCCTTTTTGATAACGTCATCAATTCATGCTCGTCCCTATTGGTGGTCTAAGTCCACATACCAAATTTGGACTTGGTGGCATGCTGCAAACTGAAGTTATAGCTGTTTGCTTCTTTGCCGTGCTCATCCCGTGCTGAAACCGCCGGACGGACGGACATACAAAAGTCAAAAGCCACGTATAGAGCGGTTGGCACCGCTAAAAATAAATAGACATGCAGTACAATATATAGACAAACGTGCAGACAAGCAGACAGGTAGCCATGCAGGCAGAAGTACAAGATAGCATGATGGGAAGGAGGACAAAATTTCTGTGACAGTATCCATGTTTTCCTCAGGAACAAGGTACACAGCGGTGGTGATCCCATCATAAATTCTCATTTGTAAACATGTCTCCCATCTCGGCGGCTGTTTAGAGTCATTTCCTCCCCTGTCAGGAAGCCAGGTGTGGAGGATTAGAGCCCGACACTTGGCTGCAAAGCGCCTGGTGGGGAGCTAATGTGCAACGCCATAGCCTCTGTCATCTTATAACAAAAAACCCCACCACAAACGGGGGGGGGGGGGGTGTTCAGTATTGAGAGGCAGTAGGGCCACGCAAGCACCATGGCACAACTGTCTTCTTTGAACTTCATTTGTGATAGCTTAAGTCTGCCGTTAATCTGCCCCAGTCTCTGTGTGTTGAACCTACGTTTTTGCCAAAATGCTGTTTTTTTTATCTGGTGGAATCTGTCGTAGAGATAACTGCAAGGGAGCACGTTTTCCTGTTCTGCAAATGTGTCACTTTCAAAGGTAGCAGTTTGTGTAATATGCATATGTGAGTTTACAGTATGTGAGTACATGGAAAGGTGTGTGTGTGTGTGTGTGTGTGTGTGTGTGTGTGTGTGTGTGTGTGTGTGTGTGTGTGTGTGTGTGTGTGTGTGCGCGTGCGTGCGTGCGTGCGTGCGTGCGTGCGTGCGTGCGTGCGTGCGTGCGTGCGTGCGTGCGTGCGTGCGTGCGTGTCACTACTATTGTTAGTGTAATGCAATGGTTCGTGCCTATGTCAGCACTCTACGCGCATGTGATACGTAGCTTAGTAGGTAGTAACAACTTTCACTGCATACTTAAACATGCTAGCCCTGCAGCATGATTCAGATCTCTCCTCCCACTGCGCCCCGCTTCCCAACAGGGGATCAAATAAAACCCTATATGAAATCGTTTAAGTGTAATTCTTCAAAACCATAGCATCCCCATAATTGCATTTTACCTGTTTCCCATTCTCATAACTTAGCCTCCTCCCCATGTTTGGCATGCCAGAGCTCTCTAAATTGACATCCATGTCAAGGCCTCTTTTGCTGCTTCTGAGTGCGGTTGACAACGCGAGCCGCCAGGGCTGGGGAATCACTGTGTGACAAAGGAAACATACAGGCAGAGTTTCCCCCCTCTTGTCTCTGCTGTTTGCAGTTTGTCTCGCCAGCGAGCACGGCGCTGATGTGACTGTTTGTTAAGAGACACGGGCAGACACACCGTCCACTGAGCAACAACAAAATAACGTGGTTGGGACCCCAAACCCCCCCCCTGTTACGAGTGTGCATGTGATAGTGAGAGTGACGCTTGCTGCCAAGCCACGGTGTTTCTCGCCTCCAGTCTCCCATCTGTCAGAGGCTGTTTTGTAAAGCGTGGTCCTGGGATGAAGGATGGGTGAAGTTGTGCGGCATGCGTGCGACGTTGGGTAACCGCGGGCTAACGCACGAGCACTGGTATACAACCAGGAAATAAAAACAAAATTCCAAAGAGAATAATGCAGCAGGAAGGAGGAACCTATAGTTCAACCCAGGTCCCCTGGCATTGCTGCTCTATATACTGTATGTATGTTTTGTACAGTGTAGGCCTATACATGTCCTTGCCTGCACTTCACACACACACGCACACGCACGCACGCACGCGCACGCACGCACGCACGCACGCACGCACGCACGCACACACTATTTTCAAGTCCACGTGTACCAAGTGCAGACACACATGCACATACAGTAATTACTTTGGGTACTGTTCCCCTCAGCAGCAGATTCCACAGGGCCTCTGCATTCTTCAAATAACCCAATATTTTGGTTCTTTCCCGCCTGAACTTAATCAGGGGAATGAGGCTCAGCCCCGACCCCCTCTCCTCCACAGCGCTGCTGTCGGGCAGAAACCTTCTATCTCTATATTTCGACTTTGATGGGTTTTTTTTTCCATAAATGAATGTGTTACGGTGTGAGGCATTAGGAGCTTGGAGATCTGCTATTTCTGCTAGTTTTCAATAATTATTGTGATAGTGAAAGTGACAGTTTTATAAATATTTTATACAAAAAGTACTAGGCCTGTCAAAAAAAATCGATTCATGAATAAATCGCGATTCTTAATGCCACGATTTTAAAAATCGAATCAAAATATTAAAATCGATTTTTTTTTTTGGGAAAAAAAAAAAAAACTTTTTTTATTTTTTTATTTTTTTATTTTTTTATAAGTTAGTACCTTTTTCACTGGCAATTTGTCTGAAATCAATGTCAGAAAGACTGCCTGACATGATCTGGCTGCATTTAAGTGTATGATTCAACTTTTCATGGTGAAAATCGCAATAAATCGCAGAATCGAATATCAATTAATCGCAGAATCGCAATTTTAATCGAATCGGCACCCTAGAAAATCGCAATAAAT
The DNA here is from genome assembly GCF_963454915.1 of Gymnoscopelus microlampas. NCBI lineage: Eukaryota > Metazoa > Chordata > Actinopteri > Myctophiformes > Myctophidae > Gymnoscopelus > Gymnoscopelus microlampas. Next base: position 22,629,936 of record NC_139957.1, on the reverse strand, counting down.
CGCAGAATCTAATCGAATATCAATTAATCGCAGAATCGCAATTTTAATCGAATCGGCACCCTAGGAATCGATTTTGAATCGAATCGTGAGGTAAGTGAATCGTGACACCCCTAAAAAGTACTAACAAGAGCCTGTGACTAAATAATAACTATATTGGAGCCATTGGAACACAGGTTATTTTTTCCATTTTCTGAAAAGTAAGAGTTTTGGATTTAGACATACAAGGTTTCCACCCAACAGCGACGCTATATTTTTTCTCCATTACTCTTCCCTTCCTATCTCCATGCTTTCGTACTCTCATTCTCCTCACTCTATTTTCCCTTTTAATCTCTCCTAGCGTTCAAACACCTCCCCTCTTTAATTATTTCCTTCCCGTCTCTCTCTCCCTCCATCTGCCCCCTTTCCCTTTTGATTATTCTCCCTCGCCCCCTCCATCTTTCCCCATTTGTTACTTCTTATTTAATCTCTCTTCTTTTTTATTACCCCTCCTCCCTCCGTCTCCTTTCTCACAGCATCCCCTTTCCTCTCTCTCTCTCTGTCTCTCTCTGTTAAATGGGAGCAGTGACCCCATTATGAAGCTCTGGTGCTGAGGATAGAAGGAGGGGAGAGAGAGAGAGAGAGAGGGAGGTATAGGATGGATAGAGCTCTTAATGTTTGAATGGGATGATTAATGAGCGTCGCCTCCTGGGGGTGTTATCCCTGCTTCAGACCAGCAGGGACACCCAAGGGTCACCCCTGGTCACACACACGCACACACACACACACACACACATGCACACTTGCTAATACACTCACATGATCATTGAAATATACGTAGACACATATATATACACAAGACACATACTGCTAAAACGCTCTCTCTCTCTCTCTCACACACACACACACACACACACACACACACACACACACACACACACACACACACACACACATTCATAACAATACATGGAGACAATCCTTGTCATATGCACACACATGCACGCACACACACGCACGCACGCACGCACGCACGCACGCACGCACGCACGCACACATGCACACACATGCACACACACACAGTTTGTAATAATACATGGACGTATTCATATACCTACAGCACCTAGCATACACACGCATGCACGCACGCACGCACGCACGCACGCACGCACGCACGCACACACACACACACACACACACACACACACACACACACACACACACACACACACACACACACACACATACACACACACACACACACACACACACACACACACACACACACACACACACACACACACACACACACACACCGTATACATGCATATAGGCATTGTAATAGAGGTGCACATATTGCAGTATATGCCATCACACACAAACGTATTTTACGTAACATAGGCACAGGCGGTCGTTCCAATACCCTGACCACACGCACGCACGCACGCACGCACGCACGCACGCACGCACGCACGCACGCACGCACGCACGCACGCACACACACACACACACACACACACACACACACACACACACACACACACACACACACACACACACACACACACACACACACACACCATCTACCCATATCTTGTGACATTATCATCTCCAACAGTAAAGAAAGGGGATCAGGGACACAATAACAGGTGTAACCTGAAGATTGGGGGCGTTCACAGGTCATGAGTCGGGGTGGAACAAATCTCACTGCTGCAGTCATCCAGACTCCTGCTCAGACAACCTATTTCCAAGCCCCAGGCTATACTTTCCTTTCCTCACATTAGGGTGCATCTCAATATTATAGACTTGCCTCCTCTCCCCCGCAACGTGGTGGAGATGGTTGTTGTCGGGCAGAAACCTTATTCCTTTTAATGTTTTTAATAAATTAATGCCCTATTTTATACTTTGTCGTATGACAGTGTCATGCAATAGTAGTGAAAATAGCCGAAGCCGAATCTACAAGCTCTTGTGGGCTTGTAGATTGGCTATTTTCACAATCTTTGGGAAAAAAATATGGTTTATTTTTGCCTATAAGGATATGCGCAAAATATGATTGAAAGTGGTTAAATCTGTCTGAGGGTATTATTCATATTTAATGTATGAAAAGCATTTGTTAATAATTTTCAGCTTGTGACAAAAAATAACAACATAGATCCATTGGAACACAGATAATTTTTTCCATTTCCTGAAAAGGAACCGTTTTGCCCGACAGCGATTGCATGCGCAATGCAATATATACTGGATATATAGACGGGTTTCCGCGCGATGTCATCACAGAGCAGAATGCGCAATCTGCGCATGCCAGTGGTAGAACGAACCCGGAAGCGCCATTCACTCTGTTGTTGTGTTCGGGAGTTAGATAGGCATAATGCTGCTATTATAGGCATAATAGGCATAATGCTGCTATTATATACAAATAAAGGACTAACAGATCCAACTTCAAATCATTTTTATTGAGTAAACAAGATATTACAAACTGCATAATTTAATCTACTTTCATTAAACCCGGTGAAGACCATTTCTTTTATGAATGGACATTTGACCAGAGCTGCTGCGGGTAATAGCGCCTTCTATAGGTTCACCCCTCTCTTGCACGCGCAGCATCCTCTCATGTTTACTAACAGGAAACCCGTCTATAATGGATCAATTTCCAAATCTTAATAGGCCTACAGTATATGAATATGAATATCTGAATATCTCTTTTCTTAATAATTAACCTTAAGATCATGATGACCTATTATTACAAATGAGTACCTACTCAACAGATTGGATGAGATGTACAAGAAGTAAATTTAGTTTTCTTAATTATGTTTGAGGAATTGAGAAGTTGATTCAGATTTCATGCAAGGTTTGTCCGCAACTTTACCCAACCTGGTAATAGTCAAACATATTTCTCGAAAATCTGACTTACTACTTCTAATGCGACGGTGTCGCTCGTCAAAATTAGCCAATGGATAAAAAATAGCCATGGCGTTGTGAGCTTGTAGCTTAGATCTGCTCCGTTTGGAGATTGATGCCGAACGAAATTATTAAGTTAAGCGCTATATTCTACGGTGACTGGATTTCCGCAAAAATAGCCAATATACAAGCTCACAATGGGTTGCCCCAGAATAGTGACGAGGGTTCAAGTGGTTAAGTTGCTGTGTGAGTTTACCCGCGTTATGTGTTTTTATTTTTCCTTTCTCAATCCATCACCCCACAGGATACTTCGCCTCCCGACAGTCTTTCTCTCATGCCATAGCACTCTTCTAGCACAGGCACATTTGGTCAGTAGATGTAAACTTTCATTCATTTTAAATGAGAGAAACAACAGGAGTTTGTGGCATTGCTGATGCTGACTGCAGCAGCACAGTATGGATTACCATCTTGCAAATACTGTAAGCCAAGCGCGACACAGTTCGTCCATTGCTGTGCCAGACATCATGTCGGTCACAAACTCCCTTTTCGAGGACAACGAAACATCTCATGACAGTAATGGCCACTTATAAGTAACGTTTGTCCTGTGAGTTCACAAGAGGTCAAGTGGTTGGCAAATGGACCTATTGTCAAACTTGAAAAATATACTGCAAACTGTGCAGTCTGGCAGCCTATATACAGTAGGGTATAATGTATCGCTCTGTGCAACCAATTCCTGTCCAAAAGGACTTTTTTAATAACGTAATGTAAACGCGGCACTAATGTGTCTAGGAAGCTGCTGCACATAGAGTGCACTATGTATGCTGTGCTATTTAAATAATGGGATTCATTCTCTTTAGACGACACATATTCAGGCGCTGAGACGCACATATACCATACGTATTCAATAAGACCTACATACACAGCTTGCGCACACATTATATTATGCACATGCTCACAGTAAAAAAAAATACACACATAAGCTCACACACACACACACACACACACACACACACACACACACACACACACACACACACACACACACACACACACACACACACACACACACACACACACACACACACACACATCTTGTTTTACTGTTCATGAGTGTTGACAATTGAAATATTTCCCTTCCGTGTGTTGCTCAGAGCTGTCACCTCTGATTCTTGTCCTTCTCTCCTGTTGCGTCTGGTATGATCATTGTTATTATACTACTGACAGACATATCACCCCCCCCCCCTGAGTCAATGTGCATGCTTCTACCCTCTGTCTCTCCTCTGCTCTTTGTGGGTTTCTCTCATTCTCCAGGCCATTCTTTCCCCCTCTGCTGCCTCTCTCCCCTCTCTCTCTGTGTCACTCTCGTACCATTTCACTCTTGTGTCCACCTTCCATTTTCTTTTCTTTCTCTCTCTGCCTCTGCTCCTCTCTCCAGCTCTCTTTCTGACACTTTGTTGACTGACTGAATTTCTTGCTTTTGACGTGATGACAACTATTATGGCTCCAACAATGTGAGCACAAAACAATAAAACCTGGCACTGAGAATCTTTTGACACTTGGTACTAAGCTTGATAGATACGAGATGGGTTAGGCTGCGCTGGACTGTCCTTTCATTTTCTTTAATTAACCATGATAATCCACTT
>NC_139957.1:22592919-22617919 GCF_963454915.1 Gymnoscopelus microlampas | reverse complement strand
CCACGTTTATGCCAGGTCTCTTATTCCAGCTCCAAGGAGCTGGGAGTGAGGATTAGAAGGCAGCTCTGAGGAGCTATGAGTGAGGATACATGAGTGTATCCTTGCAGGAAGACTTTCCAAGCTGAACAGCTTGATGTTAATGACTCCACCCCTACATCTGGCAATGTTATGTTATGTGTGCAAGTATGTCTGTGTTGGGATGCCGAAGTGAAACTGTAGCACGGCAAATTAAACTGTGCCAACTAAAGACAGTTCTTTCATTGCCATCAATGAGCAGGTTTTGAGTCATGAATAAGGTGAGGGGTGGTGCTCAGCTGTGTTCAGAAATGGATTTCAAGGATCAAGAGGGGTTTAGATGGATGTCACAACATGACACTTCAGAGGAGATGATGTGCCACTTCTTTAAAGCAGCATTTAGCAAACAATAATTGTAGTGGAAAAGGTGTTGCTTTGTTTGGATATCAGAGAAAATAGTTGCATTGCTTACTGTAAGTGTTTAAACCCCAGCTTTTAGTGGGGTTCCCTCTTTGCTTCATAATGCTTATTATAGGCTAGGAACACTGTGATCAGAGAAACAAATGTAATGTCCAGGATTCAAACCTGGGTCTCTGGCACTAAAGCCAAACATCTTATCTATTAACCTAGGGAATCCCCTTGTATATTAGGCTTTTGGTCTTGACGCAGAGGCTCTGAGCCACTCTGCTACAGCAATGTAGCAAAAATACACAACTGTCATTTTCAGGTGGTCTGTTGGCTCACTAAATGTAATGGCCAACAGAACTTAATCTTGCAGATCACATCTTGCTGTTTTTTTTTTACAGCCTGTCTCTAGCCTAATTAGCACAGAGGAGAGCATTATTTACTCAGCAATACTTTATTTGGAGCATGCAAAGGAACTTGGAAACAAGAGGGGATCAAACAGCATATGTAATGTGTCATTACAACTGACTGGTGCAAGACTGTAATTAACTAGAATTGAAAATTGCTCTGAAACACTGATTAACTGCAGAAATCACATTGCAGTGCAAATGCAGAACGGCAGTACCTAATGTTGACTGGTGTAGTATCCAGCATGGAACCTTTGTAATCACAATACTGTCCACCGCAGCAGAAAATGACGAGAGAACCTAGTCTCATTCACATTATACTACAACATTTTAGCCATTATGTTTGATAACCCTAGTCTTAGCTGCTGTACTCAACTGAGTGTACTACCTAAAAAGCCCAAATGCATCGTATTGGGGGTGGTACAAAATTTGGCATATCTATAGACCCCAGACTATGTTTGTTTAGTTGGATTGATATGACTCTCCACAACCTGCAACATAAAAGGACTAAACTACATAGACAATTTTAAACTGTTCTGGGGTGCAAACATGATTTCAGAACAGATGGCCAACATCTAAACAGGTCCGAAGTGGAATCACTAACAGACTATTTTCTCTATGGACCCTTTTCACTGCATATATTTTGAGGGTAAACACAGCTGAAGGCGCTAATTGTGGGTGCGTTTCATTTTGGTGTTTCTGTGTCTACCTGTGCCAGCATGAAGTTAACAGGAGCTGTCCATGCTGGCACACAGTAACATCTAAATGAAACCCACCCACAATTCATATTATTGCCTTCAGCTGTGTTTACCTGTCAAAATGTCTTCTGTGAAAAGGGTGTACTGCCTTCATCACAACATTTCTCCCCTGCCTTGATGCACTCCAGCAACAGGCTCTGTACCAGCATCCCAGCCCGCTACAGCCACAATGTCAGTCCTGGGATGACACAGGGTCTCGCCATTCCTCCAGCTCACAACCCCCCCCGCCCCCCCTACCTGTCCACTGCCTACCCTCGCTAGGAGTTTACAAATAAGATGGAAAAACTGGTGAACACTGGCTTTAAATTCACAGACTCCATCCTAGCTAGCCCTCAGTGCCCCTCACCCCATATGACCCCCCACTGTAACTTGGCAGGTAAGTTAGTAAGTTACACCCCCCCCCCCCCCCCCACACACACACACACACACACACACACACACACACACACACACACACACACACACACACACCGTAAATGAAGCCGATTGTTCAGGAATTTCAAATCCGCCATCTTTCAATATCACGTCATATCGTGTCATATCCTGCAGAATGCCACCAGACCATTATTGGTTGGGTAGCTTGTCAATCAAAAGCGGGGGCATAACCTAATCCTAGAGCATAACCTACTTTATCGTCAATTTTAGAATATTTATGATTTACCAAAACCCATATCATGATGATTGAAAGGAGACTTTAAACTAGCGACTGGAAGCATATAGTATTTATGACAATGTTTATTAAGGTAAGAAAATCAAGTCTAAAGTTCGTCAAAAACCCATCCGCTTTCATTAAGATAAATTCTTTCTGACACCAGCAGGGGTAAAACAGCTAAACTTACAGGCCATTCATATGAACTGTCACTTGAACTCTCTTCCTATTTCGATTCAATTTCAAAGCAGGAAGCTGTACCCTTGGTACCAATATAATAAAAAAGAGCTTTGCTTAATGATAAATCTTTAGCAAACAAATCATTTTTCTTTTAATCGTTTGTATATCTCGAAAGCTACTTGCTGGCTTGCCATGGATTTTGCTATGCACTTTCATGCACCCTGGAAGATGACCCCTACTGACTGTGGTGACCCCATGGTCTTTCCTCTAGTGTCATCATAGGTCCTTAGGCCCAAATTTCCAATTGCACACACAATATCTTAACATCTAATGGGACATAATGTGCTCTGCAAAGATGAACCCTACTGATTCTAGTGACCCCATGATCTTTCATGTAGTGGCAGCCTTAGGCCCACTTGCACACAAGATATCTCAGAATCAAACAGACAGATTGCCATGAAACTTGCTGAGCACGTCCTTGATCATTGCAGGGGATTTCCTTTCTTTGAATATAGACCTGAACATTTGTGTTTCAATATGTTCTTGTTTTGTGATTTGCCAGAGCTCTTCTTTGGTTACCGGTATCCTGTTTGGCTAATAGGTTCACAGGATGTGTTATAAGCATCTGTTTAGGAAAGATTTAAAATGTATTGCTTGCTGCTTTTGTGGTTCTCCATGTTTCTTCCCTGTAAAATAAAAGTGAAATTTGAGCTGAATATACAGAATATACATCTTTCAGGAGATGTGCTCTGAATTCCACATTTGTCCTAGTATTAACAAGAATGACCTTGCCTTACCTTTTCTTATTTGTCGAGTCCTCCATCCTTCCCAACAATGTTTGCCGGGTATATCAATGTATCCACCTCTCCATCCAGGTTTATAGCGTCATACATTTTTTGGTTGATGTGGAGGCCTGTGGAGGCTGCAACCTTAGCAAATATTGTGATTGTGTGTGTGACAGGAGGACTATATCATGAGAAAATCCAAGGGCCTCATGTATAAACCATGAGCATGTACTAGGAGTTTGCATACACAGGTTTTCGCACACATGTGGAATGTTTAAAATGTTACTTGAAGTGTGAATGTGTGGGCCTTGCCACAAACTCTAGAGTAGCTATATGAGAATGTGCGGGCCACACTGCACATATTGTATGTTAATGCCTGAGTACGCATTATCATATTTATTCTGCATCACACAGGGCTTAAACTCACAACAAGACACCAAATGAGAGTCATGAACTTTTTGAGCAACCTGCCAAGTGAAAAGCCACAGATGGCTTCACATTATGACTTAGGCAATCACCAGGGTTGCATGTAAAGGCAGATTTTAAACTATAGTGACAAAGATTCAGTTATCAAGACATAATTATGAGAATTTGTGTACTTCATCTTGGCAACATAGATATGTCTATTATTCATTTGACAAAGATTGATTGTTCTGTAACTTATGTTTAAATATGCACAATTTGCATTGACTGTTGTAATTGTTTTCTTTTTTGCTTGGGGTCGGTGCCAGAATGAATAACAAAACAACCATATGAATATAAAAATGTCTGCGGAACAACATATATATCCACGCTGCTGTTCTAGGCTACCAGTAAGTGTTTAAGAGAATATCACAACATAAAGCCCCACCAGAAACATACTGAATGCACAACGCAATCACGTGTGCACAGAACACAGCCTCATGACCAGGTTTCAGCACCAAAGTGACAATGAACAGTGATAATGTTGACCAAACAGATAAAATCAGCCAGGTGTGTACAACAATACAGTACAAATGAATATACAGCAAATAACTCCAAGGCTGATCCGCACAATTAAAACATGACACTGCTAGTGATAAATTAAATAAAGTTTGACTCTTGGCAGCAGCGGGTGTTGGTGCTGAACCTACTAAGAACAATATCCACAAGTGCAAATTGCAGGTGAGATGTCTCTTGTAGGTCAGCTTCTGGGCCTTTTGTCCACCTGTTATTTTTATATTTATTTATATTCTGTATAAATTTTATCTTATTATCAACTAATAAACAACGCATTAGGTTTCCTTGCACTGTAGATGAACAGGGCAACATTGAAACATAATTTGCAGCAATATCTGGTTTATCAAAAATAATCTGTGCACTTTCTGCTCTGATAATGCAATTAAGGACACCAACTCAGAATAACTTGAACATGAATTAATGAAAGGCATTTTCATTCTACAAGAAAAGTGCGCTCCTCAGAGTGCAGTTCTCTGCCAGGCTAGGTTGGCTGCCCATGGCCCGCAAATTTGTGTGAAAGGAGGACAATCCCACCATTGCAATGCGTGTGTGGTGCGTGTGTGTGTGTGGGGGGGGGGGGTTAAATCCCGACATGTTGTTGGAATAGGGTCTACGAGTCGAGTTGTGTGTAAACACTGTTTTATAGTTCGCCACGCCACTAACAAATAACAATGCTAAAAGCAAGCGCAAAGGAGGATGGACATTACCAGGACAAATTGTAAACACATGGGTAAGCCGCTGGTCACCTAGGCTAAGGCTTAAAGACGCACTGCAGTGACATTTTCGGTCATTTTATTTTGAAGGTTCAGTCTGAAACGCCGGTTCAACCGACTCTAAACCAATCAGAAGGTCCCATCCCTTCAGGCTATGGGACGTTGGATCTCAATCACTTCAGCCGTGCGCAACACGGCTAGTGTTTGTTTACAAGTGAGAGAGAGACGGTCAGGGAAGCACGTTTGCTACTACCTGGCTTATTTCTAACCTAGAATGTTTTCAGATACATATTTTAGTGTGCATATGAAGTTTAAAATGAGTAATACACTCATCTTCAATGAGATTCAAAACGGAGTATCTCTGTAATTAAAATCAGCTGTGTTTGAAGAACGTGCAGCTATGGGAATCAAACAGGTGCATGTAATCAAGATTCATTTATATTCACGAAGGCTGCGTTATGTCATCACGCAGCACGTTTTCGTTTACAGGAAGTAATTAAGATTGGCTTTTTAGGGACTTTAGATATAAAAAATACACAAAAAATGTTTTTTTTTCATTTTTTTTCGCATCTATTGTTAGGTATGCCCATATGATGACCACGGATATGCTCTAAAAGTGTGAAAAACATATTTTTCATTTCACTACACCTTTAACAGTTTACAGAAGGATGGGTGCATTTGGAAGTCAACAAGCGACAGGCAGCAATGGGACGACAAGTCATTTGGGCCAATGTATACGTTCAGCCATGAACATATATACACTCACATTTCATTTCATACCTTTATTGATGCTCGAAACAGGCAGCGAGGTCCTTGAAGCATAACTGATTGCTGCCTCGAAAAATGACTGTCATGTCATGTGTCACTTTATGTATACTGTAGCTACCTTTTATTAGTTTTATTTTGTGAGAAATGCTGGTCCTTTAAACTGTACACTACAAGTGGTTTTCTGTCATCCCTTGCTGCATCAAAACATGGCTGTCATGTGTGCTATGGGACTTTTGTATACCTCCTATTGATATATCTTTTTGAGAACTTAACACTGTACAACTGATTTGCAGTCACACATTGCTGCCTTAAAACATGACATGTCATGTGTACTGTCACTCTATGTATAGTATACCTTTTGTGTTTGGGGTGAAAACATAATATCTGGCCTGGCAGAGATAATAAACATAATTCTAATATGATTCTGACAAAGGTTGTTTGTTGGCCTGGATCAATCCTTGATTGGAGACACAGCAGCGTAAGGAACAGACTTCAGACTGAACTGTGTGCTATGGCTGGCTTCTTGGTAAGTTTATACTTATATTAGTTGGCTGGCTTTTTAACCATACAAGTCTGTGCTTTACTGTGGATATACAGTATTGCCCTCGTCAGCTTAACCACTGCATCACACTGGTTTCACCACTGAGACCTATTCAGTAGGTCCCTTTAGTGTTCAGCCCTCTTCTCTTTAGCTGGTATTTTTGCTTTATGTGTTTTGCATCTTTTTCTAATATTGGTCTGGATGCATTTGCCTGCCAGTCTTCGTGTTGTGTCATACATAAAGTTCATTTATGTTGTGTTGAGCTGACTTCTCAGTTTCTATGTTGATTAATTGCTTTTTTTTCTTTTTTACCAGTTTGCCATGGTGAAATCTAAGTGCTTTTGCATTCATAGTCTTTGGCCTGTTTGTCTGTGATCCTCTCCTTGCGCTGTATGCTTTGTGTCCTCGCATGCATGCCATCTCTGGTCATCTCTGGTTGCGCCACCCTCAGGCCAAAATGTCAACTTATAGCATCTAATATGCAAATTGCAGGATGGACCCAACTGATGATTACTTTTCTGTCTCCCAGCACCACCCTTTTGCTAAAATTACAAAGTGGCCTCTAGGGGCTTCAAGCAGGGTTTTTTATACTCATAGGAGTCTATTTTACACCTGGTGCTAAATGGCGCTAAGTACAGCACAATTATCATTGCTACTGTAGTTTGCAACCAAAGCAGTTGCCATTTTCACATCCAGTAGCACCCATGTTGTATAATTACTAAATGTACTTCACTCATCTGTGTGCATGGGCATTATATAAGGATAATTTCCTTTAACAGGTCCGTTCATGAAAGTCCTTACGGTCTTGTTTCCAATGAGGGCCTGTGAGCAATTAGGGGTTAAGAGTCTTGCTCAGGGACAAATTTCACGACACTTTTGCTGGCCTGGCCTGGATCGTTGTTGGTCTTAAAATTATAGGTGTGGTTTGAAGCATTAAATGACATCTTACATACAGTGAGAAAAGTAAAAAAAACATCCAGTGCAGTGACAGCGCAGATATGTCCTTACTATTTAGAGAGCGCATTCGGTTTAAGATGCACAAGAGAGAGGGAGAGAATATGTTAATGCTGTTTATTTCAATACGTTGCCTATTGCTGATAAATTGTGTTTAAATACCACCCTTCATGTAAGAATGTCGTGAATCCATAGCCTCTTGGCTTTCTTTATCTTTCTTTTTGTACAGCACAGCAGTACATCATCAATATCCAGTTGGGGCTCCAACGGAACACGCTGTGTCTCTGTCATACTTTAATATGCAGTTTAACTGAGAATGATTGTGTGATTATTAAGTTGATGCACTATGTCAAGATATCAGAGAAGTGTCTTGGACATGAGGAGATATTAGGCTACAGGAGGAAAGTGATAGTAGAGAGCTTTTGTTTTTCCTTAGATCATTATATCACATGCTCCTCCCGCAGAAAATGGTTTGCATCTCCTCCAATTGCAGAATCCATCATTTACAGAAATAGCATGGAGCACCTGCTAAATAAGTGTAATGGGAGCCAACACTGGTTTAATTAATGCAACGCCTTTACTCAGGTAATTTGCTGTTTAACTACCAGAATGGGAGTTGGACACACCCCCGACGCAATTGCACTCTGGAGGCCACCATGCACCATATCTATGTCCAATATGACCCTTAGTTATCTTAAGCGAAACCTGGTTACGAAATAGCAATGAAGTGGTTTGTGTTGAGTCAGCACCCCCTAATTCTAACTTTATGGATGTTGTCAGAGTTGATAGGAAAATAGATGGAGTAGCTGCCTTATTTAATGATGTATTCCAGTGCAAGCAGCTATCATTCAGAGATTTCACATCTTTTGAATACATTTCTGCTATGTTGCAATGTTATTGTTATTTACAGGCCACCTAAATACTCTGCCAACTTCACTGATGACTTTGCTGAAATGCTGTCCATTATTTCCACAGACTTTGACCATCTAACTGGTGACTTTGATATTCATAGATAATTCCAATGGCAATAAATGTCAACATTTTTTTGAAATGTTTGCCTTTACACTGTTTTCTTTATGTCCTACTAATGAAGAAAACTCTCTCCATCAAATATGTGTTATAAAATGTCTTTTGGAGGTTGTTTTCTCATAAAAACATTATGTATTTCGTGGTAGAACACCAGTAGTTTATAAATGTTGATGTTATGTTATGGAAATGTTATGGAAAATAATAATGTATTTTTGTAAGTTTGGGTACCAGGGAGACAGACAGACAAAGTTTGGGAACCCATGCTATAACAAATTGCCCACAATGTCACACATTGCTCATAAGCTCCTGCCATATATTGGGTGTGACTGATAAAATGATTTGTTACATGAAGCACTGCCAATGAAGGATTCCGTTGCGCGTGTGTGTGTGTGTGTGTGTGTGTGTGTGTGTGTGTGTGTGTGTGTGTGTGTGTGTGTGTGTGTGTGTGTGTGTGTGTGTGTGTGATGAAAAAGGTTTCTGCCCGACAACAACGATATGAAAAAACAAATAAAGCGCTGCCTGATGCCACTCTCCAACACGAACTGCTGGTTGCAAACCGATGTGGATGAAACTATATATGTGTCTGTGTGTGTTTGTGTTGCACAGACAGTATATTTGCACCGTGTGTGTGTGTGTGTGTGTGTGTGTGTGTGTGTGTGTGTGTGTGTATGTGTGTGTGTGTGTGTGTGTGTGTGTGTGTGTGTGTGTGTGTGTGTGTGTGTGTGTGTGTGTGTGTGTGTGTGTGTGTGTGTGTGTGTGTGTGTGTGTGTGTGTGTGTGTGTGTGTGCAAAACGTCAAGTCTGTAATGACAGCTAAAACAGGGACAGCTAAAAGATTTTGCACCACTCCCAACAATAAAACAGTAGGAGGTAAGTCTCTGCCAAAAATTCCATCGGATGACAATTAACACTATGGATTTTATTGTGCATAATACATTGTGTTCTGGTTAGGATTTATTTGATTTTGCCACTCAATAGTTGTATATCTGTTATGAATTATGCATGTTCTATCTGGTTATCTTTCATTTATATTTTTTATATATATATTTTTAGCGGCGCTAGCCGCTCGAGCGGATATTAGCCCTCTATACCTGGCTTTTGCGTCAACGTTCTGATTGGTCAGACACGTCAACAAAGTGATTGGTCAAGCTTCACGTGACACGTGGCTATAAACACATTATAAACACTTATTGATGACAAAATGTATCAAAGGCGCCGCTACCTTCACACGGGTGTGATTATTTTTTTAATAGTACTCGACTCGTGCCCCTAGGACACCGGCCACTCAGGACCATGCGTTGTACCCGTTGTCAGAGTACTCCCTCTACCCATGGGCACCGGCCTACTCAGGAACTATGCAGGTCTTGAACGATGCAATACTTTGTACATTTTGTACCTGTTCTCAGAGTAACCAATGCGGTACCCACTACCACATGACCGATATGGAGATACGGGGATCCCTGATGTCGTCAAGAACTTTGGATGTTGTGATGATGACGTACATGAGTATGTATCCCCCTCCCCCATCACAGAGAGTATGTGCGTCCTCCACAGACCCGTGGACAGACAGACAAAACCTGTGGACAGACAGACAAAAAGCTATTAATTTGCAGACCATGTCCATCATTCTGGCACTTCTGTTCTTTGTCCATGACTGCAACCCATGAGCAAAACTGAAGAGTTTAGAACGAGGCGCTTTCAGCCTACTGCTGAAGGACAAGGCTGCAGAGAACACTATTGAGGTGTAGATCCAGCCATTCTGGGCAAGAATGGAGGCGCCAAGGTGATTGTGGTTCCAGATACAAGCCTCTGGAAGAACCTGTGGGCACACCAATGAGGACTGTCTGTTCTGTACAGAGAACTGGTGAAAATAGCCTGACCCTGGACCTGCAGAGATGTGAGCCAGGACTCATCAGGAGGGACACTATGAGATGCATGGTGGGAAGTGTGTAGAGTTCATGCTGGGAGCTTGAGGTCTATTTTCTGTCTTCTTCTTCTTCCTCATCAAGGCCATCCTCCAATGAGATCCACCTATCAGACAACTCTGCGACATCTTACCTTGCTTCGCTTTGAGTCTATAGATCAATGCAGCTTCACAAATAAAATTATATTCATTCTACCTTCTGCCTGGTGCTTACTTCGTAATAATATATTTCCTGGTGTAAGACTAAACTTTAATTCAGGTTGAAATGTTTCTAACGTCTCACCCTGCAAAAGGTGGCCTGGTTGATAGAATAACCTTCTAACAAAAAAAAAAACACAGAACAGTTTAATACAAATACAATGCTAAAAGAAAGAAAACACTATGGCTTGTTTCAATTGGGGTCCTGTGTATTCAATTCATATAATCATTTAGTGACAGACAATATACAATAATAAACAAGTTGTAATCAAAAAATGTATGTACAGTAAACAGTTCTGGGGGGACGGGTGCATTTCTGGTGATAGGCTTGATTTCTTTTACAGAGGCCAGTTCCGAATTGCAGCCACCTGTAAGTACTCTTTTAGAGCGGTTTTCAAGGAGAGTTAAGGATTCACACTGTTTTATGACTGTCGGTAGGGCATTCCACATTTTGGTGGCATAGCAGTAGAATGAATTTAACCCCTTGTTTGAGCCAAATCTGTGTTTAACGTGATTTGTGGAGCTCCCTCTGGTGTTGTGTTGTGGACGTCTAAGATTAGCCTCTAAAATACAACACAGGTAGGTAAATTACTCTTTTCTTGTGATAACATTGTCACCAACTTTTACTGTGAAGCCATCGGCCTTGCAGAGGTTTATTTTGGACCCAAAGAGAATGGATTCAGTTTTGCCCAGGTGTAATGATAGTTTGTTTGTTATCAGCGAGCCAGGAGCAGATTTTACAGAGTTCAGAGCTAAGGGTTTTTTCAACCTGCAATTTGTCCTCGTCTGAGACCAGGAGAGCCGAGTCATCTGCGAAAAGGAACAAATTGCAGTCACAAGCTGATGTCATGTTGTTTACATATATTAGGAACCTAGTATGCTTCCTTGCGGAACGCTTTTTCGCTCTTTCTTTGAAGACTAAAAGTCAAGCCAGAAATATTAGTATAATTACAAGTATTGCAATTGCCACATCTTAAAATAAATATAGCAAGAATTATAGGATTCAAGTCCCAACAACACGTATACTGTATGACTTTATCTCCAGTAGTTTAGACTATACGTAAATCACTCAATGGTTTAGAGGCAAAATATATCACTGAATTGCTTTTTCATTATGAACAGGTCATACTGTTCCTTCGTGACACTGGTTTCTTTCAGTGTACAATAAATCTTCTCCATCTCCGAGCTGCCATACCCTTGCTGTTTACAGGCCGGTCGACACAGCGTCCTAATGTTTGTAACAGTTCACTGATTACCAAACAGCCTGACAGCCCTGTCGCAGCCAAACAGACATATAGCATGCTGCTGAGCTGCTCTAGTCTCAAAATCAGTGGTGTAAAGTGTCTACTGTATGTACATTTACTCAAGTACTGTATTCAAGTACAGTTTTGAGGTATTTTTTACTTTACTGGAGAAATTCCAATTTTCAGTACTTCTACTCCAATTCATCTCAGAGGCAAATATTGTACTTTTACTCCACTACAATTATTTGAAAACTTTATAGTTACTAGTTACTTTGTAGATTTAAAACATGGAGTAACCACTTCAGCCCTATACATTTCGGCCATTTGAAAATAGCCGATCTAAGCTCACAATAACTGACAAGCTCACAATGCGTCGCGATGCGACGCATTGTGAGCTTGTAGATCAACTATTTTCAAAAGATTTGTATACAATTTATACATTTGAAAACTTGTGAAATGGGACATTCTGCATAATGAGTACTTTTGGTTTGGTTGTTCAGGAGAAACCGTTCAGTTGTTCAGGAGAAACTGTTCAGTTGCTGGGGAGAAACTGTTTGGTTGTTCAGGAGAAACCGTTCAGTTGTTCAGGAGAAACTGTTCAGTTGTTCAGGAGAAACTGTTCAGTTGCTGGGGAGAAACTGTTTGGTTGTTCAGGAGAAACCGTTCAGTTGTTCAGGAGAAACTGTTCAGTTGCTGGGGAGAAACTGTTTGGTTGTTCAGGAGAAACTGTTCAGTTGCTGAGGAGAAACTGTTCAGTTGCTCAGGGGGATCAGTGGGCACGTGTCATGTGCTCACAAGAATCATAGAGTTCTGGTCAAGATGGTGAAGTTGAACCCATGAGCTGTTGTTGGGTTTCTCAAGAGATAATCAGTGACCTTGGAGGGCATGAGCTATTTTAGCTCAAAACACATGCAGGCCTGGCTTCTGGGTGAAAGGGCAGATTCAGTGCATTTATAGATACACTCCCACTTACTATCCACCTGACATTATTTTAATCCCTTGTGCTCATCCCATCTCTCTCACACACACACGCACACGCACACGCACACGCACACGCACACACACACACACACACACACACACACACACACACACACACACACACACAGACACAGACACAGACACACACACACACACACACACACACACACACACACACACACACACACACACACACACACACACACACACACACACACACACACACACACACACATGATGCCATGCTTGTGTGGATTTAACCTGAAAATAGACAGAATCTTAAGTATACAGCTTATTTTCTGTTATTCTGTAGTTTCTATTGCAGGAGAGGTTGTTATACTCGACTTATACTTGATTTATTGATGCACATGCGCAAATGTGTCCTCTGCATTAACCTATCCTAATTCCTAACTATTAGGAGCAAAGGCATGGCAAGTTTTGTATTGCACATTTCAACAGCAAGTGCTTTACAGAAAACATAAGAGCATTAAGTGAAAGTTCAAAAGAAGAACATTATTAAATGACATTTGAATACAATTAAAAATAGTTAATAATAAATAGATAAGAGAACAGAAACAAAAGCTAAAAATATAGCTGCAAGCAGCGATAATACGGGGCCAGCGATTGCAGAGAGACGAAAGAAAGAAGCAATGATAAGTAATATGCACATAAGCCATAGAAACATCTATAACAACTATATGAACTATGAGTTTTGAGACAGATGATGGGAGTGACTATGAGACCGGGGAGTTTATTTAGAAGGCTGGAATAGTGGCATCAGGAAAGAAGTGAGTGATTGCGTTGGGAAAACGGGTGTGCCTGATAATAGAGTCACCAATGATCACCGCTGAGGGAGGTATGAGGGGAGGACTGTAGATGGAGGCAAGGAATCCACATTGTTGGCTAAGGGGGCGGGTGGATGGGGCTGGGACGGAGGGCACAGTGAAAGGCCGAGATGTGTGACCGGTGTGACGGGGACACACTTTTTCGCCGAAAGCTGGAGCGAATTTCGACCCCCGCACTGGCGTCGGACCGCCGCCTTCAGCAACAGGTCATTTACCTGTCCAGGAGCCAGTAGCCCTGAGGCCACATCGAGGGTGTTACATTGTGGTTTGGGATCGGTGGAAAATCTTCAATGGCCAAGAGGGAGTAGCCTGGGACCAGACAAATCTGCGAGTGCAAAAAAAATTGCACTCTGCGATTTGGGTCTGGCACCGCTCCATAGAGAATCCATTTCCTGCTCCAGAAGACGTGTGTGACCAATCAGGGCCCAGTATTCGAATATTGGAGACTGTAGGTCTAACCAACTGCGTCGAGGGCCATCGTTTTGATCCCGCCCCTTGGGGAAAAAAAACGTCCTCATGGAAGCACCAGTGATATAGTCTGGCTACGCCAGGCTAAAGAGGGAGTACTTATTTTTGGTAGAGGGAGGAGGGGAGTGGGGGCAGGGTGCCCCCCCCGGGAGACCGTTGTCCAGGGGACTAGAGTGGAGCTGACCAAAGGTGGATCCTTGGGTCTGGCCCCGGCTTGGGACCAAGCACTGGGGAGGGCCGGGATGGTATCGTCTAGCTCCGTCGTCTTGGGCCTGGTGTCAGAGCGGATCCAGCTGCATAGTCTCGGCCTTGCCTTTCGGCCTGGCGGAGACAATGAATAAGAGTGGCAGCAAGACCTGCAGTTTTCTGGGAGTTTGTTCCAGATATATGGAGCATAAAAACTGAATGTTTAGTTGTGATTCTAGGGACAGAAAGTAGACCTGACCCCAGATGACTTGAGAGGTCTGGATAGTTCATGATATCACACAAGATCAGCTAAACCATTCAATTATTTTGAACCAACGGTAATAAATATACAACTAGTGTTGTGTAGTGGTGAGTGTGATAGACACACAACTAGTGTTGTGTAGTGGTGAGTGTGATAGACACACAACTAGTGTTGTGTAGTGGTGAGTGTGATAGACACACAACTAGTGTTGTGTAGTGGTGAGTGTGATAGACACACAACTATAGTGTTGTGTAGTGGTGAGTGTGATAGACACACAACTAGTGTTGTGTAGTGGTGAGTGTGATAGACACACAACTAGTGTTGTGTAGTGGTGAGTGTGATAGACACACAACTATAGTGTTGTGTAGTGGTGAGTGTGATGGACACACAACTATAGTGTTGGCGTGGCTTGGTTTGTGGCCTCAGGGCTCCATCCAGACCAGATGGAACCGGTCCTGGCAACAATTACCACTGATCTCAGTGTCACTTAATCGTTCATCTCCTGCACCTGTATCATCAACAATAAACCCGTATTATTAACACAATAAACCTGTATTATAACAGCTTTTCAATGTGTCTCTGTCAGGTGGAAATGTACTGACACACTACACTGTCTCTCTACATTCTATGTATGTGTTTACCTTGTTTACTACTTTAAGTCACTCTGGATAAAGAGAGTCTGATAAATGCCTACATTGTAAATTGTAACCACTTTCACATAAAACTAAATCAAAAGTAGCTAAAATAGCCAATCTACAAGAGCTTGTAGATTCGCTATTTTTGCTACTTTTGTGTGACACTGTAGTATGATGAAGTGTAGGACATATAAAATATGGAGATAAAAGGTTTCTGACTGACAGCAATGATTGTATCATTACATTACATTACAGTCATTTAGCAGACGCTTTTATCCAAAGCGACTTACAATAAGTGCAATCAACATAGGTAGGGAACGAAAACTACTAATCACCAGAGGTTATAAGTGCCTTTTCTGCAAAAACAAGCAACCAGGAGCATACCTAGCGCTAAGGTAAAAGTGCAATATATCAGATACCTATTTCCTTAAACAGATGAGACAAAATAGCTAAATCAAATGAGCAGGAGCTAAAACAAATAATTGTATTGACTAAACAAGATCCAATAAACAATTCAACAATAAAACAAGCATTCGTACAACTAGTTAATTACAAGTAGGCCAGGCAAAGAGGAAAGGTAGTGTTTCCTGAAGAGGTGGGTTTTCAGCCTGCGGCGAAAGATGGGCAGTGACTCTGCTGTCCTGACATCAGTGGGAAGTTCATTCCACCACTGTGGGGCCAGAACAGAAAAGAGTCGTGACCGTGTCGATCGACCAGAAGGGGGAATCAGTCGCCCCGAGGTGGCAGACCGGAGTGGTCGGGCAGGGTTGTGGGCATGGCAGGGGTGTGGGCATCCTCTTTAGAACAGATGTGTACAATAAAAGCTTATCATTGGACACTGAGGCTTCGTCTCATTTCAGTCCTCAGATCATGTTCTGCTTCGGTTTCTATCATGCGAACGTTAAACGCTGTCATCGCTTTGTTGTGTGTGAGTTCTTTATCATATGCATAGTTTCAGTAGCGGCTGGCGGTGATTTTGGGTGGGGCGGCTAAAAGACATCCATTATACTATATGATACCCATAGTTCACCCTGCAGCAACAGCATCACATTCCAGATACCAAGTTACAGCAATGACACTACTGTAGGGTGTAGGCTATCTATGCTTTGTTATAGGAAATGCTCCACAACAATACAAGTACCCACAACAAAACAGGGGTTCCAAAAAATGCAGGGCAAAGATTTTTCCTTGGCCTCTATAGGGAGTGTGCGTGCAAAGTTTCACACAGATCGGTGCAGTTATAGGTAAAAACAGGGCATGAGTTGTACCTGTTCAAATTTGGCACTTTCAATTGAGTGCTATAGCGCCACCCTTTGACGAATGAGTGTGAGAATTATTTCTTGATAGTTTTTCATGAGCATCTACCATATGGCCGAGTTTCGTAAAAAGCGTATGCACGGTTAAGCCAGAACTGCCAAAAACAAGTATTTTTCAAACTGCTCAAAATTGCGGACAATCTAAGGGCGGAGCTTACTGGTCAAAGCGATGCATGTGTTCCTCATGAGTCAAGGCACAAGTGTAAGCAAGTTTCACGACTTTCGGCCAAACGAGGCATGACTTATGCCTGTTTAAAGTTTGCATTTTCAAAAGATTGCCATAGCGCCCCCCTTTGGCCAATTGGAGTAGGATTGGTTTAAATGATATTTGGAATGACCCTCAACCTTTCTGCAAAGTTTCAAAGAAATGTGAGTCTGCATGTGTGTGTTAGGGGCAGATGAATAATTTTCATAAAACTGCAATAGTTAAAATCTATGGAATCCTGGGATTTTTGAGCAATTTGCACGAAATTCTTTACACATGAACTTTGGACCTCTGCCGACATAATGATGGGAGCGGATTTTCCATAAGTGAAAAAATGCAGAAGTTAGGAGCCAATGACTGTTTTTCATATAATTCAAAATGGTGGGAGATCTAAAGGTCAGAGGTCAAAAGTCAGAGGGTGAAAGTTGTTCAGCATGAGGAGACGCATGTGTGCATCCAAGTTTCATGGCTGTAGGTCAAACAGGGCATGAGTTGTACTTGTTCAAAGTTGGCATTTTCAATTGAGTGCTATAGCGCCACCTTTTGACGAATGAGTGTGAGAATTATTTCTTGATCGTTTTTCATGACCATCTACCATATGGCCGAGTTTCGTAAAAAGCGACAGCACGGTTCAGCCATAACTGCGAAAAGTGGCAGAAGTGACAGAATTAATGCCGATAACAAAACAGGTCCAGAGCTGAGCTCTGGCCCCGTAATAAAACAGATAAAGATATGAGAATAATGTTACAGTGCAGCACAAGAAATTAACCAAAAACCTCAATAAAAGGCAATGGCAAACAGAAAAGTATTCAGCTTTGATTACATAGAACAGAGAATTGTAGCAGAACTGCAGTATTTCAGGGAGTTTGTTTCAGATATGTGGTGCATAAAAACGGAACACTTCTTCTCCATGTTTAGTTTAGACTCTTGTCCCAGACAACCTGTTAGAGGTCTGGATGGTTCACAATGTAACAGAAGATCAGACATGTATTTTGGCCCTAAATGATTCAATTCTTTATAATCCAACAGTAGTTTCGGAAAAAAGACAGAGAGGTATCTGCTATTAAAAAACAAGAACAAAGGGAGTCAATACTTTTACATTTTTATTCAAGTACATTTTTTAATATAGGCCTTTTACTTCGAACAGAGTATTTCTATATTGTGGTATCGCTAGTTTTACTAAAAGAAAGGCAGAGTACTTCTTACACCACTGCAACCTACAAATGACAGGTCCCTGTGGTCCAGAAGTATTATGGAGAAACTGTTCAGTTGCTCAGGAAAAACTGTTCAGTTGATGGGGAGAAACTGTTCAGTTGCTGGGGAGAAACTGTTTGGTTGTTCAGGAGAAACAGTTCAGTTGTTCAGGAGAAACTGTTCAGTTGCTGGGGAGAAACTGTTTGGTTGTTCAGGAGAAACCGTTCAGTTGTTCAGGAGAAACTGTTCAGTTGCTGGGGAGAAACTGTTTGGTTGTTCAGGAGAAACCGTTCAGTTGTTCAGGAGAAACTGTTCAGTTGCTGGGGAGAAACTGTTTGGTTGTTCAGGAGAAACTGTTCAGTTGCTGAGGAGAAACTGTTCAGTTGCTCAGGGGGATCAGTGGGCACGTGTCATGTGCTCACAAGAATCATAGAGTTCTGGTCAAGATGGTGAAGTTGAACCCATGAGCTGTTGTTGGGTTTCTCAAGAGATAATCAGTGACCTTGGAGGGCATGTGCTTTTTTTAGCTCAAAACACATGCAGGCCTGGCTTCTGGGTGAAAGGGCAGATTCAGTGCATTTATAGATACACTCCCACTTACTATCCACCTGACATTATTTTAATCCCTTGTGCTCATCCCATCTCACACACACACACACACACACACACACACACACACACACACACACACACACACACACACACACACACACACACACACACACACACACACACACACACACACACACACACACACACACACACACACACATGATGCCATGCTTGTGTGGATTTAACCTGAAAATAGACAGAATCTTAAGTATACAGCTTATTTTCTGTTATTCTGTAGTTTCTATTGCAGGAGAGGTTGTTATACTCGACTTATACTTGATTTATTGATGCACATGGGCAAATGTGTCCTCTGCATTAACCTATCCTAATTCCTAACTATTAGGAGCAAAGGCATGGCAAGTTTTGTATTGCACATTTCAACAGCAAGTGCTTTACAGAAAACATAAGAGCATTAAGTGAAAGTTCAAAAGAAGAACATTATTATATGACATTTGAATACAATTAAAAATAGTTAATAATAAATAGATAAGAGAACAGAAACAAAAGCTAAAATAAAACAGATAAAGATATGAGAATAATGTTACAGTGCAGCACAAGAAATTAATCAAAAACCTCAATAAAAGGCAATGGCAAACAGAAAAGTATTCAGCTTTGATTACATAGAACAGAGAATTGTAGCAGAACTGCAGTATTTCAGGGAGTTTGTTTCAGATATGTGGTGCATAAAAATGGAACACTTCTTCTCCATGTTTAGTTTAGACTCTTGTCCCAGACAACCTGTTAGAGGTCTGGATGGTTCACAATGTAACAGAAGATCAGACATGTATTTTGGCCCTAAATGATTCAATTTTTTATAATCCAACAGTAGTTTCGGAAAAAAGACAGAGAGGAAGCCAGTGTAAAGTGCCCAAGAACTCAAGTGATACAGGCATGATCCACTTTCTTGGTCTTATAATGACTTGAGCAGCAGCTTTCTGAACCAGGTGTCTGATCGATTTTTAGCAAGACTTGTAAAGACACAGTTACTGTAGTCAAGTCCACTGAAGATAAATGCATGGTTTTTACAAATCCTGCTGAAACAAAGTCATTTAATCCTTGTTCTCGGTTGGGTTGTGTTTTAGCGTACCGATTGAAGCTGAGCACTGACTTTTAATTATTCTTCCTGGGCTCCAAAAACAATTACTTCAATTTTGCCTTTGTTCTGGCACATCCGATCACTGATTTTTTTCAATGACCTTACTCAATGCTTGTACTGAAGACCATTGCACCCTGGTGTCATGGTTATGTACATTTGTGTAATCTGCAACATTATCTAATATATTTTGTAGTTTTCCATAATCTGAGCCAGTGGGAGCAAGTAGATGTTGAAGAGAAGAGGCTGCAGATTGGAGTCATTTTGTCTGCTCCCAGATGTATAATTACTTATTAGTCCCTGTCCTTTAAACAGGATTTAAACTAGTTTAGTACTGTGCCAGCTAGTCATCCAAGTTTGTCAGTCAGTCTAGTAAAAGGTTGTACTTGACCGTGTCAGCAGTACCGCGATCCAATAATACTAAGACTTAAATTCTGCCGCTGTCTGTGTCTAAGTGGATGTCATTGATGGCCTTAACAACAGTAGTCTCCGTGATGTGATGTGGTGTGGTCGAAATCCTGACTGGAATTCATCAAAGGAGTTAAGTGCCAAGAAGTTGTTCAGTTGCCTTTGGGGACCAGCTCCAACTCTACGACCAGTGCTTTGGCCATGGCAGAAGTACAGTATATCCCTACCAGCCAGTCAGGCATCTCTTTTGGTATGGGAGGAGCATGGGGAGTACATGCAGACTGCACAGAGAAAGGCCCCAGTCAGGTTCTTGTTGAGTCTTTCTTCATGTGTTTGTGTGTGTGGTGTCAGATATTTTTTAAGGCTAGTCTAATGTATATTTGGTCATGGTCATCATCGTGGTTTGTACAAATATACAATAGCGCAAAAATATAACATTATTGATATTGACAAATAAGAGGGAACTTATGTGGGCTGTATTGTATTAATTATGCCACAGCATTTGAAGGCGCAATAATAATATTTATCAGCATGACATGAAATTACGATATGGTACTACTTCCTATGGCCCATCATTCAGCCATCTAAAACATTTACTCTGCACATGCTCAAATACCCCAACATATGTGCATTTGTCTCTCTGCTCCGGTGGTCACTGCTTGGTAGGATGGGGCAGTGTTCAGGGGTCTGCCATATGAATAGTCAGAAAAACTAAATTGCCATGCATATGGGGCGCTGCAGCTGTATTACTGCAGTGCTTAGTTCAAATGGCCATAACTCATGACCATTGCTCTGATCAATGCAATATAGGACTCACTTTTCAGACAATTGAGTTATAAAGGTGCATGTGGGGATCACCTCAGACCGATACCATCACAACATAAACTCTGTTACATGAGGTTGTGATCCCTATGTTAGCAATAACAATAGTTTTGTGTCTGCAGTGCTCTGCTTGCCAAATTTTGGTGTTGTCTTGCCCAACCCCTATGTTGGCATGGGGAGGAAGTAGGCAACCACATGGCATGCCTCCTCCAATACACATGGAGATCCCAGCCTCTTCTTTTCACCTGAGAGTGTAACATGCACAGACGTTCAGCTTCCACAGTTCCCTTCCCTGAAGAACAGGCGTCCCGGCCAGCCAGTAGGAATTTGCTAGTGCAGCGACAAGGACACCATTTTGCCACAACACAATCAATAGTGTTTTTCCAGGGCAGTCTATTTACAACAGACAGACAGGAAATGTTATTGATTTATAAGTTATGGATTGTTTCAGGCTGTAACAATAACACTGCTGCCCTAAACATCCCCACCTCAGGAGAATTTCCTGTTTGTGAGGCAGTAAACAATACTGCACCTTAAAGGTCCCCACCTTTATGAAGTTCTTGTTTGTGAAGCTGTAAACAATAACACTGCATGCTGCCCTAAACATCCCCACCAGTTTGAATCTTTGTTTCCAAACAGAAAGCAGGAGAAGTTATATTTAAGTTAAACATAATTGCTCTGTAAGCTGAACTGTCTGGAAACCAGAAATACGATTTGTTATCACTGTATAACCAGAAACCATACTGTATGTGTTTCCGGTTCAAATCTGCTGCCAAGCCAATCAAACAAAGTTGTGGGAAAATGACCTGGGGGAACAGGTATGCTACCTTTGGGCAAAGGCCAGGACTACAGTTATGCACAGAGCCTAATGATAGGGGGCCATTCTCCCTCAGTCACATGGAGCTGCACTATGGAGCTGGACTTCAATACTGCTGCCTAACCTGACGCTTGTGATGTAGTGGGCAATGCATTTTGTCAAAACATCATTGCAGATAATTTGAGTTAAACTAGGTCTACCGCATGCAGTTTGATGGCAGTTTGTTGATATAAATAGCTGACAGGTTGATGACAAGGACTTTCACACATCTCCTAGAAACCTCCTAAATATAAAACTGTAATCTATAAGATCTATTATCTATAGACTGGCTAATTATGAGACACCTCTGCCAGTAGTAAGACATAAATAGAATGACTTAAAATTGCTCTGGAGTACTGACTAAGGCCATGGCAAGAACTGTGTAGTATAGCACCTGTAATCCCCTAGAGGTTGTTCTTGTACATGCCTGTGGTCTATTATTAATGGTCTGGATGTCATCAACCAAGCCCTTTTTCTCTACCATTAGCACACTCTAGTCAGTAACTGTGACTGGTTTCTTTCTTTCAACTTTTTGCCCTTTAGTCTTGCATACCGCTGCACAATAATATTATTCTGCTTTCATCCAGGGAAGGGGTTGGCTGAGAAACTCTCTCCACCAGCTACTTACTCCACATTCACACTGTTAAAAATATTTGTACCTGGAAGCTGTCACCTACAAGTTCTGTTACTGCTGAGAAGCTCCTTTGAAGCAATTGCGGCTTAAATGCCTTGCTCAAGGGGAGTTCAGGGGAGGCAGTGATGTATGTACCACGTTCAATTTCCCTGCTGTTTTTCTCAGCTGGGGTTTGAAGCAAAGGCTTATTCCACTCACAAGACTGTCTCTTTAACGTTCCGGGTGCAAGTATTCCATGTCCACTGGAACAAGTGCACTGTATGTCAACAAGCCTCTGTTCAGCTGCAAGCTGCAGTATGTGCTACATAGCCATGTCACAGACTGGGTCACAGTGAAACCTCTTCTAAGTTCAGTGAACCCTCTTTAAGGTTTTGTAAAACAGCTGTGGCTTAGACAAGAGTACATAACCAGTAACCTAAAGTGAAGCAGAGTGGCCCAGAGCCTCTGCTGAAGACCAAAACTCTAATATCTCCCCCAGCCAAGGGGGATTCTCCTTTAGGCTAGTTGACAAGATGCTTGTCTTTAGTGTCACTTAGAATCTCGGGTGTTACATAAGCAGAAGATAACCTGTAACCTAACTTAGAAGATAGACTGGTAGAAGAAGATAACTGGTACCGTAGGAGTCTGGAGGCAAACAAAGGGCATCTAGCTAAATGTACACAGTAAAATCCTCTGTGTTCATTTAACTTTGATAATGGATAAATTAACTCAGCATACACAGGATTTTACTGTGTATACATTCTATCACTTGGGAGTGTTAGAATATTAGAGTGGAGGAAGTTTGAACTTCAAATAAGTTTTGAATTCTGCCTCTGCCTGTGCTCAGTCAAATCCCTGTCTACTTGTCTTTTTTCAACTCTTAACAAACCACATGCTTCAGTAGAGCAGAGCTCTCCCGGTGTCCTTTAAAAATAAGTCATGATCATAACCTTGAGGGAAATTGTGGGGTGCGAGACAGGAGACAGGACAGACTTTCACAGACTGAGGAGTATTTGCTGATAAGGGTCACCTTTAGCTTTCAAATTCATGCATAGAAACTAGAGACAAGAGTTCCACGAACAGAGGAGGCATCACTGGTATCTTTCAATCTATATAGTACCTGTGGTGTTTTTCTTCTTCTGTGAAGGGGTATTCTGCTTCTGGTCTTGGTTTTGTGTTTTTGTTTGTGAATAATTTGAGACGTTGGTAGATAGATAGATAGATAGATAGATAGATAGATAGATAGATAGATAGATAGATAGATAGATAGATAGATAGATAGATAGATAGATAGATAGATAGATAGATAGATAGAAACTGACCCGGGGGGCAGCCCAAAATATACCCCCGGCCAAACTATACTCAGGGTTGAAGTGGGCTAGCCTGTTTTATACCCCGCGGTATATTCTGGCCTAGTCCAGTTTATACCCGGGGTATAAAACAGGCTAGCCCAGAATATACCCCCTTGTGTTTTTCATGAATTAAGTTTTTTATTTTGACATTATAATTATTTTAGGAATGCATTAGTAACATCTCTCTAGTCCAGCTTATACCCCCTTGTGTTTTTCATTAGGTTTTTTACATCATTATTATTTTAGCAATGCATTCTTAAGTAACAGACTCTGGTTTCATAAACTTCTACCGTTCTTCTAGTACTACTACTTACCAACAAGTCGTACACCGAGGTCGGAAATGTCTCAATGGATGAGCAGAGAGACCAGTTCCAACCACTGCAGATGTGCTAGTTATATTGTATTAACCTACACTACCGTACAGATTGGTTAAAATAACATTTGATTCATTAAAACAAGTTCCGGATTGCTGCTTTAAGGCTGCGTAGCGGGGAAAGGATGGTGACCTTTCTGCTCTTAATCTACTGTATAAACTTTAAAAAAGGCTATGCATTTCAGAGGGACACCGGAAGAGTGCCTTTGCCAAATGCCATAGTATGTGTTCCTTCTTGGAATAGTGCAACTGCAAGTAGCACTATTGGATAATTCCACACTCAAATTCAGAGCTATTTTTTGTAAACAAAGCACCTTGTTTAACTTGTAGCTTTTAATTATAACTTGTGACGTTAATTTGCTTTCATGCCAGCAATTATTTTACAAGAGTCAGCATCCATTTCTTAAATGGTGGACATGTAATTTTATAATGAAAGCAGATTGATTTCAGTGTTTCAAGTTTGTGAATGGTAACCGATCATTAACAGTCATTTTGAAAACGTTTTTGAAAACTCATATACTAAAGAAAGAAATGTTACACCGTGGCTAAGTAAACCCAGGGAATATTATTATGCTGTGTCTAGGGTTGATATACTTCAGGAAGAAATGTTGCCTTTTTTTGCAAATAACTATATACTGAAAACACGAATAAATAAATGCAGATGGTGACAATGTATTCCCAAGGTAGTCAATGCCGGAGGTCGAATACGTGTGAGTTCCTCTAGAGTTGCCCGTGTATGTGTGTATACGTGCAAAAATGTGAAAACATCCAACCATCACGGTGAAGAATTGCTTCAAAGGGGCATTTCAGCCACGTTGACGAAGGTGAGATACGCCTTAAAGAAAACACTCTTCTCCCGGTGATGGAACCCTGGTAGAGGTGCATGCAAAGAAGACAGAAGAGGCAATATGTATGAAAATGAGCGGAGCAATGTTCCAAGGGCTTCAATATCAACTGAGAGGGAATGTTGTAAAATACTACCCCTGAATATTATTGCTCTGGGATGCATCACTTGTCACGGTTCAAAACAAGCCTCCTGGATTTAAAAGCTGCACTCCTGCAACAGCAAGCAGCAACAATACAAATACACATCGCAAGGGCATGCAAATGCTTGCACACACAGAAACACACACTCAAATGTAAAGGTGTGCACAATACACACACACACACACACACGCACGCACGCACGCACACACACACACACACACACACACACACACACACACACACAC
>NC_139957.1:22512919-22590419 GCF_963454915.1 Gymnoscopelus microlampas | reverse complement strand
CACACACACACACAACACAAACACAAACACAAACACAGACACAAACAGTGCAAATATATCGTCAGTGTTACACAAGCTCTGCACAGACACACATATAGTTTCATCCACATCAGTTCCAATAGCAGTTTGTGTTGAAGAGTGGCGTCAGGTAGCGCTTTATTTGTCTTTTCATATCGTTGTTGTCGGGCAGAAACCTTTTTCGTAAATGAATGCCTTATTTCGTCATACAAGAGTGTCGTCATACAAGAGTGTTGCACAAAAGTAGTGAAAGTAGCAAATCTATAAGCTCACAACGTGTCACATCACGATACTGCTATTTTCACTATTTTAGTTAAAAAAACAAATTAATTATTTAAAAAAGGGACGTTTTGGACATCCAAGGTTTCCACCCAACAGCAGGGATATTTCTCCATGATGACAGTGGAGGAAATGGGCAGTGGTGTAAAGTAACTAAGTAATTTTTACTCAAGTACTGTACTTAAGTACAATTTTGAGGTACTTTTACTTTACTGGAGTATTTCCAATTGTCTATATTTTTACTTCTACTCCACTACATCTCAGTGGCAAATATTGTACTTTTACTCCACTACAATTATTTGAAAACTTTAGTTACTAGTTACTTTGCAGATATCAATCATTACAAAATAAAACATACATTAACCACTTCTTTAGCCCCATTTTATACATAGGCTATTTGAAAATAGCTGATCTACAAGCTCACAACGCGTCGTATCGCGAAGCGAGCTTGTGAGCTTGTAGATCTGCTATTTTCAAACATTTTAGTACTTTTACTTTTGGTACTTTAAGTACATTTTGATACCAATACTTTTGCACTTTTACTCAAGTAAATTTAGAATTCCGGACTTTTACTTGTAACAGAGTACTTCCACATTGCAGTATTGATACTTTTACTTAAGTAAAACATTTGAGTACTTTTCCCACCACTGGTAATGGGGCATTAGATTAGTCCGAACCTGAGAAGAGGCTTTGGAATGTAATGCTCTGTTGATAACACAGTCACTGAATGTATCTCCTCTTGACTAAGGTATTTTCTTTTTCCTGCAGTATACTCTACCTGTACATGCCTCCCTCAAAATAAGGCCAATGATGATAGAATGAGGCAATCTCCAGTCTTTAGGGTGCTTCTGTCTGTGTGTGTGTGTGTGTGTGTGTGTGTGTGTGTGTGTGTGTGTGTGTGTGTGTGTGTGTGTGTGTGTGTGTGTGTGTGTGTGTGTGTGTGTGTGTGTGTGTGTGTGTGTGTGTGTGTGAGAGAGAGAGAGAGGGAGAGGGAGAGGGAGAGGGAGAGAAAGAGAGTGTTTGTGTCAGAAAGAGACAGATCCTGGGATATAAAGAGATACAGTAAATATGTGTGTGCATGCGTGTGTCCATGCATAGATGTGTGTGTGTGTCAGAGAGACAGGAGTGGAATACACATACAGTCTCGCAGTGTGTGTGTGTGTGTGTGTGTGTGTGTGTGTGTGTGTGTGTGTGTGTGTGTGTGTGTGTGTGTGTGTGTGTGTGTGTGTGTGTGTGTGTGTGTGTGCGTGCGTGCGTGCGTGCGTGCGTGCGTGCGTGCGTGCGTGCGTGCGTGCGTGAGCTCATTAAAACACCAGGAGAGGAGAGGAGAGGAGAGGAGAGGAGAGGAGAGGAGAGGACAACCCTGCATGCCCGACAGCCAGGATTTGCTGAGGATGAACCTGATGAGTGTCTCCATCTCCACTGAAGACGTTCCCTCCTCAAGCGTGCTCCATTTCCTCACTGTCTTTTGTTAATTGCCATTGTTCAATACTGTAAACTCACCGTGTCAGCAGATACCCTGCTCAAGACAAAGGAGGTACACACTCTGACAGATTTCAAAGGCTCATTCCTCTAGTCCCTAATCTAAATGGTCACAGGAAGTAGGAGACAGCTATGAGTGTGCGTGTGTGTGTGTGTGTATGTGTGTGTATGTAGGGGGTTGATATAGTACAAGTCGTGCATACTTGAAAGCACATTGTTTATTCAATATCGTAAGCAACATTATGTGTTTCCTGGCACCGCTGCAATCAAAACCCTTCGTAATTGACACAACGTAGCCTTGAACGTGAGCATCGTGCTGATGATGCAACAGAAAAGCCCATGGCTGGAGATATGAGTGATGATAAACAAGGAGCTTCATTGCACTTTGAAATACAGCAGAAAAGGAGGAAAACAACATTGTTGCGAAGACAAACAAGTGCCATTCAAATCACACAGCAGCAGGTAAGATAACAATGCACCAGTGTAATCATCACCCAGTCAGGTGACAGTGGGGAGATAATTATGACAAATAAAAACAAAAGAAAGAGACAGGGTGAAGGAAGAACAGTGAAGTGTAAATTTGTGGAGAAACAGCCATTAGAGAGAGAAGCTAAACAGTGTTGCTGAGGGAGAGGCTTTGCTTGGGGTTCAGAGCATACACACAGTAAAATCCTCTGTGTTGAATCCTACTATCCTACTATAATCCTACTATAATTCTAGTAACCTCTGTAGTGGTGGTGAGTATGTGAGTGAAGATACCCGGTTCTCCTCACTGGCTGGACCAATTGCTCTGATTTTGCACACAGCCATTGACCATTACCATCTGAACGCAACTGTGAAGCCCGTTTTTCAATTTCATCAAATCTCAGCTTCTTATTAGCGTTTATGTGTCAAACAATGTCGCCTCCCGGGTTGCCAGATCATGTGCGCATATCCCCCCACGGATGCGTCGACCGGGTATGGTCTAGTTTAATTTAACTCTGAGAGTGAACAAATTGTAAATGGGCCCACAAGGGCCCATTGGTTCCTTAATTTCCCATTCCAATTTGATGTCAGGATCAAATCATTTTCAAATCACAGTCTCTCTCTCTAAGAGAATGTTCAATTTGTATGGCTATTTTTTGCCACGCCATTTAATCTTTTTTTTTGTAGGCAGTATTTTTTAAATTGACTGGGAGCCGATGGCACAGAGGTGGAGGATTTTTTTTCTTTTCATTTCAATATTGTATATTGTTTTTACAATACAATACAATACAATAGCGTCATCAGTAAGTAAATAAATAATTTTCAAAAGAACAATGTGAGCAATTCAATATCCAATATATATTTTTTAAAACAATATAACACTCTAACTCTTCTAATTACCGATGATGGGAAATAATATCATATAGTAAGCAGACAGAAGGACAGGACACACATTCATGCCAGGGTTGGTGGATTGGTACTACAGTAATTACGATTCTTACTGTATGCAGGCCTACAGTAGCTAAGTTGGTATGTAAATACTTGACTTCTTCCCTGGGGTTTTTGTGTTTTCCCGTCTCACAGGCTTTCATGGATCGTGATTGTACTCCCTGGCTGCAGATCAATGTTATTATAACCGTTTTTGTTATTGTTGTTGTTGCCGTGCACCTTTGTGTGTGTGTCCCACCTCGCTTTTTCTGGGCAGATGGCCGCCAACCCAGAGCCAGTTTTTGCTTGAGGTTTCTTCCCATTATAGTCCAGGGGCCAAGCCATATTTTGGTACCACCTAAGGTGACCGTAAAGTTTTTGTATTTTTGTCTTCCTACATGTCTCTAGTTTATATTTTGGTATGATAACCCTTCCAATCTTGTAGCTTAATGGCAGTTATCACTACTGATAGAGTTGTCATAAAACTATCATTTGGCACATCACCTCAGGGACTCGATCACACAGTTGATAAGAAGCACACAGACACAGCGGAGATCTCCGTCATATTTTACTTGGTACCAAGGAGACAATGTACAGCTTGACCTGAATCATTTCTGGAGTACAACTTACTTTACATTGTCATTTATACAAGGAGACAGGAGAGACAGAGAAGCTAGCAGGGAGGCGTGACCAAAAGTACTTAAAAGTATCAGATTACTCTGAGTAATCTATACTGAATGTAATTTATAACAGCGTACAGGCAGAGCAAACTGGGAGAGAGAACTCCAAGGCTGCAGGGAGTGAACTGATAACAGAGGAATGCTTACATGGACCTGGTAACAATAACAAACCATCCAATATGAAGTGTTTGGCTTCTGCATACATAGGGAGATGAATATACTTTATATTCAATTGAATGATTAATTAGTTGAACACATTAACAAAATGAATACACATTTACCCAATTACTTTATGTCAGCATACTAACACTTAAAAATCGGTTCCTACAACTACCTACCGGCTAATGTATCCGGTAGGAGACACAAAGTAGAATCTTTGTGTCTCCTACACCCGGGCATCAAATTATTGCGACAAAAAACAAAATATATCCATGTATTCAAGGCTTCATGGGGTGTGCAATTGATAGAAAATAAATCATGTTTTGGGTGAACTCCTCTTTAAGTTTCCCAGGGGGACTCTCTACCCATTCAGCTATGACCACCCTAGACCGAAGGAGGGTAAACTTTTACAAGCTTATGGAAAGCAGTCTTTTTGCAAACACCAAAAATCTGAGAAGTTATCAATTACACACCCCATGAAGCCTTGAATACATGGATATATTTTGGTTTTTGTCGCAATAATTTGATGCCCGGGTGTATTTCTGGTAGGAGACACAAAGATTCTACTTTGTGTCTCCTACCGGATACATTAGCCAGTAGGTAGTGATAACTGCCATTAAACTACAAGATTGGAAGGGTTATCATACCAAAATATAAACTAGAGACATGTAGGAAGACAAAAATGCAAAAACTTTACGGTCACCTTAGGTGGTACCAATTTGTGAAAATATCAGTGTTGGCCCCTGGACTATTAAAGGGCGCTTGTTAAT
Organism: Gymnoscopelus microlampas; assembly: GCF_963454915.1. Classification (NCBI taxonomy): domain Eukaryota; kingdom Metazoa; phylum Chordata; class Actinopteri; order Myctophiformes; family Myctophidae; genus Gymnoscopelus; species Gymnoscopelus microlampas. The sequence continues at coordinate 22,585,639 of NC_139957.1, read as the reverse complement.
GGGGGAATTGGTGGGTCTCTGTATAGAGGATGGTCTTGACCTGCTTGATTGATTGATTGATTGATTGATTGATTGATTGATTGATTGATTGATTGATTCATTCATTCATTCATTCATTCATTCATTCATTGAAATAGATTTGTAGACACCTAGGTATAGACAGACAGACAGACAGACAGACAGACAGACAGACAGATAGCATTTCACTGCTCTACATAAGGAGGCCAGCTTCAGACTGCAAAACGCAGCACTTACAAGCTGTGATTAGAGAGAGAGAGAGCTAGAAAGAGAGAGACATAAAGAGAGAAACAGAGAGACAGAGAAACAGAGAAACAGAGAGACAGAGAGAGAGGAAGAAGTGAAGGAGGAGGGGGAGGCGAGAAGAGAAGAGAATGGAATGAGAGGGAGGGGGAAGGAGAATCGATGCTCTCCCCACGCCATCTATAGAGCTCTCAATTATCCTGCAGCAGGGCTGTCAGCTGCTGAGACGAAGGTGGTCAGGAAGTGCGTGCGTGCGTGCGTGCGTGCGTGTGTGTGTGTCATGAGCTTACAAAGGTATCTGTTATGAAAGCATCCAAATGCAACATGCTGGCGCCCTTCACAGCGCACTGTGAATGACTCCGTCTGTCCAATGTAAGGGGCTTGTCCAATGTAAGGGGCTTGTCCAATGTAAGGGGCTTGCAGGCGGGGCGAGGTGTGGCAGCAGACTTCCCCAGCTATGGTAAAGTGGAAAGGAGGGTGCGGCCCCGAGGGAGATGGGAGGAGAGACTGATGGAGGGAGAAGGGGAAAGAGTGAAACAAAGGGGAACAAATGAAAGAGAGAGAGGGGGCGGGAACAGGTGGTGAAGAGGAGATGGGGTGTGAGACAGAACTGGAGAGCAAGGGAGGGATAGAGAGATTAGGGAGAGAATGGGGGTACAGACCAAAACCAAAACAGCAGGTGGGAAAGAACGGGGAAAGAAAGAAAGATAGAAAGATGGGACAGGAGAGAGGAAGAGAAGGAGAGATAGAAAGATGGGATGGGAGTGAGGAAGAGAAAGAAAGGGGTGAATAAATCCAATAGAAACCTTCCACTTACAGGAGCTGACTTCCTCCAGGAAATCAATGCAGACTGTAGCCTGAGTCCCCACTGGCCATAGAATAAAGACCCACTGTGTCTGTGTGTGAGCATTAACACACACACACACACACACACACACACACACACACACACACACACACACACACACACACACACACACACACACACACACACACACACACACACACACACACACACACACACACACTCCCAGATCACAACAACATCCCGCAATTTAAAGAACATACACTGTACCTGTAACTTCCTGTAACAAAAAAACTGAAACAAAAATACAACAAGACATTAAAAAAAGGTTAACTATAATACAAGGAATTCCCTAACACAGATGAAGGCGTCATAAAGCCTTCAATAGATGAGGGGGGCTGGCCACAAGGTAGGGCCCCTCAGTAGCAAAAAAAAAGATTACGTGCGGTGTAATGCCACCGGAAACTTCCCATGTCGTTATATTTTAACGCCAAAAATGGAAAAATGAAAAAAACTTTTCGTTATCATAGAAACCCTATTTTCTAACATAGTCCGCATATGAGTTGGTGTTATTAAAATAATAATAAAATCAGAACCAGTAGGAGGCTGAGCAGTCGTACCCATTCTCTGAAACATTCCCACAATCCCTGGGCTTGAACCATCTGTGGGTGTTGACATCAAATGCATAAAGATGTAGATGGAATGTTCGATCAGCATAGCTGGCTGCAGGCCACATATGTAGGGAACCTCAAGGTGACGTTCTCCTCTTCCAGCTATCACAGGGGGTAACATCATCCAGCACAGAGACACTGTGTTGAAGACATGCACTTCAGTCTGATTCAACTTGTCTCCTTCAAAGCAGTAGACCTCGTGTCCAACTACCACAGCACCATGGAAGTAATTCTTTTCTCTTCCATTCAGATGTACCACCCAGTGAAACATTTCACTCACCAACACGAATCAGTGCTGATAACCAATTTACAAAAGGAAGTTGTAAGAAAGCAGGTTGATTTCTTGGTAAATCACATTTGTACAAGTAAGTTGTAAGAAAGCAGGTTGATTTCTTGGTAAATCACATTTGTACCTAGGACAAGTCACTTTAAAGGACAGTTACATGGTTGTGATGATCATTCACAATCATGATGTCATTGCGTGATGATGTCATCAAAATTAGTAAATAATACATTATTACACAAACCAGTGATTTTTAAATTAGCAGCTGATCATTTTATTCCAATATTACACACACACACACACACACACACACACACACACACGCACACGCACACGCACACGCACACACAATGCACAACATTGACACGTTGACAGTGTGCAGAAAAATGAATGCAATCTTAAGGTGTGGTGATGACTCATTTGAATCGATGGGAGACAGTCTAGTTATTGTGGTCTCCAGGGAGGACTGGAGTCTTGCTGGTGGCAAGCTACTGGGCCCATAGATCACTTCCACATTCCATGGGAAGGCTGCAGAGAGGAAAACACATCCACAGAAATGTACTGTAGACTGTACAGAGGTAAAGAGAGAAACAGCATGCTGGTTAGCTGGAGGATGGGAGAAGAGGTAGAGAAAACAGAGAAACAAATAGCAGTTCTGGGTCCATTTCAGACCTAATATTCCGTAACCACTTTAAACCTGGAATCCCAGATTTGGATATAGGCTAATGTGTTAAAAAAATAATAATAATTATAATAAATAATAATATTAACAAACATGTTCAAAAATAGCAATAATCTATCTACAGCTTGTAGACGGGCTATTTCCTTACTCATATGAGTAAGAGTATACTGTATATAGGGCTTAAGTGGTAAAAAGCATCATCTTACCACTGTATCTGTATCTGTGTGTGTGCGTGCGCGCGTGCGTGCGTGCGTGCGTGTGCGCGTGCGTGTGTGTGTGTGTGTGTGTGTGTGTGTGTGTGTGTGTGTGTGTGTGTGTGTTGATATAGCACAAGTTGTGCACGTGCGTGCGCGTGCGTGCACGTGTGTGCGTGGTGACTGGGCGTAAACAACAGCGGGACAGTAATTAGGGATATGCCATTTCCCTTCTCTTCTTGGCTCTATTGTTTTTAAAGGTGACTATGATGATGATTGATGTGTATTTTTGTTCCATATTGTCTGTAGTGTGTATGTGTGTAGGTGGGTGTGCTTGCATTTGTGTGTTTTTGTATGTGTGTGTGCTAGAGAGAGAGAGAGAGAGAGAGAGTAGAAAGTAGGCTCATGATAAAGGGTTATTGTATTGCGACCCAAGCTGTGCTGCATTTAAAGGGGGCTGGACCAAGTCATTATGGTTGGTAAGACATCCATTGATCAAGCTGTCAAGTATCTGTGTGTGTACGTGTACGTGTACGTGTACGTGTACGTGTGCGTGTACGTGTGCGTGTACGTGTGCGTGTACGTGTGTGTGTGGGGGGGGGAGCAAAAGAGGAGACAGAGTGAGTGCATGTGAGGGAGTCTGTGCTCAGTTCTGATAAGCTAATAGCCCCATAGCCAATAAAAATACAGTCTAATGGCTTAGAAACATCGAGTCAATTAGCACATATAACAATATGGCAAAGAGTCATCCCATCAAATCCATTCTGTAACTCAATGTACTTACTTACTGTGTGTGTGTGTGTGTGTGTGTGTGTGTGTGTGTGTGTGTGTGTGTGTGTGTGTGTGTGTGTGTGTGTGTGTGTGTGTGTGTGTGTGTGTGTGTGTGTGTGTGTGTGTGTGTGTGTGTGTGTGTGTACTTTGCTCTTTTTGACACACAAACACACACTGTAGAGTACTCACATTTACATGCATGTGACACATACACACATGAATACATGCATACACAGCAGCATGTGCATACATACACACACGCACGCACAAACGCACTCATGCACGTACGCACGCACGCACGCACGCACGCACGCACGCACGCACGCACGCACGCACACACGCACGTACGCACGCACGCACGCACACACACACACACACACACACACACACACACACACACACACACACACACACACACAGGCACACGTATACAAACATACAAGCAGAAAATGAGGCTATGGGAGGAGAGCCGAGGTGGTGGTACCTTAGGGAGGTGATTTACAGGAGCTAGGATACACACCGTATACATACTGTACACAAATACACACAACAAGTACACACAGTTACATACACGCACAGACACTTGCCAACTCAATAATTTATTCTGTCTAAAAAAGGAGTTGAAATAGGATCCATCCTTCCATCCATACATTCCCTTAAAACTCTTAATACACAATAGAATAAATAGATGCACAAACATTATACGCACATCCACAAACACATGCACACACAGTTAGGTATCTACAGTAGAATGGGATTAGCTGTGGCTGCAGCTAATCCTGTTTACTTGGTTGATGTTTTTTTTATAAGCCTGTTTATGGTAACGTCATATCTACAGGCAGCCCTTGAGTTGAAACCCAAATCTGTCAATATCCCTTTTTATCAAGAGACTGCCAAAGCACTGTAATTTCTTAAATAAATTTGTTGTTTAAGATAATTACGTAATTTTTCAACTGAACAGATGGGACTGGGTCCTCAAAGGTAGTTTACCATGTTGTAAGCAGGCGAGGTAAACATGTTTCTTTGTCGTTAAACAACATTAGTAACTCGCAATAACTCCAAATAACTTTCCATAACTTAAGCAATTCTACAACCTATATTCTGTCATACCTGTACTCAGCTTGTGACTGAGAGAACATGGCACATGAGTTTAATTCCCACACGTTGTCCTGATGTGTCTCTCGACTAAGATATTTACCTTTCAAAGCTCTGGCTAGTCGCTGCAAGCTCTCTCTATGATCCTGTCTATAATTTATATTTATATTCCATCGTACAACAGTGTTGCTTTCTGAACATAGAAGTTGTACAAGCTCACAATGGCAGTGGTGGAAGAAATACTCACATTTTGTATATGTAAAAGTACCAATACCACAATGTAGAAATAAAAGTCTGGTATTCAAAATGTACTTGAGTGAAATTACAAAAGTGTTCGCATTAAAATATACTTAAGTACTGAAAGTGAAAGTACTCAACTTTTCTAGGGTGGGATGGCTCAAGGTAGAGGATAGAGTCCAGCAACTTGCAATGGGCCTGGTCTATAAGATACACTACAACACAAAGACACCCATGTACCTGTCAAACTACTTCAAAAACGTCAATGACGTCCACAATCACAACACCAGAGGGAGCTCCACAAATCACGTTCAAGCCAGATTTGGCTCTAACAAGGGATTAAATTTGTTCTACTGCTATGCCAAAAAATGTGGAATGCCCTACAACAGTTATAAAAACATGTGAATCCTTCCTCTCCTTCAAAACCGATTACTACCCGTTGATATGATGTTTACTGTACTTTTTTGTTTTTTATTCGATTTCTACCCTTTTATATGATGATTTTGTATAGTAGTGTATTTGTCTGTCATACATGTTTCGATGCATTGAGTACAAAGGTTTGCTTTCTTGGGTTTAAAATCCTCTTAACAGACCTTGTATTGAACTGTACTTACCTGTGCTTGTCTTTGCAAACTGTTAATAAAGTATTCAATCAATCAATCAAGAGTAAAAAGTACAATATTTGCCTCTGAGATGTAGTGGTGTAGAAGTAAAAGTATTGAAAACAAAGGGATTCTACCGTTGCGCCTCAGCCTTAAACGGCCAGTCCGGTGCGTCACAAGTGTAGGCCTTTTATTTGATTCGGTGCAGGTAACAAAATAGACTGACGTTTCGGCGAATCAAATAAAAGGCCTAAACTGTCCGTGTTGCTCCAGCGTTCTCTCTTCTGCTAAAAGTATTGAAAATTGGAAACACTCTATTAGTAGCAAGTAAAAATTCCTCAAAAGTGTACTTAAGTACAGTACTTGAGTAAATGTACTAGTTACTTTACAGCACTGCACAATGGTGAATAAATAATCAGGCTTAAGCTTACATCACTCTACCTGCCCTGCCCTTCCGGCTGTTAACCGACAAGAAACTTTTCAATGCGGCTGATGAGAGAGAGCAATGGAGTTGGACTTATCTGCCATGGTAACTGTCACTGAACACATCTCCACCCATACTACTCTCTGTGATTTTGCTGCCATGGTAACTGATAGCTTTCCACCTAAACTCGTCCCCTTTCACCAATAAGTGAGGCGTGTACTAAATATACCTGCCAGGTCTACCTGCCACTTGTGCATTGTACTCTGTATCCCTACCTCCCTCTCATTTTTCTTCCAGTCTTCTGACTGTCTCTTTCTCTGTCTCTCCTTCTCTCTCTCTCTCTTTCCTCTCCGACACGGTCGAGGCAGATGGCCGCCCACCCTAGAGCCTGGGTCTGCCTGACATTACTCCCAGTTAAGGGGAAGTTTTTTGTTGCCACTGTCGCTAAAAAATTGCTTTCTCAGGGCGGGACAATGTCGAATCTCTACTCCACATGTAGAGTTTTGAGACAACTTGTTGTGATTTGACACTTTAATAAAATGTAATTGAAAACTATCCTAATTTTGTAGGTTCTAGACGGGGGTCTCCAAGTGAAGCACGTCTCAGACGTCAGCAAAGATGGACGCCTCTCTCTTCGGATCCCAGGCCAAATACTCAGGGTCCCCTACCCCCCTGGAGCCCACGTACGGTCATGCCTGTCCTTCCTCTCGTCCCTTCATCCCACGCTACTTTATCCTCCCCCATCCTCGCCCCTTCATCCCCACTTCCTCATCCTCGCCGCTTCATCCACACCTACCATCCTCACCCCTCCCCTCCTCACCCCCTCAACTTCACCACATCATCATCGCCCCTTCATCCTCCCCCCTCATCCCTCCCCCTCTTCCTCGTTGAATCTGCTCTCTCTCCCCCTCCTTTCCATCCATCTATTATCAATTCATTTATTTCTAACAGGTTCATCTCCTTCTTTTCTAAATAAAACATCTTAAACTAGAAAAAGTGCTCCTCGGAGCACAGGTCTCCGCCATGTCAGGTACGTTATTGTGGCCTCCTGGTGGCGCTATAACTGGCCAATGTGAAAAGGGTGCCATTTCCTAGTGGGAATGTGCGTGTGAAATTTCACGGAAATCGCAAGCTGCGTTCGTGATTTGAGGCATTTTGTTGAAAACAGACCAATCCTGCAAACTTTGGAATCCAACCTTAGCCAATGAGGATGGAATATGGAAAATCGGACAAATCTGTGTTGATCACATGACTATAGAGATACTATGTACCGATTTGCATGACGTTTGGATAAAATCTGTAGGAGTAAATGGGTTTTGCACAAATCGGCCTCCTGGTGGCGCTATAACAGGCCCATGTGAACATTTTGGGACAGAGGTTCTGAATTGGCATCCAGGGAGTGTGTGTGGACAGTTTCGGAGCGACTGGGCCAACGGTGCCGGAGATTAGCTGCTCGCAGACAGACGGACGGACGGACACACACACGGACGGACGGACAGGGAGTAAAACATACTCCAACAATGTATGGTTTGAAGGTCTGTACTTTTCAACTGTTAACACGGTAGGCTCTCTGTGGCCGACCATCACTATGCTTCCTGTGATTCACAACAGCACAGAAGGAAGCATGGTCTGAAGGGAGCGATCTTGTGGAAGTCAATCAATAGGCTTTGTTCTGAACAAAGTTATTATCAGGTTAAATCAATGTTATGTCATGTCAGGTACACATGTAAAGGTGAGAGCAAAAGAAACCCAGCAAAGAAATAACATAACGGACAGCAACTGTTGAGGGAGTCAATATAAAATTGGGGGGGAAAAAAACTGTAAGCCCATCTGCTCTACATCAGCTGGGCAAAACCCAAGGGAGGAAGGGTGTGTTTTCGTGCATGTGATGGTGCATGAGGGGCTCAGGATGGGGTGCAATACAAGACCTGATTAGTGCAAAAATGTTGAGGGGTTGGGTCAGTGACAGTGTCACCCTGAGCAATGTATCCTATAATAAAGTAACATTGTGTTGTTTCTCCAGGGTGCTGCCATGGTCTGACAGCTGCAGATATACAGAATGCTCTACACAGCAAAGAACACAAGACAGGTGCTGAGCAGCTCCCAGGTGTGTGTGTGTGTGTGTGTGTGTGTGTGTGTGTGTGTGTGTGTGTGTGTGTGTGTGTGTGTGTGTGTGTGTGTGTGTGTGTGTGTGTGTGTGTGTGTGTGTGTGTGTGTGTGTGTGTGTGTGTGTGTGTGTCATCTGTACTTGCATTGTGAAACCGGTGCTTGAATCAGAAGTGTTATTTGACACCATCATCCATGAATAGCGCATTACAATGTGGACTACCCCCTTACTTTGGTATTTTACTGATTCTAGTTGGAACTCACAATTATGAGGAGCTTGAACTTTCAGGTGGGCTTGTCTCATATGTTGCCCCCCTATTTGTGAGGCTTACGGTGTGTAATCGGTCCAACCCCAAATAATCCTCCCAGGCACTTGCTGCAAATATGTCAAACCTGTTGATCTCCCATCTCATCAAACTGTGGCAATTCCTTCTGGCCTATGAACAGATTATTACATTATTATTACTTACCAATGTCATCATTGTGTTCTAAATCCAGAATCAGTAGACACAACATTTCACAAAACTAATTAGCAAATACTATGTCTTCCACCACAGAATTGTCATTTCCCAATATCAGTGACACTTCCTGGTTCCAGTAGCAGCAGGTGTCAATCGTAACATAACTTACCATAAGCAAACATTACCACACAATTGATAAAAGACACTGAAAAGGATGTCTTCCGTATGAATATGGTTTGTTTTTGCCTATGGACTTGGAGCTCCAGGAGCAGGGGTCAAGCCAGCCACATCACATGCATTTGAGTAATTAATGTATTGGTACTGCATCTACTGTACAGTTTAGACTGTACCAAAACATAAACTTCCACACATACCAGAATCAGATCTGTTTTAAAAGTTTTTAAGATCTGTTTTAAAAGTTTTAATCTTCACAACAGTTACAATGTAATACCCAGCAGAACCACAAGATTGTGGTTTATTGTGGCTGGCTTTGCATAAGCAGAATAAACAGATTTTTTTTTTTTGCATAAACAGAATTTGTGTCCCCCCCCCAATGGATAGAGATTCAAGTATTGTAGTAACATGTGGCTGCCTGCAGTGTATTGTGCCTATAGCATAAGTCATCTGATTATTGTGGCTTGTTTGTTGCCCCAATTAGGCCTGTGCAAAGTCACAACACATGTTGGTGTGTTGTGCCATTCAAATACTATGGGACAGAAGTTAGCTAAGTGTGCTCTACTGTCAGTGGATTAAGAGAAGGGAAGACGGGTGCAGTCTCTCAGCAAACAGTCTTAAGGAACAGTCCGCACTCACAAGGTAACAGTTTTTTTTGTATTCTTTAGTTTAGCGCAGCAGCAGTCTCAGATCCATGTTTTGTGAAATGTTGCTGTGTTTTATGATTTGATATATTATGATTTTTTTTGTGATTTTCTGATCAGTTTTGTTGTTTTGTTTGCACTTCCAGGCCACCATACAATATCAGTAATTTCCCTTTGGTGAGAATCTCATCATGAGAATATGTTTGCCACTGTGGTCAGAGTCAGTTTGTTTGCAGTGAGCAAACTATCTAATGTTCACTCAATGGCGACATCTCCTGGTTGGAAATAACATACCTGTATACTACAATAGAAAATACTGTAGGATAGCTGCATGGTAAAAAACAAACAAATGCTTAATTCACTAAAGCCTAAGCTATTTAGGGGAATTCTCAAATCAATCAGCTCCGCTTGGCTGTAGCCATGACCAGGCCAGTGTGACATGCAACAGATTAACAAAAAAATGTCAGCTCTGCTCTGCTTTAACTTTGGATTAGTGAGTAAATAATATCACTATAAGTATTATCCTGTAGTCATTGATGAACCGAATCTTCTCAACTGCAACTCCCACAAATAGGCTCAGTGCAAATTGTAGTGCCGGGTTTCCAGGAGGTTGTGACATACCTGTTTCCTGTTCTGGTCAAGTTTCTCATAACTTTGTTTGATCGGCTCAGCAGCAGATTTGAATTGGAAACATGACACCTTCATCTGTTCTAGGATTTGTTAAGTTGTGCAACAAAGCACCAATTGACAAATCACACAACAGTGTTGCGTGCCACTGCCAAATGTAGGGCAACCTACTGTCTCTGGTGGTAGGCTACTCCTTGTAGCAATTCCTGACAGAGATGAAACAGAGGGAAGGCTGGTTGCCTGGAAGGGTTGTTGCTCTTTGCTGCAATTATGAAAAGCTGTTGGGCATGGTTCGCTCTCCTCCTCCTCCTCATCATCATCATCATCATCTTCCTTACTAGGAACAATTAAATAAATAAATATAATTTTAAACGCTATAACTTGTTCAATAAATGTTACTGTCAGGATCCTTATATCTTGTGTATAATTTCCTGTTATCCTTGTACTTTTATTGTGTAGTATTGTTCCTAGTGTTTCCTGTCTGCCCTAGTGTTTGCTACCTGTCTTGTCTCTCCTCCCTGTGATTACTTGTTTCTCCACCTGTGTCCTGTTAGTCTCCCAGCCAATCCCTGTGTTGATTGTAGTTATGTTTCACCTGTGTCTTGTTAGTCTGTGTCTATTTATACCTCCCTGTGTTCAGTGTTCCTTTGTCAGATCATAGTTGTTGTCTCCTGCCATGTATGTCCTGCTGTATTGACAACTGATAAGTCATCATTGAACTTGATCTGCCTGCCCGGTTCTGCACTTGGGTCCAAACGCTTGTCTCACATCGTGACAGTTACTGAATTAGAAAACGTAGCTTAACTGAATGTTTAGCAGATCAGTTTACTGTCCCAAGCTAAAATGGCTACATCTAGTGACCATGCATGCTGCCATATATGGAAGTGCACTGTGGATGGGAAGCCTTGCCCCGAAGGCTTCCCCTATTGGGCGGGCGCGCGGCGGGGACTTCTTTCCTCTACATTAGAAGAGTTAGGACGTCACACTTTGTGCCTATATGTCAATAATAATTGATCAAAACAAACTAGAATATGCCAGTAAATTTACTCAGACTAGTTGAATAGTATCGCAGAAATCACTTAGAGTGTTAACCCGGCTGGGTTTGCTTGCTGTGGAGAAACTCTGAAACATTAGTGTGGGAGATAAAGCAAGATATTGACATATATGTCAGGTGTTTTGTCAGTTGAGATCTTGCCGGATGTACAGTAAAGTACACATTTACTACTGTATATCCTTGAGCAGTTTGCTCTCTAAGCAAAGAGTAAGCGTGTCAGGGTCAGTCGCTGCCACTCCCATTTCCCCTCTGCAATGTCTTCTCCCCTAGCGCCTTGATGAGTTGATCACCTGTTAAACTCACCTGTGCCTGATCTGGCTAATCATCCCCAGAGACTAGAAATACCATGCATAGCTGGCCTGGCCCGTAGTTGCATAGTTGGTCAGAACCATTTTCTGTTTGTTCCAGAGTTGTTTGTGAGTGTGTATATCTGTGAAAGGTGTATTTCATGTAATGTCTGTCGAGTAAATTCGACTTTAGTTTAGTTTTCTTTCTTTTTTTCTGAATTTGGGTCTGACCTTGGTTTGGAGTCCTGACTAGGCCAGCATCAGGCATTCAAAGCTTTACATAACCGTTAATGTCAAAGGACTGTCCTGTAGTCATTAAGTCCAGTTTTCCAGGTATTTTGGGAACTGGGATGATATTGGCTACTTTAACCAAATGAACCCTAGTTTCCTCATTCTGGGGCAAACATCCGGCAAAAATGGCAGATCTACAAGCTCATAAGACGTTGCGATATGTTGAGGTCAACTATAGGGTTTAAGTGGTTACAACAGTCAGGGTACTTGCATTATTGCAGTGATATGTTAACATCCCTGTGAATACAGACACTAGCTTATTTGTGCAGTGCCTCAGGGTTCCAGGTGAGACACAGTCGGGCTCAGCTGCCCACCTAATGTTCTGGTTCCTAATAGCCTGTGGATGGGTGGGAACTAATCTGAGTTCCCAGAGGTTCTCGCATAAAAACAATGTGCTGTACCTCCGGGACTCGGACATATAGTGCCATAAAGGACTGGGGGGCCGGGCGAAAAGTCGTTTTTTTTGTTTCCTCTTTCCCAACGTTATAGCTAATTTTAAGGTATTGACATGTCCGTACAGCTGTCTGTAGCAAGTATTTTTTACAGCTTGTGCAGAATCTCCCATTCCTCCTTGCTACCTGGACACTGCTACTGATCAGTAGCACACTTTTGTGTGACATTTGGCACAGGCTGTCAAAAATAACAGATTTTAAACAGTTGTTTCACATACCACATATAATATATATATATATACACACACACACACACACACACACACACACACACACACACACACACACACACACACACACACACACACACACACACACACACACACACACATATATAAATATATATTTTTACAATCTTTTTTAATTTAAATTTTTCTTCCAATTTAGTCATAATGCCAATTCCCCATTTTTCTCATGTAGTTCCTGTCACTGCTGACCCCTACTGGTAGGTCATGGGGAGGGCTGCGGACAACCAGGTGCCTCCTCCAACACACATGGTGTCACCAGTCACTTCATCTCACCTGACCATGAGGAGATTCACCGGGAGGGTGGAATGTGCTATCCAACGTAGTTCTTCTCCCTCCTGAACAGACACCCAAATGAGTGACAGAGATTGCCATTCCCCAATTATAATCAAAGGAGTTAAAGTCTGTACAGCCCATGTCACCGAGTTCAGAACACCTATGACCTGGGGATAAACACAAGCACCAGCACAACCAAAAGAAATATGGAGCTTAACAGAGGAGCTGTTTGATAGCGTTCTTTCACAAGCTTCTAAAGTACTACAATTCCATATTAAAAACCTCTGCAGCGCCTTTTTTTATGTACTTGTTTGAACAGTGAGATGTTTTGGCATGTCTGCCTACTGGCTTCAGAAAAAAAGGCAAATTCATCTCACTGGCCCCACTGCATGCTCGCTACTTTCAAAACACTTCCTGGAAAAAAGATGCTATAATGGTCTGAATCAGGGGTGGTGGGCAACTTTGACGATGGAGAGGGCCACTATATTTCCACACTCACTCCAGAGGGCAACATTGCATATACTGTCGGGCCATTCTATGTCACACAAAAGTTAAAAGGTGTTGATGAGGGATTGTACTTTTTTCAGTGCAACACCCATAATGTGATGTAAACAAAATAATGTATATGTTACGCTACCTTGTAGTCCTGTCTGTGTGAGTTGTGTCCATTATATTAATAAATAAATAAAATAAATTGTGTATACCCTACTTGGGACAGAACACAATACATATCAAGTTTGGGAAAGTTTTAATTATATTTCAGGGACGGGTCTGTTAAAGGTAGTGTAAGTGATAGTGACGTTTATTGTGAAAAGGTTTAAGCACTATAGTCTGATAGTACTCATATAGAGTGTTTGTTCAGTAACAGGAGTCTCCCAGTCTCTCCACCTCTTTAACAAACAGAAAATAAAATGTCAGGTGGGTTGCCAATAATCATGAGGCTACATGTCTTCAACAAAAATGAAAAGCAATGCTGAAGTACAGTTTTTTTTAACGAGAGCTTACATACTAAAATTGCAGACAACCATAGGCAGGCAACACAAAGTTAGGGAAGCCTATTTTTTCCAAAGAGATTTAGTGTGGAGGGAGAAAATGAGGGGACCAAGGATAGACCTCTGGGAGACTTTGGTCAATATGGGGTACTAAAGATCTGCTGTGTTCTCTGTTCTGCTCTAGTGTGTGGTTGTATTCATTGTGTGTGTTGTTTTGGCAAAATAAGCTCTGTTTTAGGAGACAAGACAAGAACAAATTACATAAATGTAAATTACGACTGTGATAACAGTCTGAAAACCAGAGACGGATCCCTGACGGGCCTGTTGGACCCAGGCGCCCAAAGGTCAGGGGGTCCTCCTGAAAATTTGACCAACTGAGACCCACTGTTCCAGAGCAATGCAATGCACCCTGCAATTTCAGAAGCTGAATCAAAAATAGCCCACATAATAGAGATTCCTTTTATGAACGGGTGAAATATAGGCAACTACTAGTGGCCCAGAGCAATAAGGGCCCCCGAAGGCTCATTCAAGATGTTCGGAAGGGCCCTGCTGGATCTTCTGCACAGGGTCCCAACAGTCTCAAGAACTGCCTCTGCTCTCAAAATGGCAAAACATTTCCTTTTGCTGTCCTTTCTGGTTGCCCATGGCCCCTATACTATAGAGCAGGCATGAAACAGCCCCGAGGTGAAAAAGGTGACAACATGTTGTTTTCTTTCGGGTCAGGTGTCACACAATTGCCCTATTTGGGTTCAAAAAGGTGACTGTAGCTGAAAAGTGACACTTTTGCATGTCTGATAGAGGGATTGGGCAAACCTTTTAGGCCTGAGATAAATCACCACCACTTTTACATTTCATTATGCACTGCTAACTAAAATAATGCTAACAGAATAAGTCAATAGTTTCGCCAAAGCAGCTACTCCCTCTTGAAAGAGTGGTAGAAGTTTTGTCTCTCACACATGACACCCAGTTTTGAATCCCGGGTTAGGACATGAAATGTACGGATTGTGGCTTTAAACGACTGGGAGGATGACAACTGGTCGACATGCACAACAGCACAGTCAAATGACAGAACATCACTTCAGGACAATATTTATAACAACACAGTCAGACAACACATCAGGAGTGTCAGGATGACATGTAGAATGACACATTCAAACAACAGGGAGAATGACACATAATAATAATAATGCTGTGGAGGATCAGGATGACATCAGTGAGACAATCAGTCATAATAGTTGTATTACTACTAGACAAATGTTTTGTCACATGTTATGCCAACATCATTTTGGTACAAATTGAATACCTTACTGAATCATTTGTGTTGTGGAAATGAAGTTGGTCAGAGAAAAAAAAGAATTGCTACTAAAGATATTTTAGTATATTTATTGAATACAATAGATGACAACAATATAGTGAAAAAAAGATTTGAAAAATCGCTGAATTCAGCAGAAAACGTCTAGTTGCCTCTGAAGTTTAGGTTGGTGAAGAGTCAAGACTATAGATCTGAAAGAGTTCTAAGAAGACACAAATGTATTATGATATTTCTTAGGACTGATATGTATCCACTTGAAATGCACTGATTCACTCTCATCTGTGTAAGCATCCTACTGAAAGACTTGACGCTATGGCCATGACATGTCACTGCTTTAATCAGAAGACTGACACCTGTGCAATGATATGAGATTAATCTGGGTTTTTTCTGTGACTCATAACTCCTAGTCACGTAAGTGTCCACTGTCCAGCACTATTCTCTATACAACTTTGGAGTCCAGGCATGCAAACAGCCCCGAGGTGAAAAAGGTGACAACATGTTGTTTTCTTTCGGGTCAGGTGTCACACAATTGCCCTATTTGGGTTCAAAAAGGTGACTGTAGCTGAAAAGTGACACTTTTGCATGTCCGGGAACTTGTCATGTGATACTGCTTGCTTACAGAGGATTACTTCAAATGATTCATCAATCAGACAGACAATCACCACCAATAATAAAGGATCACTAGAATGGGACACCTACAGTCAACAATACTCCCAAATGTAATCGCATGGATACAGTGGCTAAGCAATTCTCATTCCCATGTGAACTACTATGCAGTTGCCAGCCTTAATTGTTTTCCCTGATATATATAACACTCTATTCAGACATATCATAAATAACAATGTGTAGGCCTACTTATGATGAACCATTTCAGAATATACAGTTATAGAAAATAAAATGATATATGATGAGAATACTGAATGAATAATAACTCAATAATCAAACAGGAATATAAATTGTATTTCCTTTATACACCCACAATTCGCCTTGACGTGCATTAACCCAAATATGTGCTGACTCACTCTAGGCTACTCACAGACAAACAAATGAGCTCACAGTGAAACTCCTGCAGGGATAGAGAGCCAGTTGTTTGTAAAACATATTTGAATGGGAACCCGGACGTTCAGTCACACTTATGTAAATTAAACTTGTTACAAGTGAGGTTGCCATCTTTGGCTTTGTGTTCGACTTCGTGCCTGAATTCACTTTGGTGTTCTTAAGGCCAGACCGCACCAATGCAACTAGTCGCAACTCCTTGCAACAAAAGAGCAAAATGAGAGTAGCTATAATTTCACAACTATTTCAGCTGGGAGAATAACGCAAAACAATGACAAATATGCTTCCATAAATATGAAACCATGAAGGCCCTTGAATATTTGCAATGGACCGGTGTCATCATAGCGTGCTTTATGGGCTCTTATATTCCTGTCCAAATTTGGACTAAAACAATAACTAACTGTAAGGAATTTAAATAAAAGTCACTAAATGTGGAGGGACAAGGTAATGTAATGGCTTGATTGAATGATTGGTTGGTTGGTTGATTGATTGATTGATTGATTGATTGATTGATTGATTGATTGATTGATTGATTGATTGGTTGATTGATTGATTGATTGATTGGTTGGTTGATTGGTAGATTGACTGATTGATTGCGTAAAGACCAAATAATCCCCCCACAATCACAACGTGATGATCATTGTGGATTCATGCAGCACTGATGGGTGGTCGAATTACCGGCATTTTCCTATCCATGGTGTCATGATGATGATCTCCCCTCCCCTCCCCTCCCCAAACTCCTCACAGGCTTTGTATTGTATTAGCAGACTAATGAATAAGTAGGCTATGGGAGAGAGGCAGTGTTGCCATGTCGGCTTATTATAAGCGACTTTGGGCTTCTTTTTTTCTGTGAAGTTGCTTGTAAATATTGGTAGTATCACTATCATACTGGTGACAGTAGATTAATACATTAAAGGGATACACCACCAAAATGACTTTTTTTCTATCGATTACTAGGAATTTTGCAACAAAAGAAAATTTCGATGGGGTGAGTAATCGATAGAAAAAAAGTCATTTTGGGGGTGAACTATCCCTTTAATAATACATGAATACATCATCCTATAAACATAATTTATGAACACTAAATAAAAACGGTACTACATCTGCTTAATAAGCCAATAAAACAATTACACTAGCAGACAATCGTAAACAGCAAAACAATGCAACTAATTATGTAACATTCCATGCAAGTGTCACAGCTTGCTTATGTGTTACCTATATCCTTCACGCTCATGTCAGGGTGATAGTCATTATTATTGCAGTTTGATCAATTTTCAAAGGAAAAAAACTATGCTCATTATAACTCCTGCAGGGCACAGCAGAGATCAAAGAGAACTAGGCTTTCATGTGCTTTTTTTCTGCAAACTTCGAATAAAGTAATCAATCAATCAATCAATCAATCAAAGAGAGAGCTCCATCCATGACGTCACCATATTAACGCCTTGTAAGTATAGCCACTGCTCATGTGGCCTAAAATAGTCGCTTCTTTTGGGCTTGTTTTCACAGACCCGGTTGCTTATTTCTCTCACAAAACCTGGCAACGCTCATTATTAGTCTACTCTGGCTAGACTGAGAACGCGCATCAGATCCTCGCGGGGAGAGAGAGAGAGGGAGTGAGAAGAGACTCCACAGTTCAGGCTTGGGTGAGTTGTGCCTGCGGATAATATGTCCTACTCGGCAGTCTAATAATATAATACAGGGGGGAAAAAGCTACATTTTCTACCGAAATCTGTTTTATTTGCTGTTCAAAAAAACAAAACAAAAAAAACTGTGAGTTGGGATTCATTGACCTGCTAGAAAGGTAGGCTTAACATCAAGTTCAAAATAGCACATTCTTGATGAAATATTTGCGACTCTTGCGATATTTTAGATAGCACAGGGTGCAGTGGTTCTCAACCTGTGGGTCGGGACCCCTAATTTTGAAATATTGAAAGAATTGAATGAAAAAAGACCATTACTGCATCAAAAGTAATCAACAAACTATCAAACATTGGCATATTTTTCAAATAATATAAGAAAGACGCCAAAAGTGTGAAAATAGCCGATCTACAAGCTCACTCAGCATTGTGAGCTTGTAGATCGGATATTTTAAAAATATTTATCTGTAGAACCGAGTCAAACTAAATGTATAGCCTAATGCCTCAACTCCAAGTGCTTGTCAGGGTGGGGGGTCCCCAGTTCGAAAACAGAAACAGAAATGTTAGAACTTCTGTATTTCAGTTTAAGTATGAATGGGGAACATTTTGAAATTATGAATTGGATTGTTCATTTTTTGTTTGTTTGTTTTCTTTCTTTGTTCTCGAATTGTTTAGTTTTTTCTCCTCCTTTTTATTTGATGAATCATGGCGATGTACTAGTTGGTAGCCATTGGACAGAGCATCTATTATTTAGGGTCTGTCTCAATTAGTCCTATGGTTATGGGGCCCCTGGTTGCCAGGCCAGCAAATGTGTCGATGAAATTAAATTTGTCCCCTAATTGCTCACAGGCCCTCATTGGAAACAAGACCGCAAGGACTTTCATAAACGGACCTGTTAAAGGAATTATCCTTTTATTATCCATGGGAAGATAGGTGATTTGATACCATATCTTGATTTGATAGGCCGACTCAAATCACGGATCTGTTTGAATATAAGGTGACGGTGTCACTGATAAGTTTCTATTCACGTGAACCCCCCCCCCCCCCAACCCCACTCCCCCTGCGTAAAAAGTCATCTGTTGGCATCACTGTAAATCATTTCAAAATGTCACTAGGTGTCAAGCTGTTAAAAAGTGTCTTCTAAAACGGCATACAGTAACTTCTCTATTTCCTAAATTCCCTTTTCTGCTCTGTTATTTGATACTGCCTGTGTGTCCAAAGAACACAGTCAGGTGTGATTGGTTTATAATGATACCCTCTGACTCTTCACACTGTTTGATCGGCTCAGTATGATGTTATTGCTTGTTGTAGTTTTATATATTAAAGGGACATATCACAATGACCACTTTTTCAAGAGCTTCAGATGACAGGGTTTAGCAAGGATGAGAATGGTGATTTAATCACGTATTGAATCAATCAAAGAGAGAACCCAATAAGGCACTCAGCATACAGTATATTTATTACATTGGCAAGTTCAAAATGGAACAGAAAAACACATCTAGACTGTATCCGTTTCTTGTGACAAATCCAAATGTATTTGGAACCCAGTGGACAAGATAATATACAATGTAAACATTATATTCAACATGTTATTTATCCATGCTTTTATGTACAGTATATATGAACATACATTTATGTCATTTTTTCTTTTAGTTTGTTAGTTCAGGGGGAATCGTAAGCAGCATAGTGACTATTGGGTGGGGCAAACGGGTGAAAAATGTCTCAAGGGCAGATTGCCATTAAACTTGTTCAGTGCATTCATGTTCCTGGATGAACCCTAACCATTTGAGTGACCCTCATGACCTTTCCACTAGTGCCTGCAGTGTCATCCTCTGGCCAAATTGTCAACATTGCAAACAAGAGTTCTCATAATTTCAAAGGCAAATTGCAGGACGCAACTCACTGATTTTGATAACTCCATGGCTTTTCCTTTTACCCTCTCTCACTCTCTCTCTTAACCTCTGACACGGTCAATGCAGATGGCTGCCCACCCTACCGAGCCTGGTTCTGCCTGAGCTTTCTTCAAGGTAAGCCACACACAAAAAGTGCCTGCTCAGGGTGGGGAGGGGGTGTGCGTTGGGTCTCTACTCTATATGTAAAGTGTCTTGAGACAACTTGTTGTGATTCAACATTATAATAAAATGTTATTAAATTGAACTAAATGTAATAGAATTTTACCCCACCATTCTATGGCCAAAATGTCTGGCTTCAGTGGCTTGGTATAAAGAGCAGCAAGGCCTCCGTTTCTAGTGGGGCTTTTAGGCTCTTTGTCTTTTCATGTTTGGAACTTAGAATGTCCAAATCAATTTTGGTATCAAAAATATAAAATTCCACCAACAATTTCCACATGTGCTTGTTTGTTAGCCCCACTGCCTCAGGGGAAAAAATGTACAAGGAAGTGGTCTTGATATATAGGTACCTTGCAGGTATCTTTTGGAAGGCGTGACCAGGACTCTGTGTCATAGCAGTTATACAAGGATGATCAGCCACTTCGGCATGTTTGTTTGGTTAAAATGTAAACTTTGCGGTGACTGTATTGGTGATGCATATGTTTTATGATCTATCATCAGGTTTGGGATCATTCCTGTCTACGGCTGGATGAATAACTGCAAATATCTAAAATGGGGGTTTATCCTCTTCTTTGTAATTGTCAATGCCATCATCTTCATCGTTTTGGCTGGCATGAGATTCCCTGAGATGCAGAGAGCAATCCTGACCCTGCGGCCGGCCCGAAACGTGTGCCCCTACCAGACCTCTACCCAAAACATCACCCCTCTCAACAACACCAAGCACCTGCTGGTTTCAGCCTATATGGACCACAGGGTGAAAGACTGGGATTTGCGCATCATTGGTATATTCAGGAGAGATTCCATCCTGCCCCTTCACTGTTTTTTCTGCTGTAGGGGCTACTTCTCCATCCACAGCACTCTAGCTAGCATTGAACCGCACGCAGACCATTTTGGTTTTCCCTTCGTGACTACGGACGTCATGTGTCGGATTCCCGTGGGCTGTGACGCGACCCACGTCACCCTAACGATTCACCCAGACAGCATGGAGGCGCACCAGCAGATGTTTCTCCCCATAGGCAACAAGGAAAGTAGCGGGAGAGAGAGGCCCCAGTTTAACTTCACAGTCTGCATCTCCAACCTGTTCGGAGACTACAACAATGTGCTTCAGTTCACACAGGCCCTGGAGATGTACAGGTCAGCCCCTTTAAATAACAGATACTGATTTTGGTGCATTAATGATTATGTGCTGTGTGCATGGAAGTGTATGACACAATGTTTTATGTCTTGTTGTGTCTTATGCTTGTTTGGGGCAACACAAATGATGACCTCCAAATGTTAACCGGCAACTCGCCTTTACCCCAGACTGCTTGGCGTGGACAGGGTGGTGGTCTACAACACCAGCTGTGGTCCAGATCTTGACCGCTTGCTACGCAGTTACAGCCAGGAGGGCTTAGTAGAGATGGTTCCCTGGCCTATAGACAAGCACCTCCAGCCATCGCGGGGATGGCAATATTCAGAACATGGAGGGGACCTGCACTACTTTGGACAGCTGACCACACTCAACGAGTGTATATACAGATACATGGACCGCTCTCGCTATGTCTTGTTGCATGACATAGATGAGATTATAGTACCATACAATCAAAGCAGCCTAATGCCTCTGATGAACGTGCTACAACAGCAGCATCCAAAGGTAGGGTTCGCTGTGGATGGGTGTGTACGTGCATGTGAATTGTATTTGTCTATAGCAGTGGTTCGCAACCTGTGGGTTGGGGGGGACTTAGAATGTCCAAATCAATTTTGGTATTTTAAGGACTTTTAAGACATTTTTATTACCAAAAAAAGAAGACAAAAGAAATTAAATTAAATGAAAAAAGTTCATTACTGCATCAAAATTAATCAACAAACTATACTATATAAAAAAAAAACTCAAATAATATAAGAAAGAGGCAAAATGTGTATGTATGTAAATATTTATCTGTGGAACCGAGTCAAACTAAATCAAATGCCTCAACTCCTACAATTCCAAGTGCTTATTAGGGTGGGGGGTTCCCAGTTCAAAAATGTTTTTTTTAGGGGGGTCACAACCTGAAAAGATTGAGAACCACTGTTCTATAGGTTGGAAAGACAGAGATGATGCATTTTACATAATTTTGGCATTTATATGTATTCTTAATCTTGTATTTCTCTACTTCTCCAATGCCCTATCCATCCCTCCTCAACAGGCAGGGGTGTTCCTCATTGAAAATCACATCTTTCCAAAGCACCACTTTGAGCCCAGCGCAAAGTTCCACTTGCCCCAGTGGGAAGGGGTGCCAGGAGTAAATATTCTGGAGCACATCTATAGAGAAGAGCCAAACCGATCAATATACCACCCCCACAAGATGATAGTTCAGCCAAGGTAGGGGCCTAATCTTTAATAAATTGGTGAGCCTTTGAGACTACATAGATAAATATACAGTCAGTTCTAAAGTTCTATAATAAGACTTTTCCAAGTCAATAAATGTTGGTGACATACTAACCCACCTATCTGCAAATAGTTTTAATGCCATGGAATTTTGTGTACAAAAAGGCTGTAATACGGATGAGAATAGATTCAAATTAAAATCTGACATTAACCATCCAGTCTGTAGCCATTTTCACACTTTATCGTTTGAAATTGAAGTGATAAGAACACAGAACCAAAACATGAAAAAGATTCCGTCAGAAATGCTTTTAGAGCTCTATCTATAACGCACAGAGTAGCCTTCATATCACTAGCAGATATGAGAATTACTGGAGCAGTATCAGATGTGGTAACCGTCTAATGTTGTTGTTGTCGTGTGTGTGTGTGTGTGTGTGTGTGTGTGTGTGTGTGTGTGTGTGTGTGTGTGTGTGTGTGTGTGTGTGTGTGTGTGTGTGTGTGTGCGCGCGTGTGTGTGCGTGTGTGCGTGCGTGCGTGTGGTCACAGGATGGTGGAGCAGACGTCAGTGCACTCTGTGCTCAAGAACTTCGGGGATACATTTAAGGTCCCTCCTGATGTGTGTCGGCTCGTTCATGTTCGGGTTGCTCTACAGGGCGGCTTGACCAAAGAGCAGCTGCACGTTGACACGCGGCTGTGGGACTTCCACGATAAGCTGATCCCTAATGTGGACAAGGCCCTTAGGGGAATAGGGATGCTGAGGACAAATGGAGGGAGATGATGGAGCATGGACACAGCTGTACAGACTGACAAGTACATCAAGGGATCTTATGCTTGTCTGCACCTATACAAGATGAACTTAAAGGAAGTCCAGTGGCAGGTTGTAGAGGAATTTATTTGACCAGTTATCTGAGTGGGTCAATGTGAGTGAGAAACGCCTCTCCCCTCCCTCAGCAGTGCTGATTGAAGTACGCTTAAGCAAGACTTGACATCACATTCCTTCCACACCCTGTCTGTTGGTATGACAATACAAATGACAGTCATCCATCTGAATGAAGTAAAAAGTACTGGTATATGATAAGAAGCTTGGTGCCAGGAACATAGTCAATAGCTGATCAACATAGAATAAAACATTGCAGTTCATTCTGTCACACAGGAGAGATGGTATAGTGAAAGAACAAACCATGGACAGCTTCACTGAAGCTTATCTGGTCTCAGTTGACCCCTATTCCTCCTTTTGAACTTGGAGAATGATGGGCCCTTATTCACCTAGTTAATAATTAATATTTACTTTGAACCATACCAAACAACATAGTACGTGACCTCTACTATAACTATTGTCAAATGGTTATTTATTTAGTTCATTTATTAAGTTTCACAAAGAGGTCCATTTTGTTTTAAAAAGGAACAGAGGAAGTCAACAGAAGTAAACATATGATTTGGGGACTAAGTGGACTGGGCCTTTTCGTGTTCATGCATCCCACTGCATGCTGTGCCACCACATCTATTTCAATGTGATACCGTAAAAAAAACATGTTCACAACACAAATAAATTATACTGTTTAGTTTAGTGGACTTCCCGCTCCCTTTGATAGCATTACTTCAGTAACCTTTTGATTTATTTGCATCAATGGTATATAAATCTTCAACCAAAATTTAATTATTTGTCACAATACAAAAGGGGATACTGTGTCTCTGAAAAAAATCTTATACTAGACCAGTGCCAGAAGGGCGCCGGCCTACTCAGTGGCCACGCAAGTCAGGGAAGATGCAAGTTGGGAATACATGCCCGCCCATTTGTGCAATACTCTCTCGTTGGACATGGAGTCTCAGGCATACCTCTCTCACACGTCACAATTTATAATGGCGAAGCAGTACAAGCCACATCACTGAAGCCACATGGCACTGCACACCCTACGGGGCATAAGGGATACACATTCCAAGTTTGAGGCCATTCGGTCAAGCAGCGCCCGAGTTATGCCCGGGTTATTCCCAAACATACACGTTAATTAATAGAAAGATAGAGATCTTGCTATAAAGATTTTTTCTTGTGCTGCAATTCATTTTGACAAGCATTTAAGCCATACTCTGCACTGCAGTGTCCCCAAATGTGTCACAGTGCGGCTGGTTTTAGCTGTGTCTCAATGACATTACATTATTTTTTCTTAAATTTACTGTACAAAGGCTGGTATAATGTGACAACTCAGTAAATCCCCCCCCCCCCCCCCCCCCAAATATCTGGATTGCCGTTTTGGACAATGAATGTATAAATTAAGTAATCATAGCTGCAGGAAAACATGAGGTTTGCTATGCCTCTAGCTTTATTTTCCTGTGGCAATATGTTATGTCACATCATTTCAAGGCAACACTGGAAATTATTTTATGTTTTCTTTCATGTCCTGTACAACTAAATAATTTCAGCTGACAGCAGCAACAGGGGAATACTGACCCAGTTAGGAAACATCTGTCTGAAAGGAAGTCCCTACATTTTGTTTTCGTCAGCTCATAATGATGCAGTGGCCAAGGGCACACCGCAATCTTAACATCAGCATTTTCACATCCTGGAATCTGTTTTTTTTTCCTTCTTTTTAAGCAGGATTGTTCCGTGATCTCTCTAAATATTGCAACCTTTTCACTCATGAATAAGAAAACAAGTGGGTATGGCTGGAAAACATTCAATAAGACTCAATATCCAAGTTGAACAAATTATTAAAAAGTATTACATAAGTCCTACAGTTATCCCCTGAGATAGTGTTATGGAAATGCATTTCCAATTTGTTAAATAAAACCACATAGACCTTTATTCTCATTTCTCTACAATTCAGTCTCTCTCTCATATGACACTCACACCCCATACCCATCCCACACATCGGACTCGGACACATTTAGAGAAAACATAATCATTTGGAAACTATTTATTGAACATTTGCAACCAGATATCAGTTAAATACAGGACTTTCATTTCTCTCTCCCCAAACAGCAGGGACTGACTCCATCTAGTTGCACACTCTGAGAGGAGGGAATGTTTTAGCTAATTTGTACTTTGCCACAAAACGCTTTCCGACAAGTGTCGCTGGACAGACAAATTCTCAACTGATAAAAAGTGTTGTTATCGAGCGACACTTGTCAAAATGCGACTAAGTATAAATGAGCCTTTTGAATTTACAAGACTTAGTAAGGCGCACTCTGTGCTGGAAGTCTTTTGGCTGTCTTCTGATAAAGAGAAAAGAAATCAGGGTGCCGCATCTCAAATGTCCTGACGTTGCTTCCTCTCCTCTCTTCCCTCCTTCACCTGCAATGCCATGCAGGTGACATGCCAACAGACAAAAGCTTATCTAACGGAGGATTGTGTCTATTGCTTTTTTTCTGCCCTGCGTTACAACAGAGATATACATTTTGAAAGCAGGTGAAAAGAGGAAGCCAACTTAAGACTACTGAGATGCGTCCATGGTAAATGCGGCAGTCTCAGATGTGAAACGATTGAAAAGTTAAAAGTAAAATGATCAACATGTATATATTAGAAAAATGGCAATTGTTTTATAATAAACACCTCGCCTCACCTACTCCAAAGAAGACCAGGGTTATAAATTAAAACGGTCCAAATAAAAATCAATCAACAAGACTTTGGGCCAATTCACTTCCATTTCAAGACTGGAAAAATCCTCATCGAACAAAAAAAACAACCAAATGGCACTTTTCAGTCTCTTGAATTGGAATCTAGACTCTGAATTGAATGGGAATCGACCCCAACCCTAAAATCAACTCTCTCTAATTTACATATATGGGTCAGGCGCTCTTCAACCATTCACCATTCTAGAAGTTGCTCCCCAGATGGGGGAAATATGGAGTTGTGGTCTTCGAGGGCTAGGCCACAGTTTTGAAGGTCTGCAGTATGAGGTTGGTTTGATGGATGAGCCGGTTTGCACTGATGAAGACATTTATCGCCCTGGACAAACAAAGTAAATAATTACTTGTCGTACCTCAGACAAACCTAGCTCACACTGTTATTCAGATCAAGTTGACAGGAAGCCAGGTGGAGTCAGCGATAGAACCGGGAACACCCTGATTCCAAGACGGACACTCTACCGCCTAATAAGGCCCGTTCAAAGCCAGTGCTCCCCCCTACACAGTAGGGATAGGGGGCGTGTACAGAGTTAACTGTGTACCCAAAAAAATAAAATAACCAACATAAATTACTTTAATTGTATATATAATTATTCCTCTAACCTGCATTGGTTCTTCTTAGTCGGCAAATCTAAGTTTTTATTGCTGCTTGGTTATTTACTGTGTATGTATGCTTGTTCTGCGTAGCTGCCACAGCAGGAAGCATCCTATAAGAGTATAACCCTTAACAGACAAGTCTGTCTGACTCTGACATTTTGGTCAGTACATGTGGCATGTATAACCTTCCCCCAGGATATTAAAATGCAAACATTTCAACTCTGTGAATGAAGCCTCTCTAGATGAATAAACAAACGGGGCGCTGCTGTAAATATCAACAAAAGCCACTGACAGACATTCAGACAAGAATGATAACTGGCTTCATGGACTGAACCATTTCCCTGGCAGCATAGAGCATAGCTTATCAAAACAGAAGCAGATGGCTGTTTGTTTAGTGTATCATTTTCTGCAGTAACAACTTCTGAATGATAAAGCACTGTAGAGGTGAACCGAAGAATAAACTCTGCCACAGAGAAAATGACAGAGATCTACTCACTTTCCGTCTTTGAAGTACGTTTTAAGGGTGTCACTGAAGCTTTTGGAGTATTTCACAAACTCCTTTTTCTGGTGCTCCAGGGCCTGTGTGTGCAGACAACAAAATACAGGGTCAACATTTAGATACAAAGCATGCAATGGGTGTTCATATGCAATGGCACTTTGAGAGCAAAATAAGATACCTATTAGTGATGCGCGGGTTGACCCGTAACCCGCGGGACCCGCGGGTCAACCCGCGGCGCGGGTGGGTCAAGTCAGAATTTCGGAGAAAATGATGCGGGCTGAGGGTGAGCGGGTCACGCGCTCTCACACGCAAAAAAAAAATATATATATAACATGCTCTTGTTTTGTCTTTATTCCTAATAAGAATAAGAATAATAACAAAAAAACTGTTTGAATACACTTGGGGGTTATTTTCTAACCATAATTTTACAGAATAAAAAAAAAATCGCGGGTCGCGGGGCGGGTTGAGCCATAGATTTATATATGGGTTCGCGGTGCGGGTTGAGGCGGGTTGCGTTCCGTGGCGGGGCGGGGCGGGTCATGAAAAAACCCGACCCGCGCATCACTAATACCTATGTATAACTTGATGGGGATCTCAGAATATCATTTAACATCTTGAAATGTTCATATTTCATATATAGATTATGATAATGATGAAAAACAAGATCAGTTCCTTATGAGACTATGGCGGACCACCACAGTCTAGCTAATTAATGGACAACACTGTTACAGTGTGCGTGCGTGCGTGCGTTACTCACTCTGCGATTCTGGTACTGATATTTCTTAAACACATTGTTGACTGTATCCAAGAGCTCCTTTATTGCACTGGCTATGTCTCTGCAGAAAAAAACATAACAATCAGAGACAGTACCACTGACTTCAAATACAATATATAAATCAGGTAAATTGTTTACCAGACCACCAATATATTGGCTAACCATTCACCCATCCTCTCACAGAGTTTGTACAGGAGGTATTACCCTTCATCACATACCCAGCTTTTATTTTCCAATTTCCATGGGCTCGGCAAGCCATATGGCAGGAGCCTATCTCCTATTTCTGTAGCGTGTGGCGGCTTTGTGTACATGTACACCCCCTGGACATGACGCTAGTGTTGCAGGGACTCCCCCCCAATCCAACCCTTGATGCTGAGTGCAAAGCAGGGAGACATTTGGTTCCCATTTTTATAGTATTTGGTATGCCCCGGCCGGATCGAACCCCGACCTCCCAGTCTCAGGCCGGACACTCTAACCACAAGGCCACTGTGCTGGTGGTTACATACAGTACGTGAGGGAAGTGATAAAAGGAATGTGTTCTTTTTGTCTTTTGTATGACTGCTGTAACTTCCATGGTGACAAAATGTCCCTATCCACCTATTCATCTATCTAGTGACATAAGCATGAGCAAGAATGAGGAGGGCAGGCTGTAGATCCCATAGCCTGGACAGACTGTCACACTGTGATATGCTACATAGTTTACCGGCAAACATTGATGTGTAATGCTTTGATCACGGATTAAGAGCAATCTCGTCTTCTTACTCATTTTGGTATTTGAATGTTTCGATATTATTTGCAGTTGTCCATATGGCCCGTCCCCAGTACAGATGATCAGGCATGTTAACCTTTCATGAGAAACATGCCTGCTACTGTATTAGTTTGAAAAGCCCGATAGGCACTTTTAAGTTAGTCGTTAGGCAAAAGAATAGTGCACAAAGTGTGTTTCCAAAGTGTCATAGCACACCAGCCTACCTCGGCTATATTGGAAATGAGGGCTTGCCTCTCAACTTTACTCCCGACGAGTATAAATAAAGGTGATGATGATGATGATAGCACAAGTATCAGTCCATGAATTAGGCTTTTATTTTATGTCACCACTATCGTCATTACCACTGCTGGTGTTCACACTCACTTGATGGTCTGTAGGAAGCGTACTCTGTCATTGATCTCGTCAGGGATCTTGCTGAGAATGTGTTTAAGAGCTCTGGCCTTCTCATTCAGGTCCTGGAACTCCTGCTCAGGCCGGTCGATCATGAACTCTGTGAGATTGCAGACAACTCAAGTGTTTAGTCTGCATTTCCTGAACCCAGATCATTCAGAATGCAGGTGTAGAGAAACTCAAAACAGCAGCGCTTTGGTGTCATTAAACCAATTTTGGGAGACAATACTGTTTATGTGGTTGCAGACAAAAGAAGATACAGAAGCAGGCACAAAATACTGACGTGCAAACTCACACCCGGCCACATACACACCCACACATGCAAGTGCAACACACACCCACACACACCTTCCACGTCATCGGCTGCCATGCGGAGTAGTGATTCAGTGAAGTTGATTTGGACATTCTTCTTCTCCAGAATCTTAATGATGATGTCTTGAGTCAAACCAGGGTTTTCCCTCTCCGCCTGGCAAAGTCCACACACACGTTCACCATTTAACGATCCCATTGTCAATCTACCAATAAATCAATCTTTACGCATTTAGCTCATTTAATTATTATTATCATTATTGTTTGCATAATTATTCAATTAAGTTAGGCCATTAACTTAGACCATAAAATGACAAATGATTGTACATTCCGAACCCAAACATCTTGAAAATACTTAGTGTTTACCCAGCAGTAAAAATAATAACTTTTCATTTTAAAATATGTAACAAAGAATGTTTAGATGACACCACTAAACCTCATTACAAAAATTGTATTTGATTCCTTTTCCATCAATAGATTCAGTGTCTCGCACACATATTTCAAACATTAAAATGCATAGGATAATGACAGGACAATAAAAGTTAAAAACATTGAAGAAAAGTCACTAATTTGAATAAGAGAGAAGGGGTTAAATAAATAAACACAAATACATAAGAAAATGCTTCTGGGTAAAAGGCAAGATTAAAGAGGTGCATCTGATTTGGCTTTGCTGAGATTCCACTGGGAGGCTGTTCCAGAGTCTGGGTCCATAAGAGCTGAAAACAGCCTCTCCAATATTTTTTAGTCTTACTACAGCGGATAACTTAACTTAAAATGGGAGTCAGCAGATCTGAGGTCTCTACCTGGAACATTGCTTGGCAGCATGTTATTGATTTACTCTGGAGCGAGTCCAGCAAGGATGTCAAAAATAAAATAAAAGACAATTCTAAAACTGTCTTGCAAGCCAATGTAAGGCCTTTCAAAAAACTGTCGTGATGTGAGCTTCCTTCCTGGTTCTAGTCAAAACGTTTGCTGTAGCAGCATCCTGTAAAAGTTTTTCTTCGCCTACAGCATTACACATTTAGGAAAGCCAGAGGGCAGTGTGCGCCCTAATAATAAAACTGTAAAAACACACCCATTCATTTTCTTCTTCTGTGACATCGTTGTGGAAACCTCATATGTACAAAACTGGTACTTTTCACTCAGGATTCACTCAGGATTCACTCAGGATTCAAATTGAAAAAAAAGCTGATCAACAAGCTCAAAACGTGTCGCAATGCGATGCGTTTTGAGCTTGTAGATCGGTTATTTTTGTTACATTTGTGTGACACTGTAATATAACAAAAGACAAAGTCCAGAGCTGTATAAGAAACTCTGTGGTTCCGTGGTGGTTCTGCCAACATATTTTGGCTAAATAGGCTTCAATGTGTGTACAGAAACACTTCCGCTGCTTTTATAGATTGACTACAATATTATTCATTCATTTCATTGATAAGATAGGCCTAGATATCAGCAGGAATTATTATTCATTCATTTCATTGATAAGATAGGCCTAGATATCAGCAGGAATCACTGATGTAATTTCATTTTCTACTAAATATTCATATAAAAGGCACTATAAATAAAGTACGGGTCGCGAAAGAATTTCCCACATAAAATGGGGTTATGGTATAAAAAAGTTTCAGAACCCCTGCTCTATAGCAATGAGTACTGAACAACCACTCTATAGTAATGAGTACTATCAGAATATAGAGCTATTTAACACGTATTTTAACCAAAGAAAATCACTTACTCTACCTTTAATTTACGAAAAAATACAAAAAGTTAAAATATGGAGATTCTGCCCGACAGCAACGATATAAATAAATATGGCATTACAATTTGTCATTAGTTGGCTGAGATGCAGAAGATTGATGGGTAACTAGGTAACGAATGATGAAGATAGGGGGAGGTATAACTGGACACAGGTGAATGATAGGATTTGTTCTCTCCAGCAAAAGGGAGTCAGATTATTGATCAAGAGGACACAGCTGTTGTTTTTGTTATCTGCGTTAGGGTCTGCGGCGATTGGCATGGACGAGGTCGCTTGAATGTGCAAAGCTCAGCTCCTAAGTAATTCAGTTCTGAATTACACCTGCTTGGCGGCAGGCAGTGGGGATGGTCGAGAAATGAGTGAGCAGGATTCAAACAAAAAATGTAAGAGTATCATAGCAAAAAGAAAATCTCTACACTCTCAGGTGGGCCATCCTGTCACTTGGGTTTGGTTAATGACAAATGTTCCTCTCTTACATGATGTATCAATAATACATTACATAACGTATAGCAATTAATCAATGCCTTTATCACCTGCCTTCAAATGTTTACATGGACTAACTAGGGATGTCCCAATCAGAAGTTAAAGTTCAATCTTGTAGCCCATCTAGGCATATTTTAATTAATCTGTATATCACTATATTAAATGCAATTCCAATTTTATCATATATATCTTACCCCATAGCGCTCTGTCTATATCAGCTGTCACATAGCTGTTGTAAACAGACACTTCCCACAACTGCTGGGGCAAGCAAAAGAAAGGCGTCCATGGATGCTTAGCCTAATGTCTAATATCTGCAGTCAGTGTAGAGATATTTTAAAGAGGACCTAATTTTCCTGTCTTTTCCAACCATAGCAATAATATCTGACAAAATCTAGTGAAATGATTCAGTTTAGAGTGCCGACCATCTTAGTGCAAAACAAGGAAGTGAAGTCTACCATTGCACCGGTAAACCATAGCTGCAAAGGTGCCACCAACATTAACACCTGGAGCAACGTCAACGCAAGACAAGATTATGATAAGAACGGTGTGAAAAGCCCAAGGCTGTGATAGTTTCATTATTTCAAATGTCTGTCAAGCAACAGACATGAGGGGGAAAAAAAGGAGCAAGTTGATGCAATCTGTCCGATTCAAGCCAAAGTGATAAATCAATGTCTGATACTGGATTTTGAAGACGGGGAATATGTGCAGTGGTAAGTCTCAAAAACATTAAACGTGTGGCCTATTACTAAGTGTCTAGGATGTCAGGCAGAAGTCCTACCTTTATGAACGCTGCTCTAAGCGTCTGAGCTGCTGACAAGTTGATCCTTTCCAGCTGAAAAACAAACAGGACACACACACAGTCAGGGTAAAGACTGAACAACTTACATCTCCATATATACTGTCACTGTACTGTGTACACAAAAGCAAACCGCATTCTCAAGCATTAAAGTCCTGTCACACTCTGCATTGCTATTACCTGCAAAACAACTGTCACTAGGATTATAATGAATATGAACTACAATGAGCATTTACCCACATAAATTAAGTGGTCGCAATAAACGCGATCACAGACAATGTTAAAAGTGTTACCTCGTTGAAAACTGGGTACATCACAGCGTAGAGCGTCATGGATACCATGGAGCTTGTCTCCGCTTCATTCTTCATCTCCTCCATTGTCATCCTCCAGGGAGGAGCGGCTTGGCGGTGTAAAAGTGCAGGGGAGGGAGACAGCAACTCTCTCACACACACTCACACATGCACTCGCCCACACACACTCACTCACACACTCTGTAAACCCCACAAGCCCCAGAGTGACGATAGCCTGGGGAAATGATGAGACCAGAACAGGGGCATTTACTTATCAACGGCATAGTCAGCTGTCTTTCTCAGACTTCACCTACAGCAAGCTAAGAACAGTTGGCGTTTCTCATCATCCCTGCTGTGAATAAGCTATTGATCTAGTCATATGATTGGTCCATTCGGCTGTGAACTTCATGACCATGGTTGCTGGGACACTGGGAACTGTTTACTGTACATATTTTTCTTTTTCATTACTACTCGTTTATATGATGGTTTTACATTGTATTGTATAATTGTCTGTCATTAAATGTTTTGATGAATTTAATACACAGGACCCAATGGAAACAAGCCATAGTGCTTTCTTGGGTTTAATCCTTTTAGCATCCTTTTAATTTGTATAAAACTGTACTTTAACGTTAATACAGTATTCAATCAATCAATCAATAAATCAATCAATCAACAGTTTACAAAAAAAAACACAGAAAGTACAGTTCTATACGAAAGGATGCAAACAGGATTAAACCCAAGAAAGAACTATGGCTTGTTTCCATTGGGGTCCTGTGTATTCAATTCATCGAAACATTTAATGACAGACAAATATACAATACTATGCAAAAACATCATATAAACAAGTAGTTATAGTAGTCAAAAAGAAAAATATGTTCAGTAAACAGGCAACAGTTAGTTTGCTTGCATTCGTTGCCTCCCTGCCAGCAAAGTAGCTGGTGAAATGTCAAATGCATTGTTTATGACAACATGGCACGCTGTTATAACGTCAACATGATTAGGCTTGGTAACATTTATATCGACATAATAACCCAAATCACATAAATGGTTCAATAGATAAGAGGCCCTATGGCCGACGGGGACCGATGGATGATACTGCTACCAGTTCTTAGCATAGCTTACATGCTAACTAACGTTGAAGCCTTGAAGGTATAGGTTTATATTGACTGTTCACGTAGAACATGATCAGCAAACGGTTTGGTGCCGATTCTGCCACTCTAGTAACACATGAGCAATCTCACGCTGCATCTACCTGTGGTGTGACTTGTTAAATTGTAGGGTTTTACGCCGTCGATCGCCTTTTAGCTGCTGTGTTTTCTTTACAATTGAAGGCGGAAGTTTTTCAGCACCAGCCTAGGCGACAGCTTCCGCTCATGACGCAACGATTCGCCGTCCAATCAACGAGTTTCCAAAGAGGCAGCCTTTTCCGTAATCTCTCCAACAACTCCAATAGAAAGGATAATGTATACTTTGTCAAACAAGTCTATGAAGCTGTCTTTGAAAACGTTTAATCTGCAATACAGTTTTATACAATATGTAGTGGGGGTCCCTGCTTCATCTCTCTCTCTCATAGAGTTATATACTTATAATATATCGCTCTCTCTACTGGGTCCTTGGCCTGAAACACGTTGAAGACCCCTGCAAGAAGTTGAAGGATATGCATTAAGTCTGATAATGAAGTAACGTGCACGTTCACATCATGTATACTTTACGTTACTTAAAACCATTTTTCAAATATATATTTTTGGCCAATTTTACATCGAGGTGCCCAGATCGATGTCCCTTTGTGCCCACACTGTATCCTCCACTGTATCCTATAAGCCTTCCCCATTCTCTGCCTACGGTGTCTGGTAATATTATTGACCACTTATTTTGTATGTCCGTGGCAAAAATCTAATTTTGAGAAATGTCCATAAATTAAATAAATAATGGTATTTACAATCTGAGGCCTGCACCAATCAAAGTCACTGGATTGGTTTAAAGAAGGGGACTCAGGGGAGTTAAGAATTCAGAATCTCAAAAGACACTGGTGTCTACATGACAAGAAAGAGACTCTGGTGTCTACATATTGACAAGAAAGAGACAGAGGAGAAAGTGGCACAGTCAGCTGGGACATTAAGGCCACTGCGGCCTCGGCCCTCAGGGCATGCCATTTTTTGAGGGGCACAAGACCAAACTGAGGGGCAATAACGGCCATGGCCTTCGTGGCCTCCCTGAAATTCCTGCCCTGGTGGTGACCCCTGACCAACATATTATGTTGGAATCATGCTAATGTGTATTTTCAGACAGTTAACCTTTTAAACCCGGAATATTTAGTCAACTTGGCCTTTGGCTCTGTACTTGGTCTGCTCTTTTCGCCTCTACACCAACTCTCAGAAAATAGCCGATCTAGATCGGCTATTTTTCGGCTAATGTTCCCCATCACACAAAGATTTGACGGACCCCCTGTAGTAACTCTGAGGACCCTCTTGGGGTCCCGGACTCCCTGTGTCAACCCGGAAGAACCCCCTGAGGGCAGGTGCCAGTACTGCTCCCGATTTGACTACAATATAGGAAAACATGGTACAGGCTGAGTACAGGCTGAATACTTTTTTTTCAACCCTGTCGGTTAAATGTAACTTTCCGGAAAAATTGCAAACATCTGCGGGTGTCTCGGACTACCTTTACTTTTTGGATACAATGTTGCGAAAAAGATGATCTTCACTGCATTTGGACGTACTCACCTCTGCCCAAGGCAGCGGGACCTCATCTCGGAGGTATCGTGGACCTGTCCGGAGGGGGGGTCAGCTGCCTGAATTAATGTCCCCCCAAAATTTCGTTTCCCACGTGTTGCGCAATCGTTGTTGTGTATTGGCTGCATGCTTGCCTCTTGCCGCAATGACCATTCCCCCGACTGGCTACGTGCAGTTGCTCTCTCAACTAGATCAAATAGGTGCCAGACAAGCTAATACAACACATAGTTGTTTTTTGTATGCTGGCTGTACCTGTTAAAGAAGTAGATGCCCATGGGGGTCGGGCTGCTAGAAACAAGTGCTGCTATGATAGACTGACTGACCAGGGATCAGATTACTGCAGCAATATATGGGGGAACTAAGTTGTCCCCCAGCTAATGTCCCCCGACCTTTTCCTTCATGCCGGCGCGCCTGCGTGCCTTAAACATGTGTGTTGTTGTTAATAGGAATAAACACAGAAAGAACAGAAGCACCCGGGCGGAAGTGGACTAAGAAAGAGGAGGAGTCTGTAAAACCGAGTTCCTGTTTCTAAACAAAAAATCACACCCAGTGTGAAGTGGGCGGTGTGGTCACAGTGGTCATCACAGTGGGTGATTCACTTAAAAAAAAACATAAATGTGTTTTTTTTAAGTGCACAGTCCTATTTATATGACTGCACATGTGTCATGTGTTTCACTAGCCAATCACAGTCCTGAATAGAGTCAACCAGTGTACAATGGTGGCCAATCACGGTGTAGGGTTAGGGGGGTACAATGGTGGCCAATCACAGCGCAGGGTTGGGGGGGTGCAATGGGTGGGGGTCCAAACCTCACATATAGGGGCGGTGGCACCGCCCAAAAATTAGATGGTGACCCCAGAGGCAAAAAAAACAACTGGGGGGAGTCCCAGTTGGTTTTTACATAACATATACAGTGGGTATTATTTTTATTATTTTTATGCCTTTATTTTAGAGAGGGATAGGGAAAGTAGGCTGACAGGAAATGGGGAGAGAGATGGAGGGGCGACACGCAGCAAAGGTCGTCGGGAACAGGAGTCAAACCCGCTGTCAGGGTGGCATTGCAGACTAAGGTGCCTGGACCATCATGCTACGGCCCAGGCCACAGTGAGTATTAATAGCTAGTGTCAAGGACCCTCAAATCAATATGTATAGC
Organism: Gymnoscopelus microlampas; assembly: GCF_963454915.1. Classification (NCBI taxonomy): domain Eukaryota; kingdom Metazoa; phylum Chordata; class Actinopteri; order Myctophiformes; family Myctophidae; genus Gymnoscopelus; species Gymnoscopelus microlampas. Next base: position 22,549,422 of record NC_139957.1, on the reverse strand, counting down.
CTATTTAGCCAGGGACCCCCATCTGAAAATATTTTGTGCCAGGGACTGGGTCCCCCATACAAGATTTGTGTTGTGTAAAAAAAATAATTAAATAAATATCTAGAATTTGAAAATAGCAGATCTACAAGCTCACAACACACCGCATTGCAATGTGTTGTGAGCTTGTAGATAAGCCATTTTCTGTGTAGGCCTGTATATTTGGGTTAAAGTTGTTAAACTAACTTATATTTGCTAATTTTGCTGGAGAGTCCCTGGAACCCCCTCAAGGACCACTGGGTACCTATGTAAAAAATCCAAAGCTGTTTGACTGCAAAGACAAATCCTATGTTAAAACTTCAAAACTGTTTGACTGCAAATACAAACAAAATAAAATACGAAACAAATACAAATAACAAATAATGAATCTTGACCATCAGGTAAAAATTCGTGTCAGATCCTGTGTCTAGGTGAGACATGACCTTTGACACAATCTAAATGTCTCAATAGAAGAGCAGGGAGACAAAATACAACCACCCCTTTCTGTGCGGCGTTTGCATGTTCTCCCCTGTGCCGGTTTAGACTCCACAGGGGCCCTAAGCAGGATACAGGAAAGGGGGCCCGGGCGGCGGCGAAAAAAGACGCGGGTAAAAAAAGACGAAAGAAAAAAAAAAAGAAAGACGCGGGTAGGCGGGGCCCTACGCAACCTGCGTAGTGTGCGTATAGGGTGGACCGGCTCCATGTCCCCTTGGGTAGGTACCCTCACAAAAAAACATGCAGTAATACCTGGTCTCTATATATACTGCCTCCCCCTGGTCAGCCGGGGCGCCTGATGGAGGGGAAAGGAACTGGTTGGGATAACGTGTTCCTTCCACGCTGGGGAAACTCCCCCGTCAGGTGATAAGAAGCGGCCTGCTCACTCCTCATGCATTGAAGGAAGCAGAGCTCAGTTCGGGGCTCTCCCCAGGTTGGCAGAGGGAGAGTAGCGCGAAGGATTACAAGCAAAGGCAATTGGCACTGGGTGAAAAAAATGGGTTACATAAATAGTGGGATAAAACAGAGTAGAATGGTCATCATTTTAGGACGATAAGCTATGCTGTTGCAACCATTGTTTCATGACCACACGGGTTGGACCACATCATGTTGTGGTCTGACCATTTCCATCGTTCAGTAGGAAAAAGCACCCCAGCCAGGCATTTGACCCCAACCACCTGACCCCCCCCGCACCCCCACCCGACACGCACACACACACACACACACACACACACACACACACACACACACACACACACACACACACAAGCCCCCCTATACCGCACAAACAAACCATACTTTTGCATGGGGTCAAGTGCCTTTCTGTCTCAGTTCAGAGGTATGTAGAATTCTGGGCTGCATGTCTGTTAAGTCTGTTTACTGATGAGTCAGAAGATTAGAGACTCTGAATGGTTGATGAAGTCCTCAGGCACATTTCTATTTGTGGTGTGGAATCTGCATCTCTGAGCATTCTTCCCTTATTAAATAGAACTTGGGTAAAATTATCTCAATTGTAGAAGTAGACCTAAATCTTAATGATTCATCTTTATTTAAATCTTAATATCAAGTGTATGCAGAGTTTGGCCCAACATTCATAATATTATTGTCCTACTTCAGAGCTGTGGAGGACACTAAAAAACTCATTGCTTTTTCTTAATTTAGCCTCGGCTAAATGATTGATAAAATGTTAACAAATTATGGATCTAGATGAGAGAGTAGCCTACTGCACATGGCCAGTTGGGGGAACGGTCATTGCGTCGAGATGCAAGCATGCAGCCAATACACAACAACGATTGCGCAACACAATGGGAAACGGTCATAGGAAACGGTACGTCGGGTGCTTGATCTGCAGCGCCGGTTGGGAACAATAAATAAATAAATAGACATGTCGATCGCAATAGTGTCTCCCAAATAGTGGGGGGATATTCAAGCCCTTTTGCGCTTAAGCCCCATTTGAAAACAGCCAATCTAGCCTACAAGCTTTTCATATCAAGATCCATTATTTATTCGACATTTGAGCCACGGACCACCATTTGATAAGCGGAGTGAGAGGTTCGTAATGGGGCTATCTCAGACCCCTAAACTTTAAATAAATACAGGATATTGTGTTATTGTTGGATTAGGATACGATTTTGTCCACAATTCCATGCTGTATGTTGCACCATAGGAGAGACAAGTTGATCAAACATAACAATTATTTAATTAAGTATAATGCAGATGTTTAACAATGATTTAACTCGCGTAAAATGAAACATTTTCATTTCATTTTACGCTCTGAAGAAAGATATACCTAATAAGGGCGCATAGGTTACCAACTCTCCATTTAGCTGGGGACCACTTGGAACCCCCTCAAGGACCACTGGTGGTCCCCGGACCAGTGGTGGAGAACCACTGTCTTATAATAAGACACTCCTCTCTCAGCCTTGGACCAGGATATGAGTAGAGGAAGATCAGCGCAACACTCCTCATTGCTTTCTATTCAGATGCTGAGGCTCAGGGGACGAACAACAAGTGCACACTTTCTGCGAAGAGTTGGCCTACGGGTATTATCAGCTTTATTTAGAGAACATTGTGTATCTTGCTGCATTTAGAAGAAAGGGTAAGCAAATACTCTCGTTTTACTTGTTTCTTGTGTAAACCTTTAACTACTATTTAATAGTATATATATATAGCCTATCTAACTACCTCCCGGCGTCAGTCTAACGAACACATTCCTAGTTGTAATGCAACAGCACAGCAGTGGTGTAAAGTAACTAAGTACATTTACTCAAGTACTGTACTTATTACAATTAATAATAATAAGTACAATTGTGAGGTCTTTTTCACTTAACTGGAGTATTTCCAATTTTCTGGTAGGTACTTTTACTCAATCTCAGGTGCAAATATTGTACTTTTACTGCACTACGATTATATAGATTTTGATTATTATTACAAGACATAGATAACCTTATATCAGCCTTATAGCCTACATTTCGGCCATTTGAAAATAGCCGATCTACAAGATCTCAATGCGTCGCCATGCAACACATTGTGAGCTGACAATCTGCTATTGTCAAAATATTTGTATACATTTGAAAACTTGTGGAACGGGACATTCTGCACAATGAGTAGGCTACTTTCTAGTTTTAATTTCGGATTTTTACTTTTAACAGAGTATTTCTACAATGCAGTGTTGATACTTTTACTTAAGTAAGAATGTGAGTATTCTTTCCACTATTGCAGTGAAGTGGTTAGTGTATAGCCTATTCGCTATAACCATCCTCTTAATCCATATTCTTTTTTACCATGAATAATTTGTTGGAAGAGTGCATGTAGCCTACTGAATACACAGACTGCCCTACACAGTAGGCTATACCATGACTAACGTGTGGAAGCTGCCATTTTTTCACGACATTATGGAAATTAAATCAACATTACAATTGCAGGTTGTTCTGACTGCAGTCAGGTTGATCTGACCACTGGTGCATTGACCTGTTTTTAAATCCTCTTTTTATCTCTTTGCAGACTGCAGCCATGTCAGAGAACATTCACATCAACAGTTCTAATGTCAGATACACAGACACACACATTGAAGCTCAGTACTCCTACCATACTACAGCGGTACACCGAGATGGGAACAACATCACAGTAAGTCACATTTTCTGTCAGTGTGGGCATGCATGAATAGACAGATATTAGGGCCTATGTAGGGTTGCGAACTACCTGAAATTCAAATAAGGGACACCCAGAAAAAGATAAAATCTCACTGTATATATGTACAGTTTTTGTATATTAGCCTATGTTAACCACTTGAACCCCAGCATCCATATTCTGGTGTGAAAATTAGCCAAAAATAGCAGATCTGTTGTGTTGCGATGTCTTGTGTGCTTGACCGTAGATGGGCTATTTTTGGCCAAGACAAGAGATTTTAGTGTTTAGAGTATAGAAAAAAGCTGTCCACGGTTCTAAAAAAAAAAAAAGGTCTCCCTGTAAATAATGTTTTCATCCACAGCACCCCTGAATTGTTACAAACCCTTTCACGAGGAAAACTTGAGAGAATATCAGTTTCCATTAGGACAGATTGAACTTTATACTTGACATTTAACCACTTGAACCCCAGCATCCCTATTCTGGGGGGAACATTGGCCAAAAATAGCCGATCGATTGGCTATTTTTGACAAGGAGACTTGGTGTACTGTAGATCAAAAAAGAATGCACAAAGTATAGTGCAACCCCGTTTTACTAAGTATAGAGGGTTTAAGTGGTCACAACACCCACTTTGAGAAACCCTGGTAGGCTACTATGTGCTGTTTGAGCTTGTAAGATGTGTGTCATTGATTAATTCCCCAAAATAAGGAACAACGTGTGTTCAATAAGGGTCTTTTAGTTTCCAAATAAGGGACGATTCCTTATTTCAAGGGATCTGGCAACCCTGCCTATGCATGCATTTATGGACTCTCACACATGTGAGCGTGCGCGCGCGCACACACACACACACACACACACACACACACACACACACACACACACACACACACACACACACACACACACACACACACACACTCACTCAGAGATTCACATTTGAATCTTCTTGTTTCAGATAACCCCGACCACCAGCGAGGTGACATTCCACACAGAGCGCCATGTGCCCCGACTGGGTGTCATGCTGGTGGGCTGGGGGGGGAACAATGGGACAACAGTCACTGCTGCCGTACTGGCCAACAGACTGGGCCTCACCTGGAGGACCAAGACTGGAGAAAAGGTGTGAGGAGAGACACACACACACACACACACATGCAAGCAGTGTGTGTTGGACAGTAACTAAGTACATTTGTTTTTCAGAGTACTGTAACTAAGTAAAACATTTTGAGTATTTATTAACCCATTAAGACCTGAGGTTCCGATTCCGATTCTACAGACCCCCATCGGACCCCAATATCAAAATATTTTGTTCCAGGGACCCCCAGAAGCAAAGATTTGAGTTAAAGATGTTTGCTTGAAAAAATATATATATTCAAAGATTTGCAAAAATGTTCAAGATGTTCAAGCACCGAGTGCCGCGCTACGAACTTGTAGATCTGCTATTTTTGAACAGCCAAAGTACCCATTACCTGTGAAATACATTACCTGTATTTCACAGGAACAACCGATAGGCCATCGGTGTCGCGAAATGATTGATATCTTATTGACTAAATAGTTTAATTTTCCATTTGCTTCTTCTGCTGTGCACTTACATTTTTAGTTGTTGAAATCAATTAACTTTTTACATGTTGTTTAATATGGTATGATAATTTAATAGACTACTGTTTGGGAATTCCACCCTGCAGCGCCAGAGAGGAGAAATCTCATTAATATCTTTGACATGCTGACAGGTCCAGTAGACCGTTTGGAGCCTAATTGACTCTAGGTCTTCACATCTTTACCTTAAATGGCCATTGTTACTTCTCTTTCTCAGTTACTACTTCTGTGTCTCACATGGTAAACTATGCAGCGTTCACTTAAATCTGAGTGTTAAATTGACAGATGTTTTTTCTGCACAGGTTTCTTCAACTTTGTCTTCCCCTTGATATAAAATATGCATCAATTGTTAAAATGATAATAAACATATGATGGGTGATGATTCAACTGAGAGTAGAGTGGTAGTTATTATTGTAACCTTTTCCCTTTTCTTTCCATTCTTCCACATTCTTTAGAGAGCAAACTATTTTGGCTCACTTCTGCAGGCGTCTACTGTTTGTCTGGGGTCAGGGCTGGAGGGAGAGGTCAACGTACCCTTTCGTGACCTCCTGCCTATGGTGCACCCTGATGACATCACCTTTGACGGTACGGGTGATCCTACACAGCCAGCATGAAGTCTGACCTTTCACCCGTTAAATGATAAGTGGCAACGTGGGTGAGGTGATATATGTGAGAGAGAGAGAGAGAGAGAGAGAGAGAGAGAGAGAGAGAGAGAGAGAGAGAGAGAGAGAGTCTCCCTTAGACAGCCAAAGAGGTCAGAGTTGTCTTTTTACATAATGTTGGTCATTCCTTAGGAGAAGGGTTGGGAAATATTAGCTCATAGAGCAGTGGTTCCCAAACGCGTTAGCTCAAGATCCAAAAGAGAAATTTGATGTCTCCCTGGTACCCAAACTAGTGAACATTGCAAGCTCACAGTGTGTTGCAAGCTTGTAGATCTGCTATTTTCACTCTTTCTTAAAAGTTTTTTTAATAGAGCACCGAAGTCTGACGTCATTTACACATCCTACCTGGTTCGCGGTTTTCCACCCCCGTTCTGAATTCCCATAGACGTGTTTAACATCGCATCAAATAAGAACCGTGTTCCAAAAATAAACAAATGATCCTGGCGGGTTGACTCTTATGGATATGAAACATCAGCAACAGCATAAATAGCTTATCTTCAAGCTCACAACACGTTGCAATGCGACACGTTGTGAGCTTATATAGATCAGCTATTTTATTTGGTGTAGAGGGAAAAAAGGAGTGGGCCATATATAGGCCCCTGGGGTACACCGGTCAACAAAGTAGATCGGGTTTAATTGGTTACAATAATTTCTGGTGGGTAGCTTTAATTGTTTTTTATTTTTTTTTAATTTTTATTATTAGGATGGGACATCTCATCGTTGGACCTGGGTCGTGCGATGGAGAGAGCTGCTGTGCTTGACTGGTCAGTGCAGGAGCAGCTCCGTCCTCTCATGTGCTGCCTGAGACCCAGGGCTTCCATCTATATCCCAGAATTCATTGCTGCTAACCAAGAGAGCCGAGCTGACAATGTGCTCACAGGGACCATGGTTGAGCAGGTTAGCCTCAAGCCTCAAGCCTCAAGTGTTTTAACGGCGTAACTTCGCACCATGGCCGGATGGTCTAGCCTACCATCTACAGGTCCCGAGATTACCTGCTCACAGGCAGATGGACAGACAGACAGACTCACAGGACCGAAAACAATCCCCGCCCCCGGCCGTTCCGGCCTGGTGGAGATAAAAAATAATCATGTTATCTCAACCTCAAGCGTTGCCTGCAGTTATAAATTATAATCCAGGATGCACAAATTACCCACACCCTCGAACCTACACATAGCCTCCCTGTGTCCACAGTAGCTACACGGATTCAGATGCATGTACACATCCCAGAGCAATTTATAATATTTCAAATATAATCACATATTGTTTCAATAATAAGTGAGAGATGAGAGGCTGCCAATGTTTATTAGGTTCTCAACAGATCCATGGACAGCAAATTTAATGCCAATTTCAGAAATTACATTATTAATGTAGTCCCGCAACCAAGATGTGTTTGAGGGAGATGTTTTTTCCCATAAGAGGAGAATTTGAGGATGAGTAATTAAAGAGGCAAAATAAATGATGTTCCTTTGTGTGGTGTTCATTCTAACTCCCTCTTCGTCTCTAGATGGAACAGATCAGAGATGACATTAGAGACTTCCGGCGGTCAAGCAGTGTGGACAAAGTCATCGTCTTGTGGACCGCCAACACCGAACGCTTCTGTAGCATCATCCCCGGGGTCAATGACACAGCTCAGAACCTGTTGGCTGCCATTAAGGTAACCACTAAAGTATACGTACTGTATACCCCCCCCCCCCATCTTTGTATAGTCTCACTGCCAGCCAACCCCTACTGTTGGTCTGGGGAGAGTGTAGACAACCACATCTCCTCTGATTCACATGGAGTCGCTTGTCACTTCTTTTCACCTGACAGTGAGGGCATAGCGCATGCAGAGGAACACACTATCTCTGTTATACCCAGTTGCGCTCCCTGCTGAATAAGCCCATTGACCAACCTGTAGAAGTTGCTAGCCTGGGTGGTAAGCCCTCCCCCCTCCCCTGCTGGCCTCCCACCCACGAACATGGCCAGTTGTGTTTGTTGGAACGCCTAACCAAGCCAGAGAGAGGCACTGCGGAGGAATCAAACCCCAGTCTCCATGGTGGTGGAGATCAAATCTAGCTCTTGACCTGTGTTATATGTTACTTCCTTGCTCCCCACAACTTTCCTATTTCTCTCCACTGTACTAGAAAATAGATCAGCAAACAAAAGGTGTATACAAGAGTTATACAAGCAAAAGCTTTCTTCCCATGACATTCTACTATACATTCAAGGGCTACAGGTGTAATCTGTATGGGAAACAAGACTAAATTATGTCAATGCCTAGCGGTTATGAGCTACCCATTCTACTTTAATCTCAAACTAATTCTAGGAACCAGTAATCCTACATCACATTGTGTGATTAATAAAGCTTAAAGGATAAAAAGATTACTCTTCCTAACACTTTACTGTGGGCACACGCACGCACGCACGCACGCACGCACGCACGCACGCACGCACGCACGCACGCACGCACACACACACACACACACACACACACACACACACACCCACACACACACACACACACACACACACACACACACTGACACACACAATTCAAAACCTGCAGGCCTGAAATAGTCGTCTGTTTCTAATCTCTGATGGTGGAGAATGAAATTATGATTTGCTCTCACGCTAGTTTTTATTTTATCTCCAGTCTGCAGTACACCTGTACTGTTGTTAGCACTGATGATGTCTTTCAGGTGTATTACCTTCGGCAAATCCCATAACTTTACATAATCACCACAGACTATGCTACAGTTGTGCTACAGAGATAGTCTAAAGACTGTCCTGGGAGAAACATATCGCCTTGCATGCCTGGTGGTCTCTCTGCTCTGTGTTCAACTAATGAGACAGACAGGTGTTGTCAAGTTCTGCCACAATTATAAGTTTAATAATAGGAATAAACGCTGGTTGTTTCCTTATATCTTCAAAGTCTGGTGCAGAGGTTTCTCCTTCCACACTGTTCGCGGTGGCCAGTATACTGGAGGGCTGCGCGTACATCAATGGGTCCCCGCAGAACACCTTTGTCCCTGGGGCTGTGGAGCTGGCGGTGCAGAGAGGGGTGTTCATTGGTGGGGATGACTTCAAGTCCGGTCAAACAAAGATCAAGTCAGTGTTGGTGGACTTCCTGGTCAGCGCAGGTATCAAGGTGAGAGGAGATCTACTGACTACTAGTATCAGATAATTACGCTGCTTCTAATGCAGGGGTTCTCAAACTTTTTTATACCACAACCCCATTTTATGGGGGAATTGTATTAGCGACCCCACTCTTTATTTATAGTGCAATTTCAAAGTGGAAATAAAGAATATCTCAAAATAAAAGCATACTTTTCTGGCCTTATATATGAATATTTATTAGAAAATGAAATTACAGCAGTAAGCCTATCTTATCAATTAAATGAATTAATATTGTAGCGATCGCAACTCGCCCCCCACGATTTGAGTTTCCTGTCTCCACAACAGCCTACCTCCATTGTGAGTTACAATCACCTTGGCAACAATGATGGGAAGAACCTTTCGGCTCCGCTGCAGTTCCGCTCCAAGGAGATCTCCAAGAGCAATGTGGTGGATGACATGGTTCAGTCCAACCCCATCTTGTACCAGCCTGGAGAGAAACCTGACCACTGTGTGAGTTTCTGCGCACTTTCTTCATGTATGTGTGTGCGTGCGTGCGTGCATGCGTGTGCACTTGGGGTGCAGGTAGGTAGTACCTACCGGCCTAACTAACAGATAATGGAATGTTTACAGGTGGTGATTAAGTATGTCCCCTATGTCGGAGACAGCAAGCGTGCCATGGATGAATACACCTCTGAAATCATGATGGGAGGGACCAACACCATTGTACTGCACAACACCTGTGAGGTTAGTTGTCACTAAATGTTCACACGTCTACGAATGTAGAAGTACATTTGTATGTATCTGTGAAATGTGTGCATACAGCATTTAAACTACTGATGAATTTCCAACTTGAATGCATTGGTGCCATCCCGTTATAATATATAATATTCAGTCAAGTTTCCAATCTTGCTTGCTAATGCACTTATATGGGCACCTCATATAATTGAGGAATTACCCACTGACCTCCGTTTTTGCAGCTCATTCACATGGGAGTAAGCCAATTCTGAAATGTGCTTAAATGTACCACTGTTTTGTCAGAGTGAGGTAATACTGTAGGTGAGCCATAAGAGCAAGACAATTCTAGGCATTTGACACATGATTAAACTAATTAGTGAATGAGGTGAACCCCACTACTTATGACAATGTACAACTGTGTTGTATCGCGTGGGTTTGGAATAGGCACTATGGGTATCAAAGCCCTATTCACACAGGACTAGTATCACCTGGGGACCTCGTAATTGTGTGCAGTGCATTCGCACGAGATAAGCGAAGACTGTGTTTTACTCACATTTACTTTACAAATTAGAGACATGGTCCATTTGCAGAGGATTAAGATTGCAGATAACCTCCACAATTATTACTAATTCCCATTGGTCACCAGGTAATTCTAGCACTGTGTGAATAGGGTTTTAAGATGGCAACTCTTTGTATGAAACAGAAGTCTGGGGAAGAGCCTTTTTGCTCATTCTAGTCTAGAAGATATAAAAAAAATCCACTGGAGGTTTTTGGTGTGTAGATTATTCTGTTTCAACTTCATTAGGTATGTCTTGATCCAGCACCCATCCGATTGGGTATCGTCTTTTTTATTGTTTATCCGTGAACCGCACTTTAAGCATTAATTTGAGGAGATTATTTATAACCACATAGTCTGGGGAAAACTTTTTTTGGTGGTCCTGCTCGGGTGCGCATCCATAAAAGAGAGAAGTGTGCACTGAAATTTGTCACCACTACACATGTCACCACTACATCCATTTAAAATGCTGGAAGAAGGAAACTGCACATTAAAAGGCAAATTACAGCTAAAATTACTTTTTAGCTGTTTTGATTATCATCAGGGGACCTCTGTCTGCACAGAATTATAGTAGGTAACTGCCGTTGGAATTTTTACTTGACAAATTATAGACATGGCAGTTTCACAAAAATGACAAACAACTTATTACACATTACTGGATGTCCCCAGTTATTGTTAGTCCTGTATGAATAGGGCTTAGTTTCAGTACCAAACCTATTGTATTTCACATGCTTTTCAATGTGATATTAAAGGCAATCTTACTGCCTTATGTACTGCATTCTCAAACGTTCTGCCACATTTTCACACTCACTCACTACTGTACCTTTTGTCCTAAGGACTCACTGCTAGCCAGTCCAATCATTCTGGACCTGGTGATTCTGACTGAGCTGTGTCAGCGGATCACCATCCGTCCCCAGGGGGAGGAGGACTTCCAGTCCTTCCACAGTGTCCTGGCCCTGCTCTCCTTCCTCTGCAAGGCTCCCCTAGTCCCCGCCGGGGCCCCGTTGGTCAACGCTTTCTTCCGTCAGAGAGCCTGCATAGAGAACATAATGAGGTTGGAGACAGCACTACTGTGGGGTGCTGGGTTTACTCTAGATGCATACTGTATAGGATAAGTGCTTTTCCCTGCTGCTTACAGTATATAGACCACCAGTGAACCAAAGAAATCTAAATATCTATTTTATTGTGTTATTATAAAAACTTTTTTAAGATGACGTTTTTGGCATTTTTGCTTTGTTTAGGGAAGACAGCGAGTGAGACAGGCAATAAAGGGAAGAGAGGGGGTGATTAATGTGGGTCCAAATCTAGACGTAGGAAACTATATGTGGTAGAGTGGTAGAAGATGATGATACAGATGATTTCAGGAACCATGTCTAACGTGACACACGTTTGAATTTCTCATCATATAATGCGGATTGCCTCCTTTTTGTTGGTTCCAGAGCATGCCTCGGACTTCCCCCTCAGAGCAACATGCACCTTGAGCACAAGCTGCAAAGAAGCTTCTTGCCTCATCACAGCAAACTCATCCATGGTGTCAAGAAAGAAAAGGCCCTCAGCAACGGCTACCATCTACCTCAGGAGAATGGAGTTGGTGTACATGTCATTGAGGCGACAAAAGTATAATCACTGCAGATGACCTTACTTGCCCTTGACAGAACGCAAAAGTACAATTTCATTTTGCAATTGTATCGTCTCTCATGGCAAAAGTTAAAGTTCTGCAGTATTGTGGTACTGCATGTCATGACAACTGAGTCTGTCTGTCTGTCTGTGTCTGTCTGTCTCTGGTTGTCTTCTATAAGTGACTGTTACAAAAATATTTAGTAAGCCTTGGTCTGAGTTTATTAGAATGATATATTTTTGCACAGGATAGGCAGTTATAACATATATGAAAAAAACAAATAAGCAAAAACCATTAGTCTAAACTAGGCCTACTTGAATATTCTGTGATATCAGCAATGGCATTTATAGTTGATAATAAACTTTATTTGCTTAATTACTTTTTGTAATTGTTTGTACTTGCTTGCTAGTTTGCTTTACACAAGCACACAGGTGCGCGCGCATTTGTCAGACAGCGTCCTTAGCAACCAACGAGCAGCCAACAAGCAGGGATCAAGTTATCCTTTTTTCTACATCCTCTTAGATCTTATCATCGTATCGATTTGGATACATACGGAGTCATACGTTTATTCGACACTTGTGTGGGAGGAGTAGCCTAAAACGGCAATGGACCAACGTGATCAACAGAATCCAGTGGTGTAAAGTAACTACATGTACTCGAGTATACTTAAGTACAATTTTGAGCTATTTTTTTTACTTTACTGGAGTATTTCCAGTTTTCAGTACTTTTATTTCTAGTATCTCTAAGTACTTTTACTTTTGGTAAGTACATTTTGATGCCAATATACTTTTGTATTTTCCAGCCTTTTCCTTGTAACAGAGTATTTCTGCATTGCAGTAGATCTCAGATACTTTTACTTAAGTAAAACAAATGTGAGTATACTTCATCCACCTCTGTCTGGGAAACGACTACATTTTCCGAACGGCCGGGGCGGGTTCAGCAGAGGTATGATGAACCACTTCCGTTGCCGTTTCTTCCCAGCAGCAGCAGCAGCAGCAGCATCATAATCATAGCAATGGCGGAGAAGCGCAGGTCCGGCGTTACTTCGGCGATGATGATGTCTGAAGTCAAGACGACCAAATCAGAAACCGAGAGGGACGTTCTCTCGCACATGGGTGTGGGGGAGCTGCTTCGCGGAGCGCTACTGAAGCTGGTGGAGTCCAGATCGGACGACCCCATTGGGTTTTTAGCCGACCACTTTTGCAACCTCGCCTCTGTGACAGAGAACGGGACGGTTGGTGGGTGCAGTGACGGAGATCAGCCGAACGGCGGCGCACGAGAGCAGCAGTATCTCAACAGGGCACTGTGGCACCTGCGGCTGGCGCATCACTCGCAAAGGTCTGTTCAAATGTGGACGTATCGTAGACTGATTTACATTTCGTCGTACAACGATATATAGCCTACATTGAGCTTTAAATAATGTGCTGAACACCATATGTGCAGACATGTAATTTTAAATGAAAGCGCAATAGGCTACATCCTGATTTATAGATATTAAAACCATAGGCTTATTTAATCTCATGTGGCTGCAGACAACATATTTTTTAAAGCAAGCATACTCCATAGGCTATGTGTGACTGTATGGTGGTGATGATGATGAACTAGCCTGAAGCATCTAGTCTGTTGTACTCTGCAGAATTCTGAGTGTCAATTTAATTTCTGAGACTGTAGAAATTGACCCATAATTATACATTTTACATAGATAGATTTTGCTGTGTATAGTGCACTGTAGTCCAACATTTTGACGATTAAAAACTGACAAAAGGGGCAATGTTAGCAGTGAAAGGCTGTTTCTTACTATAGACACCCCTATGATTTATTGTACTTTTATTTCTCATTTATTATCTCAAGATCTGCCTTCAGCAATAATGTGCGTGTGGCCTATGACATCCTGGCTCAGACTGGTCCCCAGAGACGGCTAAGTGTGGCTCCTGAGGGCCCTGATGGCCCCGATGTCTCCAGTACTAACAGCCCCACAGGTGGTGGGGTAAGAGGTGGCCTCTACTCCCAGACACTCCAGTGCTTGTGCAGTGAAGGCGGGGTCCCTGCGTCTACCTCTGCTCCTCTCCTCCGACGCCTCCACTGCCAAGACCATGAAGCCGTCCCCTACGATGTCTTCCGTCACGGTGTGCTCACGTGCGCTGTGTTCTCAGACTATATACGCCAGGCACAGAGACTTTATGCTGAGGTGTGTTGCCCTGATGAGGAGCCTGCGGGTCGGGCACTTTGCATGGCTGTACTGGGGACCCTCCAGGAAGCTCTGGAGACCTCCCAGGGCTGTGATACGAACCGCAGTGCTAACGCTAACACTAAAGCCAATTCCTGTCTGGAGACTAACCTGAAGGCGAACCGCTATCTGGAGGCCAGTGCTAAAATATCTCCCTGCAAGCTGGCCCAGGCAATGGCTGAGGCCCAGACAGGGGGGGCGGGTGCTAATATGGATGCAAAAGAGTTTGAGAATGCTGCGGCAGAGCTCTTTATCACCAGAGTTAGAGTTGTGTCATAGTCTTAATTTTACTATGTATTCTCATCACTTATAGTTTAACTAGTAAAAAGGGCCCTGCGAGTGTTTGGCCCCATCCTAAGTGACCCCCCCCCACCTTACTGGCCCAGGCCCCCCCAACATAATTCCCCCCTATACCCTGTACCCCCCCAACTCCCCCACCTCCATACCCACACTCGCACAACTCCACATAGGGAGTTATTTTGAATGTATTTATGAAAATAATAAACAAGCATATAATGGAATGATGCATCCATCCAATTCCCATAAAGTTAAGCTTAATTTGGGAAACTTTTCATCATTTCAAAAAGAGGGGAACAATAGCACAGCCTGCCACAGTTATGAGACAGAACATTGGCGAGAAACAATACGTAAATGTGACATTAATGTACAGATTCATAAGAATACGTTAAAGAAGATGAACTGAAAATGCATTTGCTAGTGTGGAACTGAAAACATGATATAATATGTTTATTGGTTAATATGTTTATTATTAAAAAAAGATTAAACATATAATTATTATAAAGATATATAATATGTTTGTAATATGTAACATATAAAAGTCCAGACAAATATTGTATGAGTTTGCAGAGTAATTTGTTGTTAATGCTGTTGCTCCTGTTTGTACATTGGCAGCACAAGCCAGAGTTTGTAATGCTGTCTCTAACTTTGGGAGCGTAGTTCACTATATATTGTCCAGGGTCATTAAAAAAACATTATGTAAATGTATAGACTGAGTGGCATTGCCCTTTAATTGGCTAAGTTGAAAATATATTGAACCTAACCCCAATTTACACAAAGCAGCTGGATGCCAGAAAAGAAGTGGTGGGGGGATAATAAATGAATAAATAAAATAAAAGCCTTCTATCCTTTTTAATGGGCTGTAAAGCTGTCAGAGATGAGACTCTGGAGAGTTTTTTTTCCATAATAAATCAAGCCTCCAAAGACGTAAACATAAGGCCTACAAGAGTTTAATTCCAATTATCACTGTGAACCCACATACTGCTTTAAAAATGATGACTATTAACCCTCCAGTATTTCCTGACTTTATTTTTTGTTTTTTTTTGTTAAGAGTGACTTGATGTGGAGAATAGCCATATATGGTCAGTGTGCCTATGAGCTTCAGGTAGTAGGTTACTAATTGACAACCAGTAGGTGGCCCCAGCACCATGGTCTAAATGTGTCAATGTAAGAGTAGTAGAGAGACCACCTCCAACCACTTCAGAAGTACTAGCTATTTGAATTAACATACAGATTGTTGTCTCCGCCAGGAGAGTTTGTTTTCACTTTCTGAAACTGGGACTAACATTGGTCAAGCCTCACGTGACACGTGACAATACGGTGAAATAGTGTGATCTGATTGGCTAGTGACGTATAGCGGCCTATAAATACATGTGTCACTTTGAAAGAGTCTGTGCCTCTTTCAAAGTGAGGTAAGACAGGAATAATCACGAAATGGCTGAGAAATGGCGGATACTGTAACAATTGGATAGGACACTTACACAGACAGGACGGATAGGACACTTACACAGACAGGACGGATAGGACACTTATACAGACAGGACGGATAGGACACTTATACAGACAGGACGGATAGGACACTTATACAGACAGGACGGATAGGACAGTTATACAGACGGATAGGACACTTGTGTCATGTTACTATGACACAGTAACATGTTCTATTTTTTGTAAGAATTAGAACATAAGAATTAGAACATTCCCAACATTCCCAACACAAGTCTGCTGGCGGAGACTTGTGCTCCGAGGAGCACTTTTTCTAGTTTAAAATTAAATTCAAATGAGCTCCGGTTTGCAGCATTAAATATAATGTTACCCCCAATCCAACCCTTGATGCTGAGGTATGACCCAGCCAGGCGGCCAGGGAATTGAACTCTGACCTCCCAATCTCAGGGCGGATACTCTATCCACAAGGCCTCTGAGCTGGTTTGTTAGTAGTTTACTGGATATGCTCCCTAGTATATAGAGCATAAAAATAAAGATCTTGTAATACTTTCATGTCTATGATGTGATTCCAGCCCCTAGGTGGCAGCACCACACTTTGGGATTATGGGTGAGTCCAACAGACAAATAAGAACAGCGGAAATCAAACATCAGCAAACCTGTTAACATGTCAACAAAGCGCTTGCTATTAGTAACCGTTGGGCCATAAATACATGTTTAGATTGCTGCCACTTGGTAAACGAAATGGAAACAGAAGACAGGCTTCGGTCTCTAATGTTCCTAACGACTTATCTGCTCCTGAAACGTAGAAGAGATGTAAACAATGCTAACATTCAGAGACGCAATGAGATAGAACGTCGCATCCGCCATAGACAGTACTTCTTCCAGAGACAGAGGAGGATGCTCATGGTGAGTGAGCCAAATGCTCTTGCTCTCTCTCTCTCTCTCTCTCTCTCTCTCTCTCTCTCTCTCTCTCTCTCTCTCTCTCTCTTATTAAAGGTGAATTACGTGATATTTATTTGTTTAAATTAATGTTAAGTAGCTCTATATACTGATAGTAACCATTGCTAAAGAGGGGTCTCCCAGCTCTACAGTAAACAGAAAAAGGATTTACAGTTTAGATTAGGATACCACTTTTATCCATTCAGGAGAAATAACTCATAAGGGATACAGGAAATAAACCATGGGACAAACAAGTGAAATTGGACATGATGACATAAAGAAATGAGCAGACACAGATTGGACGAAATTGGCAACCCACCTGAATTTTTTTCTGTTTATTAAAGAGCTGGAGAGACAGGGAGACCCCTGTTACTGAACAAATAACAAACACGCTATAGAGCAACGATTACTATCAGAATTTGTAGCTTTAACTTTTTCACAAAACATTTTTAACTCAAAAATATCACTTTATTTGTTTTACCCATGGATCAATCTTTTATACCCATTAATTTGCATTTCTTCATCCATAGGAGCCTAACAACATTGCCTTCTATACAACTGTAAGGAACTAATGCATCTACTTTACTGTATAAGTTGATAGATCACAGCTTCGTGTTTTTTTTTTTGTCCCAAGGTGATGATAGCCGGAGGGCTTCACTCCAATGTCCGCATCCGCACCCGGCCGTGGACCAACACTCAAAGCACTGATTGGTGGGAGCGGGTGGTGATGACAGAGTTCCAGCCTTCCGATTGGCTGGATAAGTTCCGTATGAGCAAGGAGACTTTCTTCTATCTGTGTGAAAAACTCAGGCCCCGTCTCGCTCGACAGGACACCAGCTTCCGTCTGGCATTACCTGTGGAGAAACGCGTTGCCGTCGCTCTGTGGCGACTGGCGTCTAACATTGAGTACCGCACTATTAGCAGCCTGTTTGGTGTGGGTAAATCCACTGTGTGTAGGTGTGTCAGAGACTTATGTCATGCCATCGTGGCACTTCTCAGCCCGGTGTACTTACGCCCCCCCAATGAACAGGAGCTTGAAGATTCAGCCCAGTTCTTCCTCTCCCGCTGGGGTTTCCCTCACTGTGTGGCTGCTGTGGCCACACTGCACACAGCCATCATCACACCATCAGCCAATGTGTCTGACTATGCTAACCCTGCTGGCTGGCTCTCAGTGCTGTCTCAGGTGAGAGAGGACACCCCCCTAATGACCATATTCACACGGCCGCCGGGGTGGTCAAAAGTGTACCTCAACACATGTCTTGACATAGTCTTTGTTTGTTAGCCTTTATCCAGTCATGTCATTTGACAGATTATATCTTTCTGTCCCTCTGATGGTTCAGGTATCTGTCAATGGACTGGGGCAGTTCTGGGATGTGTGTGCCAGTTTCCCTGGTGGTACAGAGCCCGCAGACATCCTGCAAAACTCAACACTGTGGGCAACAGCCTCAGAGGGCGGACTAAGCCCTGACCCTCCCCGTCTCTTCAATGGCAAACCACTCCGGTATGGTTAAGCGTTTTTACATTTAAAGAACAATTGCCCAGGTGGGAATTATTTTTATTTTTTTCTGCTATTTAGAAAAATGTGAGTGATAATTGAATGTATGATCTAGTTAACATGAGGTTGTTTTTTCAAAATTGACTTTTAATATTTACAGAGCCTTCTGAAAGTGATAAAAACAGTTTCCTGCCACCTGCCACAGGTTAATACAATTTTAGGGCATGGCCCATATTGGATAAAGATGCTATATCTTGTGAACGCAAGGTCAGATTTTCATGAAACTTAATTGGAATAATTGGCATGGTGTTTCTTCTTGGGCACATGTCCTATTGGCCTTTTCTGCTTGGACCCCGCTCTTTACCACCTGTGGCTACGTTACGTGTCAAACCTTCATGTATATTGTATACAGCAGGGGTAGGCAATTGAGATAAGCCTAGGGCCAATATCACTCCCAGACATTCCATCGCGGGCCGGGCCTCCCCGCGCGCGCGCGCGTGCATGTGCGCGCGGGCGCAAAATTTTTCGGGTCTAATTCGGGTCTAACTCGGTCTAATTCGGGTCTAATTTGGGTCTAATTCGGTTCTGTTTGACCAATATAAATCAACATTTTTTCCGGTTTAAATATCAGCACAGGCGATTTTTCTGGTGATTTTTTTTTTCTTCTCCATTTTCCTCTAATCTAGCTATAAAATGTTATAAATCCTTTAAAATGCATCGTGTTTATGAGTGCATGATTTCAAAAGTGGGTTCAAAATCAAAAAATATTTTTCTAAAAAAAAAAAAAAAAAAATTTTTCAAATTTTTTTTTTTCTCAAAATTATCTCACGGGCCAGATATTATTTCTGGGGGGCCAATTTCGGCCCGCGGGCCGCCTATTGCCGACCCCTGGTATACAGTATACAAAAATGTATTAGCACAGTAGTGTTTAATTAAACCTTACTGGTCATAATTATTGTGCCGTATCCACTGAGCTCACTGATGGTTGTCTGGCCTGTTCAGGTACGTCCTTCTGGGGGAGACTTGCTATCCCCTTCAGAGCTGGCTGATGACAGCCTATCCTGAGGGGAGGAAGGTCGACAAAGAAGCACTGGCAGAGCCACAGAGGAAATTTAACCAGTGGGTCACCAGAGTGCTAAACGTGGCAGAGGGGGCATTGTTGAGGCTGAGGGCACGCTGGCAGTGCCTGAGCAAGAGGAACGACTGTGGACTGGACGTGGTGCCCACAATGGTCCTAGCCTGCTGCATTCTGCACAATGTGTGTGAGTCCCATGAGGACGCCTTCCGTGCTGAATGGCAAGAGGAGGTAGCTCAGGCAGAGAACCCACAACCCACGCACAAGCAGGACCTCTCCCCCTGCCCCGATCAGACCCAGGCAGAGGAAGTCAGACAGCTCTATTGTGCATATTTTCAGCAGGAGGACTGAATTAGACACCAGACTGTAATTCAGGACTCAGGTTATTACCTAAAAAGATGAGATTCCGGCACACTGGCTGGGCCTCATTCAGGAAACTCTTCTTAAATTTCTACTCTATTGTAAAAACAGATCTACAAGCGGACAACGCTTCACAACAGGTTGTCAGCTTGTAGATCTGGTGTTTGTGGAAAATTATTCCCTTGCAGGATGGAGTATAAGCTGAGTGAAATAAAAGTGTTACTCTAATGTGTAAATAAAAAGAAAAGTCCAATCTGACAGTCATATACAGCCTAGGTCAGGTGTGAAAACGTAGGCTGCACTTTTAAGGACTAACATTGTTACTTTAAATTATTGTACTGTTTCTGGTGCCTGCTGTGCTGATCTATATGACTCAGTGTAATATTCTGTCAAGGCAGTTTTTGTACATTCTTATTTAATGTGTTATTGTGCCTTTTGGTATAAATGTATAACGAAAAGTTTGAGGTCGCTGGTTTTCTGATCCTTTCTTTTCAGGTGAATTGGTGTACTGGGTGACCTGCAATCTGAGTTCCTATAAGCTATTTTCACGGGGGCCTTGAATTCTTGGCAAAACATAAATTGCATCGCGTGCAATCACGCATAGAGTACGCCATGATGATTACTCATCTGCTCCAACGAACTTCTTGAATGAATGTTCTATGCTTTTGATCAAGTTGACGCGACAGCGGAAATGACATGCAATTACAGCACATGCCCAGGAGATGTCGGTAGCATTACAGTAGGTCTACCTGGCAAACACTGTTCAGAGTGTACTAATGATTTGTCTTGTGTAAGGGTGGATTTGTGCTTTTATTGTACTGCATCGGATTAATTCACTTAGTGAAATGTATTCTGATTATAAGAACTGATTATACATAATAGCATAGAACTATTAGTCCAAAGATGGCCCTATCGTGTTTGTACTCTACACAATAAAAGCCGTCTCAAATGTGGGTGTAACGCTAGTTCACGTTGAAAAGATGGAAGGACATTGTGCAATCAGCATTGGATTTAAAACAATTATTTACATTCTTCAACTCAGGGCAGGGGATTACGTGCGTCGTAGCTAGGATGCCAAATTTCAGAACATCGGCGCCGCCCATCCATACAATGTTGGTTATCCAACTTGAGTTCCCTGGAAGCCCACCCCGAGGACATAACATAACTCGTTCATTCAAATAGCTTTGTCAGATTTCATGCAAACCCCTTGCCAGTCAGTTGCTCACTACCACCCGCCTTGGCATCGCACTATAGCCACTTACATTATGCACAACAACGTGCCACCGACGAATAATTTGATCTTGATCTATCTATCTATCAATAAATAGTCATAAGAAGATCACTACTCTACTATATATATATTTTTCCGCACGGTAATAATTTCGGGGCTAAAATATTTAAAGCATTCAACATTGTACAGAATGGGATTTCTGCTTCAATCACTGCGGGCTGAGCTGCGTCAGATGAACCGCACTTGGCTACATAAAGAGCGGAAGTGGGTCAATAATGTTTTCAAAATTAAAACGTGTGTGTGGCAGTGGTGTAAAGTAACGAAGTACATGTACAATTTTGAGGTTTTTTTTTTTTACTTTACTGGAGTACTTCGAATGTAATACCTTTACTTCTACTCCACTATACATCTCAGATCCGAAAATTGTACATTTACTCCACTACAATTATTTGAAAACTTTAGTTACTAGGTACGAAGATTTTGATTATTATTACAAAACATACATTACCTACTTCAGCCCTGTATACATTTAGGCCATTTGAAAATAGCCGATCTACAAGCTCACAATGTGTCTTGACTCGCGATGCGATGCATTGGGAGCTTGTAGATCTGCTATTTTCAAAAGATTTTAATACATTTTATACATTCGAGAACTTGGTACATTCTGCATAATGAGTACTTTCTACTTTTGGTAGCCTACTTTAAGTACATTTTGAAACCAATACTTTTGATTGATTGATTGATTGATTGATTGATTGGTTGAAATTCAACCAATCAATCAATCAATCAATTCAACCGTTGAATACTTTATTTAGAAAGACATGGTAAAAGTACATGGAAGTACAATTCACAATACAAGGTCCTCTAAACTGGATCGCTCATAAAAGCACTTGGCTTACTTGACTTTTACTCAAGTACATTTTTAATACAGGACTTTTACTTGTCACAGAGTATTTCCACATTGCAGTATTGATACTTTTACTAAAGTAAACAAATTGAGTACTTTTTCCACCACTGTGTGCGTGCGTGTGAGATACTCATGCAACCCTGTGTCCTGATTTGCACTTTATTTTGAAGGCTACAACCGGAAGTGCTACACGTTCAGTAGCTAACTTGCCATAATGTGATTGTGGGCTGAGACACTTTTTGCGAAGGCGTTGTTGAGAGAGAGCTAACAGGCTGCTTCCATTCCTCCTACACTAACTTCATCAACATAACGTTAATGTAGTTAACCAAGCGGACAGAGACCACGGCGCGTGTATCTTCTCGCGGTGCAAAAACGCCTCAACGCTGAATTCATATGTACTATTTCGTTGTTTTTATATATAGAACCACAAGCTTCTTAAACTAGGACTTGTGTTGTTTTTGGCTAGCTAACGTTGAAGACCCCGCACACAGAAATCCAACTGGTTCTCCTGCTTTGGATGTCGCGACACTGCAGTTTGAAACGCTTTTCTTTTCTGACTGATCACAGGATCGGACTGAAGGGACAGACCCGAACAGGAGGAGAACAGAGCAGCTACCGCAGCGGTGGCTCCTCCGTGGCATCTGCGATAATTCAACATTAGCTCCATCTGAGAAACGGGCGGACACAGAGCGTCTTGGGAGAGGCCCGTCCCTCCCTCCTGTCTGAATCTCCCGTGATTTGCCGAGAACAGACGGCTTGAAGTCGCAGTTGTTCTCGGCTGGGGGACACAACTTCACAGCGAGGCCCCAGGCAGGAGGCTCCCCTCCCCCCAGTCCCACGATCCATCCATCCATCCAGCCCCGTAGCGACACCACCACCTCCTCCTCCACCGCCCTGAAT
Organism: Gymnoscopelus microlampas; assembly: GCF_963454915.1. Classification (NCBI taxonomy): domain Eukaryota; kingdom Metazoa; phylum Chordata; class Actinopteri; order Myctophiformes; family Myctophidae; genus Gymnoscopelus; species Gymnoscopelus microlampas. Next base: position 22,526,649 of record NC_139957.1, on the reverse strand, counting down.
CCGAAGCGAGGGCTAGGGATCTCGGGATAGATATCTCTCGGCGGACAGACGGCGTGTCGGGTCCCGTCCACAGCAGAGATACAGGGATGACTCTGGAGTCCATGATGGCTTGCTGCCTGAGCGAAGAGGCGAAGGAGTCCAAACGAATCAATGCAGAAATTGACAAGCAGCTCCGCCGAGACAAGCGAGACTCGAGGAGAGAGCTGAAATTACTTCTACTTGGTGAGTAACTCGGATGATGTAGAGAATTATGTCATGCATGCCTTTTCTGCCGTCTTGACGTCGTCATTACTGAAAACCAACCATTCTCAGGCCTTCTTGGCCAAGCTAGCAAATATGCTACTAGTTAACGTTGGCTAACTGGTAAGCTTAGTTTGTGAATGGCATGATGTTTGAGGTGTTCATGTCTTTACACGTAAAGCCAAGTTGGCTCCACGAATCCAGGGCTACAGATACGTATTAAGGTTAGCCTATGCTTTGCATGTTGATGTGCGGAGAACCGCTCACTTGACACAAGTTACCACTGTCATCGTTTGCCAGCTACAGCATGCTAACCAGCTAACACATCTGGCTAGTTTTGACAATATTGGCCAGCTAACCAGTTGCCCAACTCTCAAAATACCCTGGTGGTTTATTGTCTTAACCTGGTGGATGTTAGTGATGATAGAAAGCGACAACGTTAATGGAGAAGAGAGGCAAGAAGAGCACGGATTCTAGGTTGTGTGCTTACACTGTTGGTTGCTTTCTCCAGGTTGCATAACATTTGCAGAACTGGATGAAGCTCTCTCTCTCTCTGCACTTTATGCTCTGGTCTTGTGTGTGTGTACACTAGCTATGCCATAACAATGATCCAGAATACTAGGAGTAACCCCCCCCCCCCCCCCACACACACACACACACACACACACACACACACACACACACACACACACACACACACACACACACACACTCCACCCCACCCCAATGCAGGCTTATAAGACATTGATTAACATTTCAATGGGATACAATTCATTTGCATTAACTCAAATGTATTTGCATCCCTTTCCTTAGACAATTCTCATGTAGGCATGTAGCTTGCTGGCGGCTAACTTTTAATTGGATGCACATGATGTGACCCATCTTCCCTTTTAATCATGATGTGGCCCCACTGTCTTTCTGAACCTGTAGCTAAGTGTAATTGTAATCGGGAAGGTAGTTATCTCTTTTGAGGACAATTAGAATTATCTAGGTTGCCTCCTTGGTTTCAAAACGTTTGCTCCAATTTCTTGCCCACCAAAAACAGCCCAGGTTATTTGACATGTGTGGCTTCTACTCCTTTCATTTCCCTGCTGACTACCTCGGCTCAGAGAAGTAGGCCACACCAGTGCTATACTGTAGATGTATGATTTGCTATCTTTTGTTATTCTGATCTTTTAAATCATCTTTAATTCATTGGTTTCCACCTAACTACTTATTAGTCTTTCCCTTTCAAGCATGAATGACAGATATTGGTGAATGTCCAGTCTAGTTGAAAGGAACAATTAATGATATTTTGTGATTTCAGGTAATGAATACTGATATCCTTCAAAATCTTGATAGCTTAGCAAGACAGTACAATGGGCACAAGTGCTGATTAAGGTGACACGATTATTTGGGCCCAAGGCTGACAGGGGCTCTCAAGATGCTGTGTTTTAGCCTATTGATTTTACATTTTAATTTGCTGTCATTTGGGTCAAAGAAACTCCTGTGATTATAGGAGTGGGAACTTGACGTACTTATTTGATTTTGACAGTAGAGTAAACTCAGGAGAAGCCTATAGAAAACTGCGTGTGTGTGTGTGTGTGTGTGTGTGTGAAAGAGAGACAAAGCTGCGATCAGTCATGCTGTAAATGGGCTATCCTAAGTGAGTTAAGGCTGTCAGTGGAAGCCTGGATAAGGACGTGTAAGGCAGGATTAGTCCAGGTCCTAATAGGCTTGGTTAAACACAGCAGCTGCTCAGACATTCAGATATCACTGACTCCTATTATCCCACAGTGTTACTCTTAAAGCCCCCCCAACTGCCTGTCTCTCACGTCGCTGGTGGACGAGGACAATCCCTTCTGTGGCTCGTTATGTACATCAACCACTGTCCTTCAAGTGTATTATACTGGAAATGGAAATTAAATTAATGGACCATACCTGTTTCACTACAAGTTATTGTCTACTTACAACTTGATTCACATATCGTACATAACATAGACCATTTTCCATAAATGACTTGCTTTTTTAGATTGGTTTTATGTTTATATTTGGCCTTACTCACCCCCAATTTACTGCTATTCATGTTAAAACGGTGTGAGGGAAATCATTGAGACTTGAAACTTGGTAGTAAGCATAGGTAATGAAAAAATGAAAACGGTGCCGTTTATTTGCACTGAGATTGGTTCAAGATTCAATTCAAAAAGTTTTTTCAAAATTTGTCACTAACTCATACAAGTATGTGTAGTGAAATGTTGGTGTGACATGCTCTGCAGTCTGACTGTGCTAAGTTCTGCTAACAATATATAAAAACAAGATATAATAAAAGAAGTAAAAACTTTAGCAGCAGTGAAATTATATAATAATAGTATAGCAAATAAGCAATAGATTGCTATATTATTATACAAGACAAATTTATCTGAAGAGGGATTTTAATGGTGCAGTGAGGTTTAGACATGTTGACTCAATTATCAAGGTGTTTTGATGACTGGAGAAAGAAGGAAATGTGGTCTTAAGTTTATTTATGAAATTTGGTTGTGAAAGTTTTTAATAAACAATGACACATCGGCTGCAGTATGACTTAAGCTAACCTATATTTGGGGGGGGGGAAACAACCGTTCTTTGAGCAAGGCAATTTAAATGTATTGTACTGGACAGGGGAAACAAAGATTTTGAGTTGGAATCACTATCTATACCTCGCTAGCATGCAGTGCAGCCAATGTGGTCCTCAAGTGTATTGTAGAGGAGATGGGTGAGAACGTTTCAGTTGTATTTAAGGACATAGATGCCTCTGTGGAAGGAATGGGAGTTGATCTGTTGCTATGTATACTATGTACAAAGGAGAGATGTACTTGCTTCCACACTATCTTTTCTCACAGTACAACCACCATGGTTATTGAAGAGGAACATCATTTCAGTTCTGTTGCTAGCGACACCTCAGCCAAACCAAAGTGCATGTAGAGGGAAGGGGTGGAAGGTTGGGAAATTAACACCAGCCATCAGCCAAATGGAGGCAAATTTGTGCTGCGAGTGTTATGGCAAATGTCTCCTCTGCCAGCCACTTTGGCAGGTTTGGAAATACTTTACTGTTGTACAAATCCAGTCATCTAATTCAAAAGTCAGAATGTCTGGTGAATTTGTGAAACCAAAAGCTACTGTTGGGGTGGACAAAAACAACTTTGTTCCCGGGCCCTGGACTAGTTGTAAGCTTCAGCTATGCTTGGCGAAGTACAGTAGCTGCTCCTGGAGACCTCAGTGATAGACTATGGTCCGACTCCCAGAAGCTGCATCTTTATTTTCGTTGTGAATAAACCTTTATTACTCACACTGAAAGCTTAAAGGATGACTTCACCACTTTTCAACATATCTTCATATAATAGGTCCTCACTAATGCTCATGATAAAATGATTAAAAAAATCTAATCAGTCTGTGTCTCAGAGGAGGGCTGTAGACAGTTCAGAAACCCGTCTACCAGTCACATCATCGATGGGGAATCCAAGCTAATAGAAACTGCAGGCTTTGTATTCCTGGAAAGTTGCAATGCAATTATAGATCCCATTGTTCTTGCCTTAATAAAAATCTGAATTAAAAAATTGTAATCTTTTTGGAAAAAGAAATCCTGCCTAACGATGATGTCACTGGTAGACGGTTTTCTGGACTGTCCACAGCCCTCCTATGAGACACAGACCAAGTAGAAAAAAATGGTATCATTTTATCATGAGCATTAGTGAGGACCTATTATATGAAGATATGTTGAAAAGTGGTGAAGTCGTCCTTTAAGGCTAATTTAGAATTTGCCGCATGGCTGTGTCGTTCTGCAAAAATGACATAATTTCAACCAGAAAACTAAATCGGTTAAATATGTCATGTTTGTTGTATATATTAACTAATCCTTACAGTTCAGTTGTCAGGACCTCCTAGTGCCTGTACAGTTAACAGCTATGGTTGTTACAAATGCCTGTCACTCATTTTTTTTTTTAAATCAATCATAACCCAGTCATCTGATGCTATGACCCGCTGCATTATGCTAGATGAGGGATTTGTTATGGATTGATTAATGCAACTACTACTAACTAAGCACTGGTAATACTGCAAATACAAACTGTAACATAATGTAGCTCAGCTTGGTGACCAAAATATTTCTCTTACCGCCACTAGTACATTCTCCTAAATGTCCTCCTACTGTTCCTGCCAGGGGGTTTTCACTTTCAGGCCACGCTTCAACAAAAGTGGGAGCTTGCAGAAATTATTTAGGCCCTTTAATGCTCCATAGCTATTTAACCCATTAAAACCGGGAAAGAATCCGTGTCATTTTAGATTTTGTTCAAAAATAGCAGATCTACAAGCTCACAGCGTGTCACTTGTGCCACACTGCAAGCTTGTACATCTGCTATTTTTGAACATTTTTGAAAAATCTTGAAATTGTTAGAACTACTGATTTTTAGAAGGCATTTGTAGAATCGGCCTCAGGTCTTAATGAGTTAATGTTAGGCAGAGGCATGAGTCTCCAGTGAATTTAAAGTTATGGTAATTACGGTTTTATATTCTACAGCAAAACTTTTACTGTTACAAGTTTTACAGAAGCTTTGCACGTGTAGCCAGAAACGATTAGGCCAACCATGCCAGGGCTGCAGCGGTGCCCATGGTCTGGCTGCTGGCTGATTCTGAGGGCCATATCAGGCCATACAGACAGCCTTCTGCACCATGACCACTGGTTTGCCTCTACTTGGTCAAAACATAGAAGGCCCGGGAGCTGTGGCCTTTGCTGCATTGGGTAAATGAACTGCTGGAGCGAACGGATGGTCAGTAAAGTGAGAGGCAAGGGCAGACACTCTAGGGTTTCCCAAAATGCTGACTGAGGAATACTTGTAGCTCAATTTGATGTACCAATTGGCACATGCCTTTTCATTAAAAATGTGTCTTGAGCAGTGGAGTGTCCAGTCAAAAAGCGATCACTAAAACATCCCTTCAAGACGTAGCATGGCATTGCTCATTTGAGGAATTAGTGGATTTCAGAGAGTATTAGAGAACCGGGGCTTATTTGAGGGGCGAAAAAGATATCCAAGTATCCAGTAGCTTAAATGTTGTTATTGGCTGCTTGCTTGCACATCTTTCTTCAGGCAGCGGTGCTTGTGGGCTGTGATTTAGCTTTGTTCTTCTTGTCTCAAAACAGGCTGTGTTTTAATGCATAAGCATTAAAGGTTTTGCATTAAAGGTTTTGTCAATGGCCAAATCATAACTGATTGGAGTGGTTGCTGATCATCTTTTGTAAATGGATGGAGCTGATGTTTGTGTTGCGCCAACCCTTGTTACCTGGTCCAGAAACCTTTTGGTGGAATTACGTTTGAACCAGGAAGACTGTCGGGGTTAAACTGAGGTGCTTATTGCTGACCTTCCCTCTTCTGCCAAGTCTTCTTCTTTTGATCATATAAGGCAATGTGGACCTCTTAGCTGCTGCTTAGTGGTTTGTTCTGTGGTGTGCACGTGTCTGTGTGTGCATGTGCATATTCTTAATGTCAGTTAATATCAGAGTGCCAGAGATAGTCATTACCAAAATCATTTTGTAATTGTCAGACCTGATGCTGGTAAATGGAGCGAGTGTTGCACAAAAGACAGTTGGAACGATTTGTTGATATTCTGTATACGTGGCGGTCACGTTTGTCTTCTTTTTGGCGTTTTAGTTGTTGAAACTCCCTACAATAGAAAGTTTATGAGATCTGGTTGCCTCTGTCATGTCATATGAACTCTTGTTCATAATCATATCCCATCCCCGGAATACGTTGCTGTAATGACACTATCCTAAAATACACAAACAAATGTGATGCCATCCCGTCAGTTATTGTCAGTAGCACTGTTCCTTGAGAACGTGCTTCAATGGAACAATTCTGATTCTTTCTGTCAGAAATGTTTAACATGGGCAAAACGGTTATTAAATCTCCATCTCTATAGCACTACTACTCCTGTGAAAACTAGTATTTTTAGCCTACATTACCAGATTAAAGTGTCTTAGTATGGCAGCATGCACTGTATGCAACCAGGGGCTAGTTATTGGTCTGTGAGGCTATGGTACATTTTGATACAGTAGGGTTTAAAAATCGGAGTCAATTTCTTTAGATGATCATTCATTCTAATTGAGTTTTGTAGAGTGCTGGCTTTCATGTCATCAGTCTTGAAACAGAAGTAAACTGAACACACACACACACACACACACACACACACACACACATACACACACACACACACACACACACACACACACACACACACACACACACACACACACACACACACACACACACACACACACACACACACACACACACACACACACACACACACACACACACACACACACACACACACACACACACACACACACACGAACAGTCGCATGCACACACATTTATAGAACATGGGGTGTATCTATCCAGCCTCACTTTTGGAGCTGAAGTAGTGGCTCATACAGCGAGCCTACTTCTCTTCCAGGTTACAGTGAATTCACACACATTATACGTAAGTGTCTTTTACACAGTTGATCATATTACACACATGTCTGCCTATGAACAAGAACACACACACATACTCTCTTTCTCACATCCCTAAATGGGGTCATTTGTGGCTCTCTGGAGAAATGGGGGTGAATGAGGCTACATGGTGACTGTCCCACATACTGCCGTTACCCTGGTCCCCAGACAGGACTGGGGGCATAGACGCTTTCTATTATGCTATGTTGCCGCCATAGACTTTCTGTTTCACCAACATTATACTCGCCATTCTCTCTACTTGGGTAGCTTGTTCCTGTTTTCTCCTACCAATTCTGAGTGCCTGACAAAAGTCCACACTTATGTTCTTAAACTTAAACCCTGTATCATTTGTGCAAGCTCTGGGCTTGTAGATGTGCTATTTTCACAGAATCTTTGGCTATTTTGCAGAATGTTCGCCTATATGACTTGCTTACCCAGAATAGGGATGTCCCACTCCCCCCAAACATTTCCAACCCCTTCTGTTCTTGTTCATGCTTGTTAGGTGTGGTCACTGGTCATGCTTGTTTTTATCATCTGTTAGTCTATTATTTTGTCTTTTTTTTATTTTACATCATCCAATCACCAAGAAGCATTAAGTGCGATGGGCAGATGCACAAAAATGATTGCTGCACAGACACATTGCTGTACAGACACATTGTGAGCGTATATCTTCAGAACCACATATGGAAGTAGCGGGGCTCACATTGTGATCTAAATTCTACATATTCTGGACGCAGTCCAGCCACAATGCGCATATGAGCCATGTAAAGAGATTAAAAAGAGCAGGGAATGGGGGATACGGATAAGTAAATAAACGTAGTCGCCAGAGATTAATCGGGATGGTATTTTTCAGGCCAAGTGTGTATGAAAATAAAATGTGATGCTGAAGAGCAAATCTCAAACATTGCATTATAAGGAAAAGTGCCACCACAAGCAAACAAGACCATACTGTCCTTCAAGCTGCTGTTGCTTAGTTGGTATCAGCATAGCATAGACTAAAGAATAAAGATACTGCGCTGCTGGCTCCAGCCCTGTTGTAAGGCCAGTATTTGATTTGCTGCTCACCCACACCCACTCAAACAGAGCAGCACTCAGCGCATACTCAGTGACGAACAGACAAAGCCATGCTAAGGTGGTCAAATTAAGGTGTGTGTGTGAGAGAGAGAGAGAGAGAGAGAGAGAGAGAGAGAGAGAGAGGGGAGGCGCATGCCATGCATACAGTATAGAGTGTATATGTAATTTCCAGCTCTCTCACACCTACGCACATTGAGCAGTGCTCTCAACACATGCAGAGAGACATCCAGCGCATAGCAGTGCGTTTTGCCCAGATACAGAAGGCAAGCAACACTAGCTTGACGAGCCGAAATAGAACTGAGAGAGAGTCTCTCCTGTGTGTTTATGTGCACGTGTCTGTATGCGTGTGTCTGAAGTCTCCTCTTACTCTTAACTCTCACTCTGTGTGTGTGCGGGAGCGAGGGAGGAAGTGGGCCATTGCTGTGGAGGTAACATCCATGCCTAGAGGTAGACCATAGGATCTTTGTGTGTCCACAGTTGGGTAGACAGCTGGTGTGTATGTGTTGTGTAGCTCTAGGCTGTCTTGGCTCAAACTCGTCGCTTTGTGTATCTTTTACCCCCGTAGGTTTTGGTAAAGGCCTGAACTGTATATTAGACCCGTTACTGCCCGATGAGAGTACTCTGATAGAAGTCAGCCACCTAAAAAAAAGGGCAATTTTCCATTGGGTCCAGTGCTATTCATATACATTTTGTTCACTGGGCTGAGATTTGATTTTCCTTATGTTGGCTGAACTGTTCCAATAAGGCTGAGCGGTGAAAGGGCCGGTCATAAACCCAGAGATAAGCCGGCACAGTTTATCCCAATGGACCGTTTGCATTTGCATGCAGTTTAACAATGATGCAAATACCCACCTCAGGATTTCCCTGCCTCCACAAAAGCAGCCTTGCACAGGGAGGCAAGCGTAACGGAGATGAAACTAGTAATGTGTCAAGACAGAAAAGATGAACAAAAAAAACACAATTGTTAAGAAAACTTCCACACAGTAAAATCCTCAGTGTTCCCGGCCCAGGACTAGTTGTAAGCTCCAGCTACGCTTGGAGGAGTAAAGTTGCTGCTCCTGGAGAGCTCAGTGATAGTCCCAGGAGCTCCAATGGACCCTTACCATTTGTACATAGTCAGATAGGGCTGGGCATTTAACCGGAAATATATCAAACTGGTATTTAGAACCAATAGTTGAGAAGCAAGTTTATTTTTTCTTATATGAATGAATCAATCAACCAAACAAAATTCTAATAGATTTTCTATAATTGACTAAATCGATTAGTCTGATTAACCCCTTTAACCCTGCATTTTACTTGGTTGTACAAAAATAGCAAAAATAGCTGATGTGCTCGTTGTGACTGAGCTTGTAGATCTGCTATTTTCACTATTGTTTTTGTAAAATAATCTCTCATTAATCATGATCGAGGCAAAAGTTTGAAATAATTGTGATATTGATGTGAAGTCATATCGTGAGCAGGTATCCCCATTGTAGTGCTGTAAAAGATACAGATATGGATTTCAGAACAACAAATTGCTTTGTAACAATTCCAGAGGGCAGAGCTAAGCCTCCATGCACAGCCGAGTTTCCCCCGGAAGTACTGGCCGTGTGACCCTGAGCCCTGATGTGGTGCAACCAAGGGCCCAGCCTGAAAGTTTTACATTGAGGCCAATACGCAAGAGACAGTTCATATGAATGGCCTGTAGTTTCGCTGTTTTACCCCTGCTGGTGTCAGAAAGAATTTATGTTAACGCAAGCTGATGGGTTTTTGACAAACTTTAGACTAGATTTTCTTACCTTAATAAAAATGGTCATAAATACTATATGCTTCCAGTCGCTAGTTTACAGACTCCTTTCAATCATCATGATATGCGTTTTGGTAAACTATGGTCCCATTTATTTTGAAATTGACGATAACGTAGGTTATGCTCTAGGAGGGGCGGGATGATTTGATTGACAAGCTACACAACCAATAGCATTCATTCCCTGCCCCCGCTCTTGATTGACAAGCTACCCAACCAATAATGGTCTGGTGTCATTCTGCAGGATATGATGTGATATTGAAAGATGGCGGATTTGAAATTGCTGAACAATCTGCTTCATTTACGGTCTGTAGAGTCTAGGGGCGTAACGCTGTCCATTCTTTTTATACAGTCTATGGGTGCAACATGGCATGATACTGTAACAATCTGGCCAGCCTGATGCATGCTTGTGTGCCATGCATATATATATAGAATGTCTGTCTATATAATGTATACGCATGCACACATGCTAATATGGCAATCTGGGTCTAACCATATCTGCCACACTAGTGACATGAGCTGACATGTTCCATAAAGGCTTGTGAAAGCTTGCCGGGCAATAGAGCGTACAGGTGAAGAATTTTACCTGTCATCTTGGAGGCATCCCAGTGGCTCTGCCTACATGAATGAGGGTCCATGTAATGGCATCAATCTTGGTTAAAATCTGGCTGAAAGCAGACTTGCCCACCTCACTAAACCTCTACTGATGCATCGCGAGACAATTAAAAATGTGTTCAAATGTGTGACGATTTAACACATTCATTGCCAGGTATTAATTATTTAATTATCAATTTATTTTGAGTCTTTTTGACGATCCAGCAATCTTTTTTTTATTGTATATGTATATTGCTTTATGTATCTTTGGCAGTGAAGCGTTGGATTTGAGATGATGCAATATTGCATCCTTTGCAGTCAATGTGTGAAATGGGTGAATACATTTTTTTATTCCGATGCTCTTTATGTTTTCACTTTTGAGTTCTCTTGTTCACTGCATGTACGCACGTGTATGCATGTCTTACTGCAGAGTATAAATTGGACTTCAGCAGTAAAGTTCTGAACGCAGCAGTGCACTGTGTATACAGTTTATGACTGTGAATACAATGCTACTGTTAGAACTTATATGTTTCTGATCTGGTGGAAGTGGAATGTTCGCATCACTCCGCAAGAAGTGCCAGGACAGAGCCCCACAGCTCAAACCATGCTGTGTTTGTTTTGGGACGGTCCCTCCGGTTTCATTTCGAACTGGCTGGTGGGAATGGCGGTTATAACGGATCGCTGTAATGACCAGAGAACTACCGCTGGTGTCACCAAATAGACTACAGAAATGAACTTTACATACATGTTGATGAACCTGACTTGAAAATAGCAGGTCATCTACAACCTCACTCTTTTTAACACATTCCCTGCCAGAGTTTATTCATAAGGTACTCACCCACTGCCAGCGTTTTTGAGTTTTATAGCCTTTTGAACCGTTCACAAAAAAATTATATCCATTAAAATCCGCGATCGGATGGTGTTTATAAACAGCAACGACGGATGTACGAGCCCTCATAATGTTTACACTTTTTTTCCCCCTTCTTCTTCTGCGGCATCAGCCGCTGAAAGAGGCTGCAAACGTCATATCCGTTTGGCTGTGACGTGGCTGTGACGTTTCCCCACCGGCCATCTTAGAATAGCTTAGCCTCCGATCGGCTATCAGATCGTTTTTAAACACAAAGAGGATAACCGTTCGTCGATCAAAGAGAAGAAAATACAACCGGAGCTTACCATTCGTTTTTTAAACCGTGTGAAAACCATGATCTTTAGCCAAAACCAGGGAAAAACTGTTTTTTCAAGATAAAAAACGAACCGGAAACGGTTGTCGGAAATTTTCTCATAGGATGGATCGGAAGCGTCATGGGAAAAAAAAAAAATCAAGGATGGTACCAAAAACATTTTTTTTCGTTATTAAACCACATAAAAAGACGATCCCGAGATATCTCGGGATACGCAGGTAACAGGTGGATTTAATGTCCCGAGATATCTCGGGATTGGCAGTATATGTGTTAATGTGCGACCCCGTCGACGACAGAATACATTGATCATAACCTGACCCATTCTTTAATTTGATACAGAAAAGATGGGATAAACAGAAATCTGTATTTTCTCTGAGAAATAATTAGAATGATCATAATTTATCTGGACTCATTTTGGAAAAAAAAGAATCTTGAGAAACTATTGTGAATAGTATCAAGTTGTGGGTTGAATGAATCGTTACCTAGTAGCCACTGTGCCAAATTTCTTGTGAGCTTGTAGATCGGCTATTTTTGCACGACACCCGTAGTTTGATGAAGTTATAAAAGAGGATAGTTTGGATTTGTCTGCATTGTCACCAACTTAAGGTGAGTTAAATGTTAATAAGCAAAATGAAAAGCAGGCTGCAGGAATTCAAGGGCTTGTACTACTTTGGGGGATGAGCAATAGATAATGGTATCTGTATAACAATGGAATGCAGCATTTGAGTCATCACAAAGCTTAAATGCATATATGGAGAACAACAGTGGTCTTAGAATGTATTTAAATAAACTGTGTGTGTGTATGTACAGTGTGTATATATATATATATATATATATATATATATACACAATATACTACTTTTTTATTTTACTTATGTGTTTTACATGATTACACTGGCTTTTCTTCAGCCCATTCCGTAGTTTTTTCTCGGTTTGGGTCGATATAGTACCCAATGTTAGCATGTGGGCGGTGTTACCCAGCACTGTTGCTTTGAAGGCATCTGAGCCCGCTGTCTATTCTTTATCTCTGTCTTCTTTTCTCTCTGTCATCTCTGGCGCTCTCCTCTCAGTCATCTCTGACTCTCTGTCTTCACGTTTCAGTTGTTTTCTCTGTCTCTACCTCTCCATTCTTTTTCTCTCTTCTTTTCTTTCTCCATCTGTCTCTCGCTGTTAGCCCGAGAGGAAAGCGTTATCAGGGCCCAAATGGTGTGCAAGCTATTAAAAGATTGACCTCCTTTTTGTAGGTCATCACTAGAAAAAGAATGATTATTATAGTTATGAATATCCAAAATTCTTGACAGATAGGTGGATAAGAATAGTGTTGCGGGGGGTTGGAGGGGGTGTTGGGGATGGAGGAGAGTGTGAGGAGACGAGCGGGGTGGAGGGAAGGGTTTCTGTGACTACTAGGGATGGGGTTCGAGAACCGGAATGGTTATAGAATTAGAATCATGAACTCTCAAGAATCTACGTTGAGTTTATAAATTCCTTTAATCAATGCCAGCATGTAAAGATAAGCACTGTCATTTATTTAGAGATGTTCACAAACGTTTTTAGACATGCATGCAGGTTTTTTTAATACCGTTTCTACATTGTGGTCAAGCTCAGAGTTAAAATAGTTGAAAACCTGTGTAGGCCAACTTTCTCCACGGAAAATGTATCCGGAATCACTAAGGGAATCGATAAATAATCGGACCAGTAAGCAGAATCGCTAATGGCATTGGTATCATTGGTTTTAGTGATTGTGGGTTAGGCTCGTGAATCAGGATGGGGGGGGGGGGGGGGGGTAGTGGTTGTGGGGAGGGGGTAGATGGAAGGCAGGAGGAGGAAAGCAAGACAGAGGCTGGTAGTGTGCTGTATTGTGGGGGTGGGGGGCGACAGTAAGGGAGAGGGAGAAAAGAGTGGATCTTGTGACAGGGTCACGAGAAATAAATCAGACATTTTAGTTGGGAGCGAGCGGTCCATCTCTCTTCGCAGAGGCAGCCTGCAGTCACCGTCAGGCCGCTGCCGCCGACCGACACAGCAGCTCCTCGGCACAAATAATACTCCAATTTACTGTTGCTATTGTCTGCAAGACAATTGCAGGTTGTTTTATTTTTAATTTTTTTTATGAAGCATAATGCTCACTGCGGTGCATTTACACAGCCACTACCATCCTTCACAAAAAATAAAACGGGCCACGTGTAGCGTTTAAAGATCAGACTTAATTCAGTAGGTGCATCTTGGTTCAGTTGTCCAAATGTGACATTTGTAGTAAAAGATGTTGTAGCGGGTCTACGTAGATGTTCTAAATTAACACTATGGGCAGACAGATTTTTGGAAAGAGTGAAAGAAAAGCCTCTTTTCTTAAATATTGTC
>NC_139957.1:22439157-22512719 GCF_963454915.1 Gymnoscopelus microlampas | reverse complement strand
AGCATCATTTTCAGGTAGAAAAGACGCCTCTATCGGCCTGAGACATTTTCAGTTCCTCTGTGTTACTAAGTAACCCCTAGGTTGCTCATCGAAGTTTAACCCATAACTCATTGATTGTGTGTCTGTCGTCGCCCCAAATTATATGCATATTTTATGAACATTGTGTCTCCCCATGAATTTAGTTAAGCCTTGAGCTTGTCTGTACCCAGAGCCCACTCATCTTCCTCTCCGCTCCCTCCTCACCACACCAGACATTCACAGAAAAACATGCACACTTTGGCTATCACAGTTTTATAGCCTACAACCACGACTATGGCTCACACATACAACACACACACACACACACACACACACCCTTGTGAGCCCAAAGTCCTACATTTTGGAGCCCAGTCTTTGTAAATGGGTCACCTCGCTCCTCTCCTCTCTCAACCGTCTCCTCCTTTCCTCCTCTCCTCCTTTCCTCTCTGGCTGGCAGAGGAAACGAGGTCGTCCTCTCCGTGGTGGAGTGTTATTTTGGGCAGCAGGTCCTGCAGGGCCCTGATTGGCCCCGGGTCTCTGTGGACTGCAGTGGACTGGGCCATTGCCAGGGGGCGCTCTTGCAAAGCAAAATTAGTGGATCGGATCTGTGCTGCTCGATGAGAGGCCCATCTTGCACCCCCACCAGAGGCTTTCACGTGCACATCTTGTAATGGGCAAAATACTGTACGCAAGGTTTATGGGGTTAGAGGCCATGTGAGGACATGCGACACACACTCGCTTGAATAGAAAAGTAAATGGTTTTCAAGAATTTTACTGCATCAATTGTCACAGATTAACGCTTAATGAAACTGGGACCTAAATTCCCATACACGCGAAAGATGACCTTGCTCTCATTGCCGTGAATGAACAGGCTGAAAGGTTGTTGCTGGAATGCGTTTACGAAAGTGAACGGTTTGGCGCCAAATATTTCTACACATCACGTGCAAGTGCGTCCTCTTTTGAAGTCCTGTTTATTTGTGAGATTAATAATTCTCAGCTCGTAGTGGCCAGATGACATAGGACCGCATCATTCTACCATCGGAGGGATCCCTTTACTAGAGGAGGTGCACTCTGTAATCCTAATCGTTTCCTTTTCACCTCTTCTTTCCTGTGTCTTCCTTTTCTCCTACTTGTCAGTTTTCCTCTCTCTGTCTCCTGTACTTTCTGCGGTTCTTTTTCCCCCCTCTTCTTTTCTTGTCCTCCTCTCCATCTATTCTGTTTATCCTTTCGTCCTTCATCTTAGCCCCTCCTCCTTCTCTCTGACTATTTGTCTCCTCCACACGGGTTTTAACGGCTTCACGACTGCTCTAGTTCAATGCTTTATCATACACTTGCACCAGGAAAATGGCTGGTAGAGAAACGGATGCTTTATGATCCTCCTCTTGCCCTATCGTGTGGTATGAATCAAGTAGAAGTTACTGCCTGGACTGATCTAGCATCTGATGTACAATTTAAACCCCTAATGTCATATTGGGAGGTTAAAAGAGAGCACCACTCAGTTTAAGAATTCCTATATGTTCCCTGTAGTTTAGGACCGTGATATATTTATAAGTATCCATAGTCTCTCACAAAGCAGGAACCTGGAACAATTTTGTGCTGACAGCAGGTGTGAAATCTTGGGCTACTCCATAGATATGAACAGTAGCGAAGAAAGGCTACCAGGATATTTTGTTGGGATATGGGTAAATGTTCTGTAGAACAGTGGTTCCCAAACTTTTTAGCTCGAGACCTTGAAGAGAAATTTGATGTCTCCCTGGGACCCACCCAAACTAGTGAGAATAGCAGATCCCCAAGCTCGCGACGCATTGTGAGCTTGTACATCCGTACCGCATTTCTTTGATTTTATGAATTTCTTTTGAAAAATATTAGTTTTTTTCCAGCATTTATTTCTGATCCTTTTTGTAGGAAGCGAAAGAAAAGCGCTATTTACTCACAACCCATAAAAATGTGTCCGCGACCCACAAATGGGACTGTTTGGGAAACACTGCTATAAAATGCTGAGAATACTTCCATTTAGAAGCTCTTTAGGGTTTTAGAAACATTTACTGTCAGCAGATTAGCATTAGCACCAATATAGAGTCATAGCTGGGCTTTTATATTTTGTAGGGAGCTGTGCTATTGTTCTTTATGTAAATATTATTGGATTCTCCTGGACTTTATATGAATTCTTAAACTGGCATGTGTCACCCTTTCAAATGATCCTTCTGTAAAAAGGAAACTTACTGTATCTTTGTGGATGGTGACGGGCACAGCTTACTTCTTCACTTGCACCAGTTACATGTAACCTGTTTGTGTCTCCTGCCTGTCTTTGGACTTACCCGTTGCCACTGACAAAGCAAGAGTTCAACAAACTGTTCCAGTGTATCACTTTTCACATTACATTTGTGGAATGACCATGTTTGGAGAATGAATTTGTTTTGGCACTGCTCTAACTGTACTTTAGGTGTTGAATCCATCAGGTCTTCATCGTACACTTAAATGGCAACAATTGCTCTCTTAAGCTATGGACTTCAGGCCTAATTTTGTCCCCACATGATGGGTAAAAGAATGCTAGCATGAGTCTCGGTCCCAGATTGACAGTCATTTGGGCCATGTTCTGATAATATTTAAGAATTGCTATGTTATCATCATATCAAGTGTAGTCAATATTGCTGGATTTGAAACAAAGCTACATTTAAACAAATGGACTGCACTGATGGATTCAAAACCGTAATCAGAAAGACATGACCTTATTTAACCAGAGTCCAGGACTGTGCCACATTGTCTTTCTGATTTTGAATGTGTCTCTCATGTATGTGTGTGTGTGTGTGTGTGTGTGTGTGTGTGTATATATATGTAAAAATAAATAAAACATACATTTAAATAACATGTTAATGACATTGTTGGTTTTCCTGGGATGTTCCACTTGTTCTCTCCTCTACGTCCTCTTCCCTCTCTTCAGGATGGTGGATGTGGGGGGTCAGAGGTCAGAGAGGAGGAAGTGGATCCATTGCTTTGAGAACGTCACCTCCATCATGTTCCTGGTGGCGCTCAGTGAGTACGACCAAGTACTGGTGGAGTCAGACAACGAGGTTCGTAAACACATACTACACATTCTAGGGTTGCTTTAGTCTCGCATAGCAAGACAATCTGAGATCTCCGCCTACCGATACATCATCCAAAGTGGGGTCTAGAACATGGACAAATCCTACACTGACAAACTTATGCCCACTTCTTTGAAAATCAAAAATATCACCACCCTAATAGGAAGGAATGCTCCTAAGTCTTTGAATTGTTTCTTCAGAGCTTCTTTTTTTTTTTTTTTAGTTCTCTCAATTGTTTCCACACAGTTTTATTCTCTACACTGATTTTAGATGTCACCACCAGATATATTGGTAGGCAGAGTCTCCCATTATCTGGCTACGTGAGAACAAGGTTGCATAGAACAAAAAAGTATTTTTCCCCCCCTTAACATTTCCCTTGCCATATTATTATTATTATTATTATTATATGTGATACATATTAGCTTTCCCCCATTCTTCCTTTTGTGAGCATTTGAAAATACATCAGTTTGAGGGCCAATTAAACACACATGCAGACATTGTATCCATGATATTTACCACAAAACAAGCTCACTGGCTTATTGTTCCCCCCCTTCACTCCAGAATCGTATGGAGGAGAGTAAGGCCTTGTTCAGGACCATCATCACCTACCCATGGTTCCAGAACTCCTCTGTCATCCTCTTCCTCAACAAGAAAGACCTGCTGGAGGAGAAGATTTCATACTCACACTTGGTTGATTACTTCCCTGAGTTTGATGGTTAGTGTGTGTGTGTGTGTGTGTGTGTGTGTGTGTGTGTGTGTGTGCTCATTAGAATACGTGTACTGAATATGGGCGTAGAATTTAACACTCTGGGGAACCGTTCAGTACTTAAATATGACATTGCGTTGGCGCCCCAGTCCTAGTGATGAGGTGTCATACATTGGTAGCTGGCATCCAAGTCAGGCAAAATGTAGAGCCTTCTCTGGTAACGGGCAAATCCACTAGGCCGATGGTTTGCCAATAATCGCACTATGCCATTGCGTAGCACTGTGCCGATACGACTCACTCCGTGTACAGTAGCTGGGTGTGACAGCAATGTCCTTACATCCACATAGGAGAGTGCTAAACTGCTAATGCTGGAAAACTCTATTTCTTTTCCCATTTCAAGTAATTTACCTATAATTATCCTTAAAAAGCAACACGGATATTCTAGATGTGTTGCTGCAAACACATGGAGAGTGTTTGTCATGATCAGTGAAAGCCCTAACATCAGATGAGTGCATGTCTGTTATTCAAAGGCCATCGGAGATCTGTTCAGGCTTTGTGGGTCACTTTGTTTTCATTTTTCTTTTTCTTGATTAGCCAATTGTTTTTAAACCCTTTTTTTCCTCCCCAATTTAGTCATTATGCCAATTAAATCCTCCCCACATACTTAACACAGTCCAGTTGTGTTCGTATAGACTCGCAACAAAGCCAGATGCGCTGCGGTGGATTCAAACGATGGTGGGAAGATACTTTCCCACTGCACCACCCGAGCGCCGCTGTGGGTCACTTCCTTTTGGTGTGGAGTACATGACAGTAGTTTCTTTTTTTTGTTAAGATTTATTTTTGGGCTTTTATGCCTTTATTGATAGGACAGTAAGCTGATAGGAAATTGTGAGAGAGAGATGGGGAGTGACATGCAGCAAAGGCCGGGACTTCAACCCGCGACACGCTGTCAGGCTAAACTGAGCCTAGGTGCCTGGACCGCTACGCCAGCGGTCCAGGCCATGACAGTAGTTTCTTGGAGCATGACTGATTCCTGTATGTCTGTGTCCATCTATATTCTGTGGTCTCTTTTTATGGTGTCGTGTGCGATCGTGTATTTAGCACATATTGTCTTATCTGTTCAATTATAGTGCAGCCCAGGGCAAAAGCTGACAGGCAAGACACCACTGATTGCGGTTCTGTTTCATTCTCTCCATTCTCTGTTAGGTCCGCAGCGGGATGCCCAGGCGGCACGGGAGTTCATCCTGAAGATGTTTGTGGACTTAAACCCAGACAGCGACAAGATCATCTACTCCCACTTCACGTGTGCCACGGACACTGAGAACATCCGTTTTGTGTTTGCAGCTGTTAAAGACACCATCCTACAGCTCAACCTCAAAGAATACAACCTGGTCTGAGGGATCACGCACGACGCACACCTCTGCCCCCTCATTGCACAAACAACACACCTCTTTTACAGAGGGTGCGCTCGGTAACACACGCATCACATGGCATATGACGCCTGCATACATACACACCAAAAGAACCCTTCCCTTTTCATCTAGTACAGTGGATTCACAGATGCCCCCCACCCCCACCCCCTCTCTTCTCCCACCTGCATACATCCTCCTGTCTGTCACCAAAGCTCGCCCTCTTCCTCCTACTCTCGGCAGCTTATTGTGTCAGAGTCCTGGTTCCACCCAAAGCTGGTCCATGTGTCAAATTTGGCCGGCAGCTGGCTCTGGCACACTGACCTGGCACACAGGCTGTGTCCCACAGGCTATATAGTGACTTTGGAGGGGATTTTGGTGTGTGTGGTGTGTGTGTGTGTGTGTGTGTGTGTGTGTGTGTGTGTGTGTGTGTGTGTGTGTGTGTGCGCGCGCACTTGTGCGTCTATGTATGTGTCTGGGGCAACAAGGACTAGTAAGGAGCTATGTATTGGTTAATTGTGGATTTAAGCCCCTGACCCTCTGGAGTTGAACCATGGTGGTGTGAGATGGGATCCTGAGATTCGTCTCCTTTTCTTGACCTCATGACGGTGTTTAAGGAAGTCAGCGCTGTATCTCCTTTAAGAAAAAACCCATGGACCTGAGATGCAGTACATAATGGAATTAATAATGCAACATTGGGCTTGAAGTTGAGGGGTGGGGGCAGCGTGACACAGACAGGATGTGATGTTGCACTCAGGAAGTTAGGCGGCGGGGCAAAGGATTCTGTCTCCATCTTGCATCTATGAATGTACCCTCCAACGTGAGCGTTGCAATCGCAAAAAAAAATGAAGAAAAAAATGAAATATATATTGTAAAGTAAATGCATATGTAATACACACGAAGACAAAAAGCACGAGAGGGAGAGGAAAACCTAATTGAAATCTCTGTTCATTGCTGAGATTTTTTAAACATTTTTAATGATAGTAACTTGTTGCTATGTCTACTTCTATTTAACAAATAATGGCAAATTTGAAGGTTGATAATAACAAAGGGTAAGAAAAATACAAAATCTTTAAAAATACGCAAAAAAAACGACAGAAAAATGTCTAAAAACAAGTAACCATAAATTTACTTGACTTAAGTATCCTTTACAGAATTCTGTGGATTTCTTTTCTTTTTTTTACACTTAATCACATTGCTTCCCTCCTCCAGATGTTTTCTGTATGAAATCACAGAGACGATCTGTAACCTTCCGTATGACACTCACACCACCTGGTTCCACTAATACATGTGCACTCACACACAGTACACTACATTACACTAGGAGCGGATGACACTTGCCATTTGACAAATGTTCTGCTCTGATTACCATAGGTGGGTGCGGAGGGTAGCACAGGACCTGATATTATCAGTGTGTGTGGCAGCCCATTAATTAAGTATGATGAATAGGGGGCCCATTCTAACTAATAGCCTGGGCAAAACGGAATGCAAAAAAGCTTGACTGACCAATCAGAACTGTCAGTTGTAAGTTGAACCTCATTCTGAGAAGACAATACAGGCAGCACAACACTGATGATGTCATGCCTCTTTCACTCTGCCGTCCAATCAGACGCACACCCTGACAGTGACGTGGTGACATCCATTATATCAACACGGGACGTGCTTCTGTTTACTTCTTTATTTCCCCTTTTTTTTTTTTTTTACTGTATAGTCACTTTGTTTATAACAATTTAAAAAAGGTTTTTGCTTGCTGTTGAGTGATGAGAGGAGGTGAACTATGACCTTTCTTTCAGTCACTCTTAAGGTCTGCAAACGTTATTATTTGTGTATATTTATGTTTGTAAATACATATACACAGAAATGCTCCTGTACAAAAGGCTCTGTGGTACACCATCTTTGGCAAACAAAAAATCGACTTCTTTCAGTAGTGTACTGTTTGGTTTTCTTTTTGTTTGTTTTCTTATGAATTTACGGTAGTATTGATACTGTGATTATGGATTTTGTTCACTTGATTGATAGAGTACTACACACAGAGCTGTGTTGAGTATTGGGGGGGGGGGGCTATAGATCCGGAGCAATAGTCGGAGAAAAAAGGTTCCACCCCACAAGAACCTTTCTTTTTTTAAGACCCTTAACAACTGCAACAGCTCCACAGTAACACTAACTAGGGCTGGTAAGATTTTTTTTTCTTTCACAATATGGTGACGAGATGATTTAAAAAAAGATTAAGTATGTTTTTTTTAATTTATGTAATTTATGGACCAGGTTTGAAGGTGTTGATAATTTCACTGCTTTGACTCTGTCATGTTAAAGTGCTCCTTATCTCATGGGGGGAGCCTACTTGAGTCTAAACTGCTGTAAAAGACAAAAGAAACAAAAAAAAAGACGTCTGGTATAGTATGGACTTTTATCTCTACTTTCTATATTTCTCTTAAGACATTTCCAGTTGTACTTGCCATTACACCTCCATCTATGATAATACCACATGGTTTCTTTAGCGGCCCTCACATTGGTTTTGTTGGATGTTAAAAAAAAAGAAAAAAAAGCTTGTCTTTCCTCTTGGTTGATAGACGCAGCGCTGTAATGCATACATAGAAAATGTATCATACAAAAATTAAGTGGAATTTTTATCAGTAATTGAAGGCTACATGATTCATGCTTGCTGCGTGTGTTCTGTCTTTTCTTCATTGTTAATTTGCAGTTTTTGTTTTATTTCCAAGCTTGCTTTCATAGTGCCAGTGACGTGCAGATACCCTTTTAGGTCTTTGACCTTTTCTACAGGCGATGTATCCTCCATTGTCATTAAGGGCTATCACAGTTGCATCAGGCAGTCAGTGGGAGTGGAGTGCAGGACCACACAGAGACCCCAAGTCATCCACTGCTGCTTTTTATAGATGGACACTACTTAAGTGCTCTAAGACTTTTAGGCAGGATGCTATTGCAAAACCATTAGGTCGTGTACAGAGATTACACGCAAACCTTTTATTTTTTCTCTTTTCACGTAGCTCAACCTAGTCTCTGCATTAATGCACCCTAGCCTCCAGTGTTCCTTAATTCCCTCATTGCATTGATTTCATGGTGTTGCATAGACTTGACCTCACAGAGTATGTAAACGCTAACTTCACTTAGGAGACACTACCATGACACCACAAAGTATTGCCCCCCCCCCTCACCCACCCACCATCACCTCAGTGTTTGAGTCATAGATGTTGGCCAACAGAACTTGACTGCCAGTTGTCCTGCTAAAAAATTACACTAGTCTGATGCTGAACAAGCAGTCAGCTAGGAGGAGATGCCTGTCTGAGAGAGATTCTACAGTGTGTCAGTATTACATTGGAATGGATGATGTGCCAGCATAAATACACAGGTATTTTACTGTTTTTGCAGTAGTGTGAAAATGTACCTTGTGTGGACTGCTACTCACTTTTAATGGTGATGCACACACTGAGAAACATGACCGTGTTTCCCAGTCACCATCAATCACACTCAGCACTACAATTCCAAGGTACATAGTTAAGGGCTGACTGGCTGATTATTTGGGTTCATTGGTTTGGTACAGCCCTGTTGCACAATGTGTTGATAACTTATTTTTCTGTCACACTAAAGTATGAGCTGTAAAGAGGCTACACTGTACAATCCAGAGTGTTAATGTAACTGAGTGTACAAATAGACACACTCAGAGTTACAGTTCCATTTGATTCTATTTGTACACTCTGAGTTAAATTAACTCTGGATGTTACTGTGTAGGTAATCTACATCAAACTTGATCCCCTTTTCATTCTTCAGTGGCATCATTGTCACCTTTTTTCTTTTTGAGCACTGACCAGTGAAAAGACTGGACTATTTTTTGTTTTGTTATTTCACTGTAACTGCCCATTTTTTTGCCTTTTTAATTTGTGGTCCTGAAGGAAATGAAACTGAATGATGAAGGCTGTTTTTGGGCCTGGCTAGCCCTTTACTAATACCTAGCATACTATGTGATCAATTGGTACCAATGCCTAGGCTAGCATACCATCTGATCAATGGATGATTTGGTATGATACAACTTCCGGTGGGTACTCTGAGGTATCCCAATTAGTGTAATCACGGTAGTTTTTTTTTATAGATCAACATGGAATATTCAGAACTTCACGCTTTTTTTTTGGGGGGGGGGGGGGTCACCTTTTTAATTTTATTCCCTTCTTCCTCTTTGTATTATAAGAATACTTTACCGAAACACTATTGTATTGTAGGACCACTTGATTTTTTTTCTTTTTTTTACTCTAATGAAACCTGATGGTCAAACGTGTAGTGATGTATAAAATGCTGTTGTTTTTTTTTTCTTTTCTTTATTTTGTATGTATACCAAATGTAAATGATGTATAATACTGAGTGTGCCAACCCCACTCTCTCTAGAGCCAGGCTCTCTTTTAAGTGCCAACGTTGTGGTGGTGATTACGAAAGGACCACCGCCTGAGACGGTCTCCTTTAGAAAATATATATATAAATAAATAAAAAATAAAGACCACACACACCAGAGACTAAACAAGAGATAGATGATTAAGTACACACAAAATACTTTATTCTGTATTTAAGATTAAAGATTTAAAAGATAATCTGCTGTTTTTTTTTCTGTTTTCTTTTTTTAAGAAATTGTAATTATAATTGCATGTGCTGTTTATTTTGTGTTGGAAGTGAGGGCTTGGATGTATTGATGCAATTGCATAAAGGGTTGTATCGGTTGGTTATTATCGAACATTGATTTACATTACTCTTGCCATATTTCTTTTTTATGTGTTTCATGTATTTGTTTCAACCACTGTTGCCTGATCCTCATTCAAACATGAACATGACTTATGATCATTGCCGCCTTCTAAGAGAGAAACATAATGACAAGGTATCTGTTTTAAATTGAAATAAATTTGTTCCTATACTTGCTGATGGTGTGTAAGTGTGATTCATGGTTTATGTTTTAGTCGTTAGCTGCTTTGTTGATCGGTTAGTATGCTTCCTCCGGGGAGAAATATTTTTTAGAGGTAACTAATATCAAATCAAACTTTATTTATAGATCACATTTACATACAACCAGAGATTGCCTAAAGTGCTGCATAGCAAGAACAAAACATCAGAACATTGAAAAAGATCAATATACATGTGAAAATATTACACCATATTTACAATATGGACAAATAATCCAGTACATTGAAGCGTCAATATGCTTTCCTCTTGTCTTCCATGGTTGTGGCTATGTAAAAGAAACAGGGATTTGATTTTTCAGGATGTCATGTCAGGTGAACAACAATGTTGTTTGGACTCCATATGATAAACTGCTGAGGTTAAACACAAGATGCAACATTGGGGTGGTGCGTGTCATGCACTTGGGTAAACTGCAGTGTGACATAAATTAATTGGCCTTCAGTCTATAGAGTCTAAATAAAAAATGTAAATTCAGAGTTGCCAGTGGAAACTGGAAACCCATGCGGTAAAAAAAAAAAAGAATAATATTTTTCCCCCTTTTGTTTTTTCTTTTGCTCTGGGGTCGCCACCTCCTTTTTTGTGTAGAAACAGGAACTCCTTTCTTAGTCCGTCTCCTCACGGGTGGTTCTGTGTTTATGCCTACTAACACAACACTATGTGTTTAGGGCAGTGACAAGGACACATGCCACTTCCAGCTAACCAATACAAAACATCTCAGGATCCATATATGGACATGATATGACACCACAGAGTCACAGACAGACACTCTTCTACAGTAGATGGCGCTGCCTCCTACAGAGCCATGCTGTAAAAACTGCATGGCCTCTATGTTGATCTTGGATCTCAGACTTCATGTGGCCAGTCTAGGATGTCAGTAGTACTATGATGTCAGTCATCTCCACATTTGGGAAAAGTTTCAGCCCAATCCGACTTCCTCTGACTTCCAGTATGCACGCAAAGTTTAGCACCTATTGGTCCAGCGTTGTCTGAGATTAGATGCGCAAACAGACAGACACACACACACACACACACACACACACAAACGGACAGGGGGAAAAACAGTCCTACATAAATCCAATACAGGGTAGAGCCGTTCAATGTGGACAGTGTGGAAGGTGTGCAGATGTGTTTCAGTGTCATAGGAGACCATAGAAGCCAAGGACAGACTGCCAGAAGGCGCAGGCCAGTCCAGATACACTCCTACTCTGTTGGAGTCAGAGGTCGACCGACTGCATTTGTCCTCCAATTTTGATGGACACACCGAAACCTACGTGTTACACTTACCATCGAGACCATCTAAACTCCAGGACTTGTCATTTGTGTCCAAATCATCCAAATGTCACCACCTGTCCTCTCCCGTTCCTCTGGATGTCACTGCTATAGACTCCACTCCAGTCTGCCTCCAATAACAGTGTCCAGTCAGGTCAGGCCCTCTCTACTCAGAACCTACCTGTAGCCAGATGTCAAATATGTCTGGGTAATGAGGATAAGCCTAATTAGTTAGTCAGTGCATGTCAGAGTTACGGACCTGTAAGGGTCCATTTGGAACCCTCTCAAGGAACGTCTTTGTCGCACTTGATTGATTTATTGATTGAATACTTTATTTAGCAGTTTGCAAAAAAAGCACAGAAAAGTACAGTTCAATACAAAGGGATGCTAAATAGGATTAAACCCAAGAAAGCACTGTGGCTTGTTTCCATTCATTGGGGTCCTGTGTATTCAATTCATCGAAACAGTTAGTGACAGATATACAATACTATGCAAAAACATCATATAAATGAGTAGTAATAAAAAAGAAAAATATGTAGGGGTGGGGGGTGAAGGAGAGTAAGGATTCACACTGTTTTATGACTGTTGGTAGGGCATTCCACATTTTGGTAGCAGTAGAACAAATGTAACCTCTTGTTTGAGCCAAATCTGGGTTGAACGTGATTTGTGGAGTTCCCTCTGGTGTTGTGTTTGTGGACATCATTGACGTTTGTGAAGTAGTTTGACAGGTACATGACATGTACATGGGTGTCTTTGTGGTGTAGTGTATCTTGCAGACCAGGCCCGTTGCAAGTTGCTGTATTCTGTCCTCTACCCTGAGACATCCCACCCGAGCAAAAATGAGCAGGGGGGTAGCTGAGTTGTAGGTGTGTGAGGCCAAAGCAGTAGCCTGACCACTTCTGTCCTACACCGCACGGGGGCAACCGTTTCTCGACGGCCGGGTTTATCCAGCAGAAGAGTCGCTCTTCTTTCGAGACAGAGGAATGTCAGGGGCTCATATGTCAACATCCAGGATCCCTCCAGAGGCGTTTTCTAAATAACCCGATGGCCCTTCTCCTTTGATGACGCTTTAATCTTTGTTATCTCCGGGGGAACGGCGTTCTTTTTTTTTTTATTTACACCGCAAAGATCGTTAGACTACAACATTGTCGCTGCGGTGTTACTATAGCTGACGCTATTTCAACGATGACAGAGTGAAAACACAACACAGCCCCCCCCCTCTTTTAGCTTTACAGTCATTTTAAAAGAAAGCCGAGAGAGTCCAGTTAGCTTAGCTTAAAGTGTGCCCGTGTCTGTCGGAGCCATAGAGCAGTTCTAATAGGGAAACACGGTGAAATCCATTGTTGACATGATGTTTCCACAATCAAGACACTCGGTAAGTCGAGCACCTTTGACTTGGTCCAGGTTGTAGATGAAGCGAAAAGCGAGTTGTAGCTTAAGTTGTTGCTAACGCTGCTGTGTGGGATCTCCCACAGCAGCGTTAGCAACGACTTAGCACAGGGCTAGCGTCTCTCAGTAGGATCTACTGTCTCTTGCCGCTGACTCTAGTTTATTTAAACAAGGAACACACACAAAAAAAAAACAATGAATAAAGGATGTTATCTGCAACGGCGGCTAGCTAACGTTAATCGTGAGGTAAACCCACCCCGTCCATCCAATCCAGTTTACTGTAACTAACATGTTTGCTAACAATAGTTAACGACGTTAGCTTTTAGGTCGGCGTCATGATTTTAGGGGCAAAGGGCAAACGTGCCCCTCAAAACCAGGAAGGTCTGGTGGCACCACTGATGTCTGATCTGCTAAACCAATGGTTCTCAAACTTCTTCATGTCAAGGACCCCCAATTTGACACTTATTAGCCCGCGGACCCCCATTTGAAAAGATATGCCACGGACCCCCCCATAAGAGATGATTTTTACAGCTCTAGCAGTCAATTCTCAACCGTTTTAATTGAAGGACCCCCAGTTTGGCATGCATAAGGCTACGGACCCCTATTTTATGGCATTTCTATCTCTGGGACCCCAATTCATATTGTAAAATCAATGTTCATTTCACTCTGAGAGGACTTTGGATCCATCACTTGGAACTATCCATCATTTAGCTGGGGACCCCCTGGAACTCCCTCAAGGACCCCTGGGTTTTTTATGGGTGAATGTGTGCACTCACGTTTTGTTTTGTTTCAGACACATGACATAGTTTAATTGCTTCCCCGGTTTCATGACCCCCCCCCCCCACGTTGTAGACAACGATCCACACACACACCTCCTTTAAAGGGGAGAATAGAACATTTTTGCGTTATTATGTCTGAATTTTGTTTGCACGCATTTGTGTGTACATAGCGTGTCACCCGATGCTAACTTGAGAAAGAATAAATCTGCCAGGAAGAGGCCTATTAATGTGGTACAGAAAATACTGTATATCATACTGTATGGTTGGTTGATTGATTGAATACTTTTATTGGACAGAAATGCGGTGAGTACAGTCATACACTTGGGCTTAAAGGATAACACAAAAAATAAAAGTCCTGTGGACTTGTTTCCATTGAGGTCCTATGTATTCAATTCATGGTGTATATATCAGTGTCCACCACTGATGATGATGATGATGTTATCTGGTTTCAAAACAGTTTAGGGGGCTAATGGAGAGTTTCATGGTATTCTGAGTCAGGAGTTTGCACTGGGCTTTGTGGAGCATGACATTTGTATATATATATCAGAGCATTGCAGTTTTGCATTTTATGCTTACGCTGTGTGGAGGCAGAGATTTGACCACTCTGTGTGTGTGTGTGTGTGTGTGTGTGTGTGTGTGTGTGTGTGTGTGTGTGTGTGTGAAGCAGGGCACCTCTTTCTCGGTAGTCTCATAATCCCACTGCCCTTGTGCCACTTGTTTAGAGAGTAATAAGGTTTAGGAGACCAGATTAAACCCTGGATTACTGCTTTGGTCTGGCAGTTATGAGTGTCGTCCATCTCTGTACCTAACCAGACTGATTCCATCAACTAAATACCTCTCGCATATGGTCAGCACTTTAATCTAGCCTTGTGTAAACACGGCATTTCTTGAAAGAGCCCTGTGGATGGTTTTGCAGTGACAGTGAGTTGTTTCCTACTACTGGCCAGGACAAAAGCAATGCCTGTTAAAGAACACTCTAGTTGTTTAGGTTAGTATTGAATGATTAAGGTACTTTTGATCCTCCCCATTCCTAAGTAGCTAAGTTGGCAGATCTTGCGCTCTCTCCAATACTGTATCCTCTCCCCACTCTCTGTTTCTACTCTCTCTCTTCTATGCCGCATCTATCTTGTCTCTCTTACTGTTTCCGGTCTCTCTTTCACTCCCGGACAAGCTCACATCCCTATGTAGCAAACTACATCTTTGCTATCCTCTCAAATGGTTAGTCTGCTGTTACTAAACATCCAAAATACACACATGCCCTCATCTTCAGCCTAGCATTACCTAAAACACTCCTATTCAGCCCTGGCCGGTGCCAAGTAATGTTTGTTTAACTTGATTTATTTGTGGGTAAAATTGGTTAGGTAAGGTTGGGATGGGAAAGTCATGTTCCAGACCTATATAAGCAATGAGTCAGAATCCACGTATCATGGCTTCCATACCATATGCTGGGGGGCTTCTCTGGGAAAAGCTAGAGATACGCTTTTATGGACCAAGATCCTTGTGTGATGCCTATTTTAAGAGTACTTTGAAGAGAATTTTGAGTACGATCTCGATTTCGGGGAGTCATAGACCACCAATAACCCATTTTGACCAATATTCTGTCAAAAAGTGCTACTTTGAAAAACGTTAAAAGATTTTATAAAAGTTCTATTTGAGAACATTTAACTAGAATTTATTTCATTTAAATTTAAACACGTAAGCCCTATTTTTAAAAAACAATTGAGTTTTTTCACTAAGAATGACAGGCCTAAAATAGGCATGGCAGTTTGAAAGTGGTTAAAAATCGGGACACATCGGCTGCACAATTGCCCATACCGATGTTGTGAGAAAAAGCGAAATAAGATTGAGATATCGTTCGGGCGCTACTTATTTTCATCCGGGTTACAGTCGGGTATCGGCGTTAGACTAATGCGTGTGCCTTCGATTACATTAAAATTGTTGTTTTGCTTTTCTCATCCAGGCATCTTCTCAGTCCAGTCAGCCTCTCAAGTTCACCACCTCAGACTCCTGTGACCGCATCAAGGATGAGTTCCAGTTTCTCCAAGCACAGTACCACAGGTATTTATTTACTGCATGCAAACTCACTCAAATGTAGAAAAACAAATCTTTATTTGAACCTAATCTAATAAAAGTAGAATTAACTTGTATAAGATTAAAATTATGTTTTTGTTATCCTAATGCCAGATTTATACTTGGTTGCGCAACATCGGCACAAAACTAAGTATAAATCACCCTTTAATGCCCTTAATCTAAGATTAAGCACAACAAAAACACATGTCAGTTGTCCTGTTTTTTTAATAGGCCTGCAATATGTAATCCTCTTAAGTTTATAAACATGTCCAAAGTTGCAGTATCAGAAAATGACTCTTACACACAAGGTGAAGATATTCCTAAAGGTAAAGTTCTTGTGCTTGTCTTCTTTGGAATCAGTTTGAAGTTGGAGTGTGATAAACTGGCCAGTGAGAAGTCTGAGATGCAACGTCACTACATCATGGTGAGTGATATTGTACTTTGTTGGTTTTATCTGTTTGATATATACTATGTTGATGAAAACAGTGGCTCTGTAGGAGGCTAGCTGTCTAGAAGAGATGTGTGTGTGTGTGTGTGTGTGTGTGTGTGTGTGTGTGTGTGTGTGTGTGTGTGTGTGTGTGTGTATCTGGAGCTAATCTTGCAAACTGCTGGGCCGATCAGCATCACATTTCTTGTGCACGCTACCGGTAGGCATATGTTTTATGTTTTAAATATTGAACTCTAATTTTATAAAGGAAGATTGTGGGCTCGGATCAGGCTGAAACCTTGCCCAAATTAGGAGTCATGCGTCATAGATATGTCATAGATCATTGGTTCTCAAAGTGGGGTCCGGGGACCCCCAGGGGTACTTGAGGGGGTTCCAGTGGGTACCCAGCAAAATGTGTAAATATAGCATCAGAATAATTATGACCCTTTTATACTTTGGCTATTCAAAAATAGCAGATATACAAGCTCATAGCGCGGCACCGAGTGCCGCGCTATGAGCTTGTAGATCTGCTATTTCTGAAAAATCTTGAAAATGTGTGCAAATCTTTGAATATATATTTTTTAAAGCTAACATTTGTAACTCAAATCTTTGCTTCTGGGGGTCCCTGGAACAAAATATTTTTAGATGGGGGTCCGCAGCCAAATACATATCATTTTGGGGGTCCTTGTCATGAAAAAGTTTGAGAACCACTGTCATAGATGACTGTCACAGGTCCACATGTAAGCCACACCGTTCCTACTGTATATGATTATTACTGTCCGAAACAGGTCTCACTTGAGAATGAGAACTCGGGTCTCAAATGAGATTACCTGTATTATAAATCAAGTTTAAATAAAATAAAAATCTGATTTCGTTTTTCTGTTATGGTCTTTTGGAGTGATTTTGATTGTCTTTTGTTTGATCCCCAGTTTTATTGTTGCGCAGGGTACACTGTCAAATCCTCAGTGTTTTTTCGAAGTTGGGCTAAATTAACACCAATGATTTTATTCTGTACCGTGCAAACACTGATCTCATTTTCATACTTGTGAATGATAGAAGTACTAAAGTATTAACACATTGACTTCCGGGAATTAATTCGTTAATTCATCCGCCACTGTCAGCGTTTTTACTAATCTTCCGAGACCCACAGAATTGTTTTTTCAAAGATGTAAACATCAGATGTCTGGGGGGAGGACGAGGGTCTTTTCTATCATCCGGAAAAGAAAAATTGTAACCGCAATCTTCCGTTCTTTAGTTACCAGCAGTTGAATATAGCTTGTTTTCACAAAAAATCTTTTCACCAAATCTGGGAAAAGAAATCAGAGATAAATGTATTTTTATAAATCTGATAACGTTAGTCCGGACGGGCTGGAATATGTTTAGATCACGTGATTTCCAGGTGTATTCTTCTTCGGGAGTCCCAGGATCAGTCCCAGGTTGCGGAAGAGTGACATCTATCGTAATCACTGAAGAGACCAACAGACGTCAGTAGACGTCCATGGCAGTCAAGCGTTGAATTTGAAATTCCTTCTATAGACGTTAATCGCAGTCAATGTCGTAAAACAATGGTTTGTGTTTTAGCAGTGGTGGCAATTGTCTTGCTGTGGTGGTCCACCACTGCTAAATGAATACGTGACTTTTGTCTTCTTTTTCTCCCTGCGCTTACTCTAGTATTATGAGATGTCCTACGGGCTGAACATTGAAATGCACAAACAGGTAAACTTAAATGACTGTTTCTTCTCTAATGTAGCCATGTCATTTTTTTTGTTCCTTTCTGTTCCTTTCAAGATGTACACTAATGTCTCTGTCATTCAGTGTAAGTTGGGTAATTTATCACATACACACAACTTTTGCCTTATTTATTCATAAAGAAAATACCATTGATCATCACTTTAGTAGAAATAATTGATTAACATTACTGTCAACAAGGAACTGCCAATGGTGAACAAAATGGTAGTTCCAACAGGATGGGGGTGCACTTGGCTGAAAACATGCAGCCATTCTGTGAACCGCCGAAGGTCACAGTTTTCTGTATTGTCATGTGTTTTGATTCTTTTGCGCTCCAGTGGCACTTCACCGTAAATTTGACCAAACATTTGCAGCATCCCTGTTTGGCAGTCCAGTTTCGTCCATGTTTGACATGGTGAGTTACCTCAGTAGCGAGGTCGCTGGTGGTGACGGTTCAGTGTGTGATGGCGCTTTAACTGAGCTGGCAAATGAGTGCAAGCGTATCACTCTCTCTGTCTGTCTATCACCCTCTCACATAGGGCAAATACAGGCTGTATTAGGAATAATACAAGTTATCAACTCGTTGTCTTGGGTTTAGTAGTCTGCTGTTCTTAACCTGTTATTCTGTCTGTTTTGCAGGCAGAAATAGTGAAGAGACTGAATGGAATATGTGCCCAGGTTCTCCCCTACCTATCACAGGAGGTAATTTTGTTTCAGTCATTTAGTCACAGTCATTTAGCTGGCGCTGTTATCTACAGCAAATGACAGTGAGTGAGCAGGTATAAGTCATCATCTCTCTACGGCAGACCTCCACCTGCAACTGCATGCACATTTACACAGTACACAACATGTGATGTATCACCTGTCATGCAAAAAACTCCTGGAACCCTTGAAGAGGCTGCAACATCAAATCTTTGAGATTAGTTCACAGCAGTGTGTGTGTATGACACACACACACACACACACACACACACACACACACACACACACACACACACACACACACACACACACACACACACACACACACACACACACACACACACACACACACACATGATGCGTGCATGTCAGTGTGGTTCATTTTATTGTGTTCTTGTGTTCTAGCATCAGCAGCAGGTTTTGGGTGCCATAGAGAGAGCCAAACAAGTCACACCCCCTGAGATGAATTCCATCATACGGGTAAGGTGGTTGTTTACATTTTGACAAATGTTTTTAAAATGTTACCAAATCTATCTGATCTTTAAAATGCAACATATTTTAATATAACGTAATTCTGACCAAGGAATAACACAATGTTGGCATACCTATCCAAAGCACGTTTCAAGACTCTGTAATGACACTGTAATGAAATGAATCAAACAGTCCTGCGAGACCACATTTGTGGTCCTTTTTTAAAGGTCTGTTATCATTTGTTGTATTGTTAAATATTATTTTACATTACACCATAAACACACATAACATGCAGACATGTTTATATGTATCCATGTACAGCATCTATTTTCATGTGCATATACATAACATCTGTGCTCACATGTGTGCATCTTGTTTTTTCCAGCAACAGCTCCAGGTGCACCAGCTGTCCCAGCTCCAGGGCCTGGCTCTGCCCATGACATCGTTGCCCCTGGGTTTCACCCCTCCAAGCATGCCTGCGGTGTCCTCCAGCTCCGGCCTGCTCTCCCTCTCTTCCATCCTGGCCAACCACTCCCATGCCCAGGCCCAGCTGGCTAAGGAGGACAAGGCCAGAGAAGCTGCGGAAAGGGAGCAGAGAGAAGAGGACGGGGAGAAGTCAGATTAGTCCAAACTGAACGACTGGGAGGGAGGGATGTGGGTGGTGAGACGAGCAGAGGAGAAGGAGAGGTGGGGATGTTAGCTTAAGTTGTGATGGATACAAGTCATGGTTCGCTCTCTGTAGAGGGGTGTGGTGTGGTGTGTGTGTGTGTGTGTGTGTCTGGGGCGGGGGTGTTAAGGGTGGAAAGTAATCATGATGACATCAAGTTGCACTGGGTGTTGAAATGATCTAGGTAAACTGTTCCTTGAAGTGGGCTTTGGCAGGTGTGAAAGTGGAGGACCAGTTCAGGTGCTCGGATGATGAATGACTGCAAGGACGAGAGTGAGGGTGGGCGGGCGGGGGGTTGGGTTCCATCATATGTAGAGGTAATAGACTCAGTTCAGGCTTCTAGACTTAAAATAGATGCTTATTTTAGTGTGAGCCACTGTTGTTAGGCTTGACTGAAATTTAGAGTGAGGCGTGAGCTTTAAGGTTGAATGTCAGCAGCAGTTTCTCTCAGCATGGTCCTGCCTCTTGAAGTGAAATCACATGTTCCTTGCGCTTTATTCACAAGCCCCGCACTTGATTTTGTTTTGGGTTTTTTGTAC
This sequence comes from Gymnoscopelus microlampas, assembly GCF_963454915.1. Lineage (NCBI taxonomy): Eukaryota > Metazoa > Chordata > Actinopteri > Myctophiformes > Myctophidae > Gymnoscopelus > Gymnoscopelus microlampas. Next base: position 22,492,506 of record NC_139957.1, on the reverse strand, counting down.
CAGTAATCAATATATAAAATCAGTTTGTATATGATTATTTGTTTTTTTGTTTTTGTCCAGTGTCTTTTGTCTGGCCTCTCCTCCTGTACCAGTGGTACTTCCTGGTGGCTAAATGCAATGAGGAGTATTAGCCCATGCAATTCAACTCTCTTTATCTCTTTTCCCATCTTTGTTTAGTAATATACTAGCTCCACCAATCAACCCTTTTCTCTCGATATTTCGATTACATTTTTTAACTGTCTGAAATTACAATGGGACATGCTGTAAACAAATCACTCATCAAATGCATTTAGACTAAAGTTTGCCCTCTAGTGTTGATTTTTATTCATATCCAAAACTAAATTAATGTAGGAGTTCAGCTATGATGTACCTCAATCCTATGTCAGTGGGGAAATCTTTTTTTCTTCCCCATTGTGAAACCATAGCAAGAAAAAAAAGCATAGTATTCCAAGGTGCATTTCTTTTCATTTGTGTTTGATTTAAGAGAGTTACCCACCCAATATAATGTGGTCCTCAAATGTAACTATGTTAAACATTTTGGAAATTGAATTACTTTTTTCTTGTTCCTTGAATTTAACAACAGGCTAATTAAACATTGGAAATGTTTGTGTGCATGCTGGAATGAATGTAATGGTGGGAAAAAGGCACCATTTGTATTTTCCCCAGACCCTACTCCTGCCCCTACCCCCTACCTTTCCAGTGTAACTGATCAAGATGAACTTGAATAGGACCTGTCTTAAAAATAGAGATGGATATAAAAGATGGACGGCCATGTTTTTTTTTCTGAGTACTGTATTCCTGTAAGTTATAGTACTTTTGTTCGTACTATCGATCAGCCTTTCCTATCAATGGTTTAACTTGTGAATGTCAAGGGAAGCTCCTTCCTCTCACTGTCCCCTGGTTTTGATGAAATACAGGTTCCATCGGTGACTTGCTAAAGCTCTATAAGCAAGGGCAAACACATTGGTTCCTCAATTAAGAATAGCAGGCTTCTTTCATGAAAGGTTCTTGCACCCATATATACAGTATATATATTGTACTTATGACTTAATCCAAGTTATAACTACTGATTATTGACATATATATACAGTATCTTGTTGCCAGTTGGAACAAGGTATAGATTTTTCAGCAGTCGGTGACATACAGTACTGTACCAGAAGAGAAAATCAGTTACTGTAATTATCTGAGGTTTAATTCTATAGATGAAATTTAGTTTTCTTTTTTTTATGATTAGAGTTTGTTTTGAAATTGCAATAGGTAAATAAAAAACAAAAACACTTTTCTAGTTCAGTTTTTTGTTTGGTAAATGGCATCCACCTTGTGAGCAGCAGATGGCAGTAACATGCTTTTCATCCACTAAACCACTTGGTCCTCGTTATACTGTCATAACCAAAAGCTGTAGTACCTCAAAGAAAGGTGCATGTATGCCTGTTCCATTATATGAGTGTTTAACCTTCATGCATCCAATGCATTCTGTCTGTCTTTGTCGACTGTGTGTTAGTGATTGTCAGGCTGATAGTTGCTTGGTATATTCCACTGTAATTTGAGTGCTCTACAGAGCATTAGCAACCCACCTGTATGTCTAATGAGTGTGTCATGTTGGATTGTGAGATGAGAGTTCCTACCTTTCCTTTGTATTAACTTCAAAAAGCACTTAGGCTGCGTCTCAATATACTCACCAGTTCTTCTGGCTTTCTTTCCTTCTGTGCTAGCCGTTGAGTGATACTTTTCTTTTTCTCTTTTTCAAAAACTGGAAACAGTAGCCCGGCTCAACAAAATGAAATAGTGACTTGTTATAATTGTGTCATTGACAAGGAACATGTTTAGAGTGCTGGGTGTTTTGGTTTATTTGTTGTTCCTCACCTTGTCTTTACTTTAGTTTGGTTTTTGAGCAATTCCTGACTTTATTTGATCTAAAAAAATACATTTAAAAAAAGTCTGCCAGAAGTGGGTGTATTAGTATGAATTGAAAAGTAGGAGAAAGCTGAGCTGTGTTGGGTAATTGAGATGCACTCTATGCTGAAGCTTATCTCTTTCTCTAACTTCACAAAACTCAGACACATGAATGGTATGTTTTTCCTTTTTTTTCGTGAAGGGCCAATTTATATACATATATGAATATATCAATATACATATAATTTTTTTAAAAGCATTTTTGTATGTTTCAAGGCTGCTTTTTAATGTGTGTATGTATGTATGGCAAGTGTCATGGAAAACTTTGATGTTGTGTGTGCATTACTTGCCTATTGTAAGAGAGGCACTATATTGACACCCCCCGCCCCCTCCCCTCCCTCTTTCTGTCTGTAACAAAGAAGTGGTAACAACCTTTTTTTTGGCGCTTTGTAAATGTCATTTGTCATTTTTTTAAACTATTTTTTGTGTGCGAAACTTCAAACATGAACTTGTTTATAATGTATGTTTATGGAAATTACACCATAGCCTCGTTTGGAAAAAGAAAAAAGACAGTGGCAAGAAAAAAAACCTAAAAACTAAAATGTGTACTCAAAGAGAATAAGAATGAACCATTCAGCAGTAAGGAAGCGTCTCTTGGTGCCTTACAAATAAAAGACCTGGTGGAAAATACAGTTTCTCTTTTTCAGTGGTGTATTGTGTGGAAATAAAGCATTGGCTGTATGGTACACCATACAGTGGCCTGGATGTCCATAACACAATGACCTGTACAAAACGGTGGTAACGTTTAGATTAGAGCTTGCACAGTGAGCAAAATATATATATTTTTAAATTAAAAAATATGTAAATAAAGGGAACTTTTTTTGCCATCTGCAAAATAGATGCTTACCAATAGATTTCTTCACCATTATGTTCATAGGTGTCTACTACTAACACCTCAATTACTTTCAAAATAACTTGTGGGAGCTCGGAGGGCCTGGGCGAAAGAACTGGAAAGATATAATTTGGCCAATATGAACTTGTGGGATGTCTAATAAGGTTTTTTTGGTAACCTCTGTCGGAATTTCTAAGAATAAATTGATCATACAAGCAGAGTGTTTTTCATGGTGAGCAGGCAGCCAAAATGTTTACCACTGTGTGTCAGAGCGCAGGCCAGAGTGACCTTGTTATTGTTGAAAAGCTAGGCAAGAACTATGGTATGAGACTGTATGCACAATCCTACACAGAACTGCCTCTACGCCTGTACTTCACAGACAGGATACTGACATGATGCTGACCATGATACTGACACTGGGATATTGACCAGGATACTGACACCAGAATACTGACACCAAGATACTGACCAGGATACTGACACCAAGATACTGACCAGGATACTGACACCAGGGCACTAACACCAGGATATTGACCAGAATACTGACCCTACTGGCCAGGATACTGACACCAGGACATTGACCAGGATACTGACACTATGGCTCTATACTTCACTAAAGATCACGCACTATGAGGAGTATTTTTCCCCCAAGTTCGTGTCAGGCTCTAGTCTTTCACTGAAGAGCAGCCAAAATAACTAATTGAGTATAAACCAGGGTGGTACAGTGATAAGATACATGCCTGATTGTGACATCAAAACTCAGACTGAGAAGTCCCTTGGTTAAAAAAGTGTTTTTTCCAAGTTTGTGCCTGGCTCTAATCTTTCAGTGAAGAGCACGCAATAGAACTAGCTGAGTCCTAAGTAGGCCGAACGTGGTAGAGTTGGAACGGAGTTTGTAGCTAAAAGTATGAAGGCCTAGTTAGGGGTCAAAAAACAGGCGAATAAGTATATAATAAATAGTGCCAATAACATCAGTGTGATTGCTAAGTATATACTGTTATGACATACGTGAAATGTGTCCTCTGCACTTAAACAACTAGCAGCCTCAAATCATTCTTAGGCACACACATTGCCATATAGTTGAAATTACCTGAAATCGTACCCAGAACATCCAGGACTTCTGGTTTACCAGGCAGGCCTGGCTGATTTGCCATTTCCTGGATTTGATTTCCAGGATTTGAGTCTTGAGTCCCAAGACTCAAGACCCAAAAGAGTCTTGAGTCGAACGAATTACTCCCGCGGAGACATCAAATTTCTCTTTTGGGCCTTAAGTCCCAAGACTCAAGGCCCAAAAGAGAAATTTGATGTCTCCGCGGGAGTAATTGGTTCGACTCCAGACCCCAAAGAAGGTGAACTGACTGTAATGATTCAAAATGTCATATACTGTATAGAATAGAAACCCCATTCAAACTTTAAAATGTTCATCCTAATATGGACATGTTTGCCTGAAAAGGGATCTTTGAAATGTTTCATTGTTTTAGAATAGTACTCCTTTAAAAGTTCAGAGATTTATAATGGAGGTCGATGGAAGATTTTGGGACCTCAAAAAAATACTTTCACCTAGAAACTCCATTCACAGTTCAAAAATTCCACCTTACTGTGGGCATGCATCCTTGAGATGTTTTACTTTTAAATGATTTGTAGTTTTTGAAATATTTAACTTTAAGCGCCCAATGCATTGGCAATGGCAAAATGGACATTTACCTTTATCTAATCTTTCATTGAAGACCACGCAAGTGAACAGATTGAGTAAGATCCACTGGGGTGCAGTGGTTTAGATACAGGGCTTGTAACCAGAAGGTTCACAGTTCAAAACCAACTAGGACATTTTTCCAACTTCTACCTGACTCTTGCACCTTTATCTAATCTTTCACTGAAGAATGTGCAAGAGACCTAAAAAAGTATTAACCATGCTCGAGCAGTGGTTAAGATCCTAACAGGTTTTTGGGGGGAGGATTTTGGCCTCCACACTTAGTGATTTTTTCGGATTTAACTTTCGTTTCGGTAGTGACAAAATTTCGTTTCGGTAGTGACACAATGGTGAAAAAATAAATTTACTAAGTCCAGAGCTCGATGAATGTTAGGGACCAAAAAAAGTCACTACAAAGTACTACCAATCAACTCTAAATTGCCTGAAACATACTCCTAACAGGTTTTTGGGGGGACGATTTTGGCCTCCACACTTAGTGATTTTTTCGGATTTAACTTTCGTTTCGGTGGTGACCAACTTTCGTTTCGGTAGTTTGATTACAAAATGTAAGTTGTGTAAAAAATAATCTGACTATACTAAGTTGTTATTTGTTTGTTTAAGTCAGGCTATACTCTACTCAGAGTCATAAGTTTACAAAATGTACTAAAGTACAGTGAACGTCTGTGCGGTTTGTCTTCATCACTGAAAATAACGTACATGTAAACTGATGTCATGTGCAATTGGGGTGAAGAAACACAACCATTTCACTCCTGATAGTACCTATTTGATTTGACATCCTGACTTGCTGCTGTGGCTGAGGCTTGAACCTGTTACCTGCGGCTCACTAGTCAGTGACTCTATCCATTCACCTACAGCTGTTTCCTTGTAATCTGTGGTTCTAAAACGTTTTGTTGTCAACCCCCCAAATTGACATGTATTTGGGCAGTGGACCCCAATGTGAAAAGATGTAGTGTCAGGGCCCCCCATGAAAAAGATTTATATTTATGCTGTAACACATTTTAAAGTTATTTGTCTTGTTTGTTGTTCAAGTCAAAGCACCAGGAAGGCTGTACTTAAGAGCCATCTGTTAGCTCAATGGGTTGAGACACAGTATTCATGATCCAGAGGCCATGAGTTCAAATCCCATTGATGTCTTTCCTATGAGTCTTTCCTTTGCAGACTGGCTTCCAGAAGATCAAGTGAAAACCATCAGGAAGGCTGTATTTGTCATCCAACTCTTAGCTCAATGGGTTGAGACGCAGTATACATGATCCAGAGGCCATGAGTTCAAATCCCACTGGTGTCTTTACTGTGATGCTTTCCTTTGCAGACTAACTTCTAGAAAAACAAGTTAAAAGCACCAGGAGACCTGTAACTCTCAGCCAACAGCATAGCTCAACTGGTAGAGCGTCTGTCCAATAACATGACTTGACTTCACTTGAGTGGGTTCGATTCCCACTCGAGTGAAGTTTCCCCGGTATCTTGGGGCAACGGATAAATTGACTGATATCCTTAGTGATGCTTCCCTTTGCAGACTAACTTCCAGAAAACAAGTTAAAAGCACCAAGAAACCTGTAACTCTCAGTCGACAGCATAGCTCAACTGGTAGAGCGTCTGTCCAATAACATGGCACTTCACTTGAGTGGGTTCAATTCCCAGTCGAGTCAAGTGTCCCCGGTAACTTGGGGCAACGGATAAATTGACTGATATCCGTAGAATAACTTGTAGGAGTGTGCTGGTTCAAATCCAGTTCAACCCAGGACCGAGCGGTCCTGGGTTCGATTCCCACTAACGTCAAGTCCCCGGTAAATTGGGGCAGCGGATAAATTGACTGATATCCGTAGAATAACTTGTAGGAGTGTCCTGGTTCAAATCCAGTCACCACCTTAGTAACTGAGACCGAATCTGGCCAATTCGGTCTCAGTTACTGAGATAGATAGAGGGTGTGTAGAGTGGGCGGAGTAGAGTAGGGGTAGAGTAAAGAGGGAATGTAGTGGGAGGAGTAGGACTAGGGGGAGGATTAGGAGTAGGACTAGGGGGAGGAGTAGAACTAGGGGGAGGAGTAGGACTAGGAGTAGAACTAGAGTAGGGGGCCAGAGTAGGAGTAGAGGCCAGAGTAGGGGGAGGAGTAGGGCCGGAGAAGGGGTAGGGCCCAGAGTAGGGGGAGGAGTAGGGCCAGAGTAGGAGAAGGGGGAGGGCCCAGAATAGGGGGAGGAGTAGGGCCCAGAATAGGGGGAGGAGAAGGGGGAGGGCCCAGAATAGGGGGAGGAGTAGGGGGAGGGCCCAGAATAGGGGGAGGAGTAGGGGTCGGGGGAGGAGTAGGGCCAGAGTAGGAGAAGGTGGAGGAGTAGGGGGAGGGCCCGGAATAGGGGGAGGAGTAGGGCCAGAGTAGGAGAAGGGGGAGGGCCCAGAATAGTGGGTGGAGTAGAGGCCAGAGTAGGGAGCCAGGAGAGGGATATGGTTTTGGTTTCTGTATGGAGGTGAAATTTTATTAGAGATTTGCAATATCGCGTGTGTGGAGATTTGCAATAAGAGGACAACTAGAGGGAACTAGGAATGTTGGCCTTAACTACCTTCCCTCCATCCACCTACTCCTGGCCTCTATTCCTACTCTGGCCCCTACTCCTCCTCCTACTCGGGCCCTACTCCTCCCCCTACTCTGGCCCTACTCCTCCCCTCCTATTCTGGGCCCTCCCCCTTCTCCTACTCTGACCCTACTCCTCCCCCTATTCTGGGCCCTCCCCTTACTCCTCCCCCTTCTCCTACTCTGACCCTACTCCTCCCCCTATTCTGGCCCTACTCCTCCCCCTATTCTGGGCCCTCCCCCTTCTCCTACTCCTCCCCCTACTCTGGGCCCTACCCCTTCTCCTACTCTGGCCCTACTCCTCCCCCTACTCTGGGCCCTCCCCCTTCTCCTACTCCTCCCCCTATTCTGGGCCCTACTCCTCCCCCTATTCTGGGCCCTCCCCCTTCTCCTACTCTGGCCCTACTCCTCCCCCTACTCTGGGCCCTACCCCTTCTCCTACTCTGGCCCTACTCCTCCCCCTACTCTGGCCTCTACTCCTACTCTGGCCCCCTACTCTAGTTCTACTCCTAGTCCTACTCCTCCCCCTAGTTCTACTCCTCCCCCTAGTCCTACTCCTAATCCTCCCCCTAGTCCTACTCCTCCCACTACATTCCCTCTTTACTCTACCCCTACTCTACTCCGCCCACTCTACACACCCTCTATCTATCTCAGTAACTGAGACCGAATTGGCCAGATTCGGTCTCAGTTACTAAGGTGGTGACTGGATTTGAACCAGGACACTCCTACAAGTTATTCTACGGATATCAGTCAATTTATCCGCTGCCCCAATTTACCGGGGACTTGACGTTAGTGGGAATCGAACCCAGGACCGCTCGGTCCTGGGTTGAACTGGATTTGAACCAGCACACTCCTACAAGTTATTCTACGGATATCAGTCAATTTATCCGTTGCCCCAAGTTACCGGGGACACTTGACTCGACTGGGAATTGAACCCACTCAAGTGAAGTGTCATGTTATTGGACAGACGCTCTACCAGTTGAGCTATGCTGTCGACTGAGAGTTAAAGGTTTCTTGGTGCTTTTAACTTGTTTTCTGGAAGTTAGTCTGCAAAGGGAAGCATCACTAAGGATATCAGTCAATTTATCCGTTGCCCCAAGATACCGGGGAAACTTCACTCAAGTGGGAATCGAACCCACTCAAGTGAAGTCAAGTCATGTTATTGGACAGACGCTCTACCAGTTGAGCTATGCTGTTGGCTGAGAGTTACAGGTCTCCTGGTGCTTTTAACTTGTTTTTCTAGAAGTTAGTCTGCAAAGGAAAGCATCACAGTAAAGACACCAGTGGGATTTGAACTCATGGCCTCTGGATCATGTATACTGCGTCTCAACCCATTGAGCTAAGAGTTGGATGACAAATACAGCCTTCCTGATGGTTTTCACTTGATCTTCTGGAAGCCAGTCTGCAAAGGAAAGACTCATAGGAAAGACATCAATGGGATTTGAATTCATGGCCTCTGGATCATGAATACTGTGTCTCAACCCATTGAGCTAACAGATGGCTCTCAAGTACAGCCTTCCTGGTGCTTTGACTTGAACAACAAACAAGACAAATAACTTTAAAATGTGTTACAGCATAAATATAAATCTTTTTCATGGGGGGCCCTGACACTACATCTTTTCACATTGGGGTCCACTGCCCAAATACATGTCAATTTGGGGGGTTGACAACAAAACGTTTTAGAACCACAGATTACAAGGAAACAGCTGTAGGTGAATGGATAGAGTCACTGACTAGTGAGCCGCAGGTAACAGGTTCAAGCCTCAGCCACAGCAGCAAGTCAGGATGTCAAATCAAATAGGTACTATTAGGAGTGAAATGGTTGTGTTTCTTCACCCCAACTGCACATGACAGCAGTTTTATATCTGTTTACATGTACGTTATTTTCAGTGATGAAGACAAACCGCACAGACGTTCACTGTACTTTAGTACATTTTGTAAACTTATGACTCTGAGTAGAGTATAGCCTGACTTAAAGGCATTGTAGGGAACATTAAGCCTAAATTTAAAAAATATGTATATATATATTTTTTGCATTTTCTCCCCTCTATCAGCCACTATATAATGATGCTGGGGTGTTTTCCTTCATTGAAACACAGTCCTCTGTCTGAAATCCGTATTTTCCCTTCTGTTTATGTTCATGTTGTTTATGTCCGGGTCGTAAATTAACGCACGCATGTGCGTGTCCGTGCGCGTCCGTGCCCGTATCAACTTTTTACTTTCGGTTTTAAAACGCTCTCAAACTTCTTTTTTGAGGCACATAATTTACTTTTAAAAAATCGTTTGGATAGAATTTAGTTGTTTAGCTTCATATATGTGGTCAATTTATCATGAAAGAGCCTATTTAAAAATATAAATTCAGAGAACCGTAGGGTCGGGCATTTCCGCGAATTGTATCCGCATAAGGCAACCTATTTTGGGCATGACTCATTTAAAAAGTCCCCCCTGCGTCACCCCCTGGTGGTCGGGGAAAAGAACTGCTGGAGGGGCGGTGTTTGACAACAGTTTTTTTCTTTGATTATGTCTGAACTCCCTACAATGCCTTTAAACAAACAAATAACAACTTAGTATAGTGAGACTTTTTTTTACACAACTTACATTTTGTAAAGCTTGACTCTGACACAGTATAGTCAGACCTCTGTTTCATTTCATTTTCTGACATGATGTTAATCAGAGTGCTAATAGCTGAGTGGTTAGTGGGCCTGCCTGGTGAACCAGAGGTCCTGGATGTGCTGGGTACGATTCCAGGTCAGGTCAACAATGTGGCAATCTTAGAGTGATTGGAGGCTGTTAAAGTGCAGAGGCCACATTTCACGTATGTGCCTAACAGTATATACTTAGCGAGCACACTGACGTTATTGTCACTACGTATTCGGCCTGTTTTTTGACCCCTAACTAGTCCTTCATACTTTTAGCTACAAACTCCGTTCCAACTCTACAACGTTCGGCCTACTTAGGACATATCGGCTACCATTTGAATTTTAGAGAATACCTTAGAGCTTTAGAAGATGTAAAGCCTCTAGAACCGTAAACCTTTAAAACCTTTTCCCCCCTGTTCTGAATTCCCATAGACGTGTTTAATATCGCGTCAAATAAGAACTGTGTTCCAAACATAAACAAATGACCCCGGCGGTTTTACTCTTATGGATATGAAGCATCAACTGACGGTGAGAAAACGCTAATGTTACTTCTGCCGAATTAGTTAAATTTGCCAGAAACGGACTGTTTCAAATATGAGTGACTGACTATCATAAACAATGCCGAGGCTCCTCCCTGACAATATCGCCGAGGCAGTTTGTTTATTTTTGGACCACAATTCTTATGAGACGATTCTATGATGACCCAATGTTATTCTCCATATGGAAATTACTTTACGACCCAGGGGACGGACGAGTGACGTCAGGACTTCTGTACTCTGGGTTAACATGTGCATGTACAAACTGGATGTATCCACTAGAGGGCAGTGTTGCCCTTCCACCTCGGTCCGGTATGCCTCTCGGTCGGTCGGAAGGAACGATCAATTATAACAATTGGGGGTCAGGGAAACGAGCTCGACCTTTTCATCTTCAGGGGACAACAGGAATGGAACAGATGTTTTCACATATACAGTATATTATTTTATTCCCACTGTGCAATGAGGTCATTTTTGAACGTCCCATTTTGGTCCCTGGAGGGTGCAGAATTAAAGTTTTAATTGCGTCTTTGTCTGACGTCTTCTGAACGTCCAAACCTCTACATAAGGGCTTATTCTAGTCCAAATGTGGTCATCTTTTCTACGTCAAATTAAGACTAATTATAGACATCTTTTGTACACTTCTTCTAGGCTCGGTGCATAACTGTAATCCCCATTTCCTGTTCATTTTCCTGTAGCTTTAACATAGTTAGTAGTTACATGCTGCTAAGCTAATCAAACAAAGCTACAGGAAAATGAACAGGATCAAATGGTTATGCCACCTTCTGAAAACTGGGAATACAGTACACAGAGGTTTACAAATAAATCACAATTCAATACACACTTATTTCCTTATTATCTCTTTATTCTTCTTGTGAATACACAGCTGCGCAAACAAATGTTCCACAATTACAGTATTCCACAAATATTCCATATGATTGTGGAATCATATGATATTGTGTGTGTGTGTGTGTGTGTGTGTGTGTGTGTGTGTGTGTGTGTGTGTGTGTGTGTGTGTGTGTGTGTGTGTGTGTGTGTGTGTGTGTGTGTGTCTGTGTCTCTCTGTCACACAGAGTGTCTGTGTTTCACTCTATTCTCTGCACGACACAGACGTCCTTGAGCATCTGTTGTCCTCAGGTGGACGTCCTCTGCTGTTGCATTGGCCTTCACATCACACTCTTTGCCCTCATTGCCTTTCACCTTCACATTGCTTCACCTCCACAAACAGCACCACACACTATATACACCGCAACATACATCTGTGTGCAATTCTTTCCGTCTCCACCCCACATTCCTATGTACATCTTCACACTGAACACTAGCTACCTACTACACCAGCCCCCAATATCTATCACTTACATCACACAGACTGCCTTACTGCCAATTCACGCACCTCTCATCCACACTGCATAATTGCTCCTCATACTACTTCATAGCCAACTGTCTTCACTTCTCAGCTCAACTCCTCGCAAAGAACACACGCTGCCAGCAGCACCAACCGCAGCCCAACACACCGAGAGCTCCTTGAGACTTTTGCGCCAGGCTGCAACCACAGCACAACCTTCCTTGCAGCTGTCTCCCAAACAAGGTAATGACTTATGCTCTTCTCCACTCTTGCACACATTCTCTCCACTGCACTGTCATACACCCTATACTCACACACCACATACATGCACACAGTCTGGGTATGTGTCTCCCTGTGCATTGCGTGTGTGCGTGTGTGTGTGCATGTTCTGTCTGCAACACACAGCCCTCTTTGCCCTTATCTCTGCTCCTCAGTTGCCCTCCTCTGCACTTCCATGCACTTCACATTCCACATGACGACAGAGTAATTTCACACATCCCAATAACTAATACACTGCTTCCCCCTCCACAAACAGCACACCACACTACATACACACCAACATGCAACGCCTGCATGTACTACTCTCTCCACCCACACCCCTATCTACATTTGCCTGCCAAAGGGCCTGACCGTGCAATGGTATCTGCTGAAGCGGCTGTGACTGTGGTGCAGCAGGAGAGGGCCACAGAGTTGACTGCTTTCTTCGACAACAATGACAAACACAAAGCCCTCGCAGGTCCACACTTCGACCCTACAACCATGCCGCGCTATGTTGACATGCCTCAGAAATACACCTACCTACCACAAACCAAAAAATGGAAGCTCAGAAAAAAAACAGGCAGTCACCATTGGTCGCGTCCACACCGTCAACCCCGTGGCAGGCGACGTCTTCTGCTTTTGAATGCTACTCCACCATGACCACTGCAGAGGGAAAACAAGTTCTGACGACGAAGAAATGAACTACGATGTGCGCGAGCTCTCCGCCACTGTGGAGGCAACAATACCAAAGTTCACTACAGCACAACAACAGATTTACTACACAGTCATGTCAGCTGTCACACAACAACAAAGCCTACAAGTCCTGCTCAATGCCCTCCTAGATGCAGTGCGGAGTCTGGAACCATGTGGCTGCATTGCCCTTGCCATGGCCACCACTGGCATTGCAGCCCAACTCCTTCACCTCGGCAGAACGCTCCATTCGCGCCTGAAAGCTCCTCTCCACCTCACAAAGAACACTACCTTGAACATCACAGCACAGAGCAGCCTGGCCAAACTACTACGCCGCTCACGCCTCCTGCTGATTGATGAAGCCACCATGATGCACCGCCACCTGCTAGAGGCACTTGACCGCTCACTGCAAGACCTACTCCAGAAGCCAAACACTCCATTTGGTGGAAAAATTATTGTCTTGGCAGGTGACTTCCGACAGTGTCTCCCAGTGATTCGAGGGGCCAATGAGGGCCAGATTATAGACAGCTGCCTGAACAATTCCACACTCTGGGAAAAATTCTCTGTCTTCTCCCTCACAGAAAACATGCGCGTCAAGGCCAGTGGAGACCCACGTCTGGAGGACTTCGACACGTGGACCCTCAGCCTTGGCGATGGCACAGCAAATGATGCCAACGACTTTGTCTCCATCCCTGAAAGCATGCGTTTCCACATTCAACCTAACACAGATCGCAACAACGTCGCAGAGGCCACATCCATGAAAGAATTTTGCAACACAGTGTTTCCAGACTTGCCTACCAACTACGCACGCACTGACTGGCTGCACGGCAGATCACTGCTTGCCCCTACCAACAAAGAGGTGGACACCATCAATGACATCATGGAGACCTGGATGCCAGGTATGGCTACCAAGCTCACCAGTGCTGACACCCTGGTGGACTACCAAGATGTTATGCGCTTCACCATCGAATATCTCAACACCCTCTGCCCCAGTGGATTTCCACTCCACATCATCACCCTCAAGCCTTTAATGCCCTTGATGCTACTCCGCAACATCAGCCCTAAAGACGGACTGTGCAATGGCACCAAACTCTTCTTCCAGAGGTCCCTCAACAACAAGCTCCTGCTGTGCACAATCGCAGCCACACAAAAGGAAGTCTTGATCCCTCGCATCAAGTTCCTTCCTGAAGCTGGACAGTTCCCTTTTGACTGGGCCAGACGACAGTTTCCGATCCGCACTACTTTTGCCACCACCATCAACAAGTCCCAAGGGCAGACCCTCAGAAGAGTGGGAGTCTGGCTACACTCCCCTGTCTTCAGCCACGGACAGCTTTATGTTGCCAGTTCAAGGACGGGTGACCCAGCAGCCCTGACGTTTGCCATACTGCACCAGACAGACCACACTGAAAATGTGGTTTTCAAACAAGTGCTTCTTCCACATTGAGGTAAAAGTCTTGCATTCTTCCATGTGCCATTTGTAATTGCTCTACATAATTGACAATACCTACCGCTTCAAACACAAATCACTGTCTTCACTGTCACATGATCCATGGCGGACGTCTCACATTGTGTGCTTCCTTCCCGCCTGATGCTACCTTAACTACTTTAGCTGGGAAAGCCCTGAAATCCCCCCAAGGACCCCTGGGGGTCCCCGGACCCCACTTTGAGACTTTGAGACAGGCTAAGCGCTTGTAGGTGCGTTAGCATTTGGAAACGTATCCATCACACTGTCAGAGCTGGTGTGTGGACTTCACATGGTCCTCAAACCTCTACATTTCAAGGACCACCATAACGGGTCCATTTGGTTCCATTTGTACACTAAAGAGTTACAGACCTGTAATGGTCCATTTGGTCATCAACAATTATAATGAAGGATCCCAACCCTACACAATGAACATAAAGAATACAAAAAAACATGTAAGGGTAAATACAACACTATGAACAAAGAATTAAACAAACCATGTAAGGGTAAATACAACACAATGAACATAAAGAATAAAACATGAAACCATAAAGGGTAAATACAACACTATGAACATAAATAAAACAGACCATATCAAATGGTAAATACAACACTATGAGTAGGGCACTGCAGGGAATTGAACCCCATCCCGGTAAACCAGGAGAACCACACCAGAGCCTTTGTTTTTATGTTGCTATTTACAAATCACATGGTAACATTCACTCATTTACATTTCAACAGTAAAGTCACTTCACAATTTTCAATGTAGATATTCATCTATACTCTTTGTCCAGAGTGACTCACAATAAACAAGGTAAACACATACATAGAATGCAGAGACAGTGTAGTGTCTCAGTAAACTAGGATCACAGGTAAACCAAAAACCTAGCATCAGTCTAAACAGTATAATACATTAATAATATGTACATAGAAACTATAGGATGCCAGGTCAACAAATGAACCCAGCATCTGAGGTATTTTTTACTTTACTGGAGTATTTCCAATTTTCAGTACTTTTACTTATACTCCACCACACCTCAGAGGCAAATATTGTACTTTTACTCCACTACAATTATTTGAAACCTTTAGTTACTTTGTAGATTTTGATTATTACTACAAAACATACAAACATTAACGCTGTTGGTCACAGAATTCCTGAAGCAGCACAGCTGTACAGTTACAGATAATGAGCCTATTGAGATCAGATACGGTAATGTTTAGTGATATAGCGCCTTTATATAAAAAAAAGAAGAAAGCAATAAATAAACAAATAAATACAATTAAAAAAAAACATCACATTCAAATACAGTAAATGGAAGTTAAAACAAAACATAAATTACAACTGAAATATTTTTTGTGCAAATATTACATAATTTCCAATGATATTATCCATCAAAGACTAATGCTATTACGTAATTTTGACAAGCCTATGAAGTCATGACGACCAAGAAGAAAACAGGAAAACAATAACCCAAAATACATGTCAATAATTAACATTACAACAATAAAAAAGGAGAAAACTAAAACAAAATACAGATAAGATACAATAAACTAACAGATATTCAAATTAATATTTGCACCAAAAAAAAAACTTGCTGACCTCCCTCATCTATCCCGTCACAGTTCATCCATTTACCAATTTAGTTTATCCACTTAACAAGGCTGCCATGTTAAAGGACAAGTCCGGACTAGAAAAACAGCCTTTTTTCCTACTTTTATTGATCCCAAATGACTGGCCATGGAAAATTCATGAACAGGCCATAAATAGGTAGCCATGTTTTCACTCCACACAAACTTTAAGGAAAACTCCTTAGACAGAGATTAAGAAAATATATTTGCATTTTATTTGTTCATGCTCATAAAGTGCTCCAAGAGCTAAGTGAAAAGTGCTGCAGCAAACTTTTGGGTCAAAGGACCATCGTCAGTGCCTCGCCTACTGACCGCCGTGAATAATGAAGCTTTACCCGCAAATGACAACACATAAATCCACATCACATACAGCGCCTATGGTCATATGTGATGTGGACTGACGTGATGAAGACTTACCTGCAAATGACTGAAGTGACGTGAAATGATAAGACGAGACGCAAATCAAATTACGCAAAATGAAACGAGACATAAATCCACATCACATACTACACTACACTACACTACACTACACCAGACATACACTATGGTCATATGTGATGTGGACTGACGTAATGAAGCTTTAACCGCAAATGATTAGATCTGATGATATAGCACTGACGATGGTCCTATGACCTAAATGTTTGCTGCTGCACTTTTCACTTTGATCCCTTGGAGCACTTTATGATCATGAAACGAATAAAACAAAAATAGCTTTTCTTTGTCTCCGTCTAAGGAGTTTGTGGAGGGAGTCTTTTTTTCTGCCAGTTTTGCTTTGTTTTTGAGACCAGCTACAGTCAGTAAATATTCCTCTTTCCTTTTAGTTTCCTACAATAAAAAAAAAAGAAAGAAATGTACAGAAATAAAACATTATTTTTCAAAGGAACCTCATATATTTAAGGAAACACATGGAACCAAATGGACCCTTGTCCACTGTTTCCCAAGTTATGGGTCGGGACTCAATAATGGGTCGTGGACACATTTTATTGGGTCGTGAGTAAATACCCCCCCCCCCCCCAACCTGTTAATTAAGTATTCAATCAAAGCTTCCAGCAGGTGATTGGCCTGTGGATTACGGTTCATTGAACATTGTAATGTATTAAATACATTTGAAAATGACATTGGTTTGTTCTGAATGGAGCAGATATGACATTTTGGAATATTGTTGATGTCCAAAAAACATTATAAAAAGTGAAAATAGCCGATCTACAAGATCAATGTCACAAAATAAAGAAAAACAGTCAAAATAATGTAATTTAAGAAAATGCTAAATAAGAAATTCCATAAAGAAAAGAAAAGAATGAAAATCTACAAGAGTGAAGATCTACAAGCTCAAACTAATTTCATAAAGTAAATTAAAAAAAGAAAAGCAATTCCATAAAGTAGGGGAATCATTTGTTTAACATACAACTTACATTTAGTTTAAATTTAAACCACTGGTTCTCCTCCTAAATATTTGGCAAAAACATTAAGATTTAATATAAAAAAGTTATACTAAATAAATAATTTATACTAAGTTAGTACCAATGGATTGATTGGTCTTTAAAGCATGCTCTGAAAAGGCCCACCCATCTGTCCACTTAACACGGCTGCCATGTTAAGTGGTCAGATCCAGAATAAGGTTGAGAACCACTGATTTACACATTTCAAAGATCTACAACTACAGCAGAAATGAACATTTAATTAAAGATCTACAACTACGGCAGATGAAAACCTAACCCTATGGATTAAGTACATGAGCAACATGTAATTAAGTTTCACAATTAAGATTGACATTTTTAGAGGAACTTTATTTAATTTAACACTTTTTTAAAGCTCTGTGGACATTGTTTTAATAAAAACCTGATAATGCTTTTAATCGGGTAAACGACATATAGATCATATTTGTTATCAAAAAACAAAAATGTCCACAAAACGTACAAGTGTGAAATAAAATCTTGACTCCTCCAACCAATTTTATATTTTTGAAAATTGTAATAATGTAATAATTTACAGACCATAAATGGGTAGCCATGTTAACATCTTTATAAAAAATAAAAACCGGTTGAAGAAAAGACTAACTCCACAAAAACCTTATGGAAAACTCCTTAGATAGAGACTAAGAAAATATATTAGTGTTTTATTTTGTCATGCTCATAAAGAGCTCCAAGTGCTAAAAGTGAAAAGTGCAGCAGCAAACGTTTGGGTCAAAGGACCATCGTCAGTGCCTCGCCTACTGACCGCCGTGAATAATCAAGCTTTACCCACAAATGACAACACATAAATCCACATCACATACAGCGCCTATGGTCATATGTGATGTGGACTGACGTGATGAAGACTTACCTGCACATGACTTAAGTGACGTGAAATGATAAGACGAGACGCAAATCAAATGATACGAGACATAAGTCCACATCACATACTACACTACACTACACTACACCCCACACAAACTATGGTCATATGTGATGTGGACTGACGTGATGAAGCTTTAACCGCAAATTATTAGATCTGATGATATAGCACTGACGATGGTCCTATGACCTAAATGTTTGCTGCTGCACTTTTCACTTTGAACACTTGGAGCACTTTATGAACATGAAACAAATAAAACAAAAATAGATTTTCTTGGTCTCCGTCTAAGGAGTTTGTGGAGGGAGTCTTTTTTTCTGCCAGTTTTGCTTTGTTTTTGAGACCAGCTACAGTCATTAAATATTCCTCTTTTTCCTTTTAGTTGACTACAATTAAAAAAATATATGTTTACAGAAATAAAAAGTAAATTTTTCTAAGGAACCTCATACATTTAAGGCAACAAATGGAACCAAATGGACCCTGGTCCACTGTTTCACAAGTTATGGGTCGGGACTCAATAGTGGGTCGTGGACACATTTTCTTGGGTCATGAGTAAATAAATCCCCCACCCCCCAAACTTGTTAATTAAGTATTCAATCAAAGCTTCCAGCAGGTGATTGGCCTGTGGATTACAGTCCATTGAACATAATGTATTAAATACATTTGAAAATGACATCAGTTTGTTCTGCATGGCGCAGATAAGACATATTGGAATATTGTTGATGTCCAAAAAACATTATAAAAAGTGAAAATAGACAATCTACAAGATCAATGTCACAAAAATAATCAAAAACATTCAAAATGTAATTTAAGAAAATGCTAAATAAAAAAATCCATCAAGAGAAAATAATAAAAATCTACAAGAGTGAAGATCTACAAGCTCACAAGCTCAAACAAATTTCATAAAGTAAATAAAAAAGAAAGAAAAGCAATTCCATAAAGTAGGGTAAACATTTGTTTAACATACAACTTGCATTTAGTTGAAATTTAAACCAGTGGTTCTCCACCTAAATAATTGGCAAAAACATTAAGATTTAATATAAAAAAAGGTTATACCAAATAACTTAGTATACTAAGTTAGTTCCAATGGATTGATTGGTCTTAGTCTTTAAAGCATGCTCTGAAAAGGCCCACCCATCTGACCACTTAACACGGCTGCCATGTTAAGTGGTCAGATCCAGAATAAGGCTGAGAACCACTGATTTACACATTTCAAAGATCTACAACTACGGCAGATGAAAACATAACCCTATCGGTTAACGCTCTGTACATGAGCAACATTTAATTAACTTTCACAATTAAGATCATTTTTAGAGGAACTATATTTTATTCAACACTTTTTTTAAAGCTCGTGGACATTGTTTTAATCAAAACCTGATAATGCTTTTAATCGGGTAAACAATATATAGATCATATCTTTTTAATCAAAAAACAAAAATGTCCACAGAACTTACAAGTGTGAAATAAAATCTTGACTCCTCTGAACATTTAAAAAAAAAAATTGTAATAATTTAATCATTTACAGACCATAAATGGGTAGCCATGTTAACATCTTAATACAAAAGGAAAACCGGTTGAAGAAAAGACTCACTCCACAAAAACCTTAAGAAAAACCCCTTAGACAGAGACTAAAAAAATATATTAGTGTTTTATTTGTTCATGCTCATAAAGAGCTCCAAGTGCTAAAAGTGAAAAGTGCAGCAGCAAACGTTTGGGTCAAAGGACCATCGTCAGTGCCTCACCTATTGACCGGCATGAATAATGAAGCTTTACCCACAAATGACAACACATAAATCCACATCACATACTACACTACGGTCATTATGTGATGTGGACTGACGTGATGAAGCTTTAATGGCAAATGATTACATCTGATGATATAGCACTGACGATGGTCCTACGACCTAAATGTGTGTTGCTGCACTTTTCATTTTGAGCACTTGGAGCACTTGATGAACATAGAAAAAATAAAATAAAAATATATGTTCTTAGTCTCTGTCTGAGGAGTTTTCCTTAAGGTTTTTATGGAGTGAGTCTTTATTTCTGCCAGTTTTCATTTGTTTTTGAGATCAGTCAGTAAATATTCCTCTTTCCTTTTAGTATCCCATTTGTTTTACATGAATAAAATAAAATATTTAGAGTAGTAAAACGTCCTTATGTTTCAAAAGAACCCGATACATTTAAAAACAAAAATCAAAGAAATTCCATTTAAAATATTAAAATAAGAGTAATGAAAATAGCAGATCTACAAGCCGAGCTTGTAGATCTGCTATTCTCACTAGGTCCCAGGGAGACATCACATTTCTCTTTTGGGTCTCGAGCTAAAACGTTATGAAAATATTTACACTGAAATGTTTACATTCCAGTGTGTTTTTGCCATTGCTTGTTTATTGATAATTTCAGATCCAGATTCAAACAGTGACTATTTTTCTTGGGGTCAAATAGTAAAATTAAAATGAATTAAAAGCACATAAGAAACAAGCAAAATAGAACATATGCTATTTCGTGAAAACAACAAATCTAAGCAATACATTAGAAACAAACAAAAAAATAGGTTGTGAAAATAGATTTACATGCTCGTTGTGAGCTTGCAAATCTATTATCTTCACTAGTTTGGGTCCTGAGCTAAAAGGTTTGGGAACCTCTGCAGTGGCACAATGCCTGGTAGCTGTTAAATATAGAGCTTACACATTTTGAATGACATATTATGACTAATGTTTAGAATGCAATCACACAGTTATGACTAATGTTTATTTTATTTTCCAGGAGTAATACAGTCTACAGTGACTGAACTGCCTCTTACACAGTGTCACAGTGGCTGCTTGCTGATGCCTATGAGTTCAATTCAAAGTTTACAATTTAAATGGTGCATTTATCTATAGTACCTTTAACCAAAGCACTTTGTAATGTGCATTACATTCACCAACATACTTGCCAGGGGGAGAGATAGAGATGAGGGATAGAGACAGAGAGATAGAGAGACTCGTATAATTTACATCATTTGTGTACGATTGACATAAATTATACGAGGCGCATATGACGCAATGGCAGCAGCATTCTTTGCTTCATGTTCTCTGCATCAGTCTCAGTCCAGCATCAGTCCATTTTCTTAATTATTCTCCTGCCAAATGACGAGCATTGTACGCAAACAACGTGAAACGAAGTCCACATCACATACTAGTCATATGGTTGTATGTATCGTTTATATTATATTATTATTATTATTATTATTATTATGTGATGTGGATTGACGTGATGAAGCTTTACTCGCAAATGACGGCACAAATAACGAGTAACTACACGTGATGCACATGCCGACATCCGTCACACACCTTCACATCACATACTGGTCATATGTATTGTGGATTGGCGTGATTAAGCTTTAACGCAAATGACGCAACCTAAAATCAATTGTGCCAATATTTGTCAGCAATACAGCAACAGCATGAATGACATTAGTACACAAGATACAACACTATGAATGACATTAGTAAACAACATACAACACTATGAATAACATTAATACACAACATAAAACACAAGCAACAGGAATAACCAAAGTCATTAACCCTTTAAGACCTGAAGCCGATTCTACATGTCTCCTAAATCCCAACAGTTTTCTGAAAAACATAAGTTTCTATATCAGTGGTTCTCAAACTTTTTCATGTCAAGGACCGCCAAAATGATATGTATTTGGCCGTGGACACCCATCAAAATATTTTGTTCCAGGGACCCCCCCAGAAGCAAAGATTTTAGTTAAAAAATATTCGCTTTAAAAAAAAAATATATATATATATATATATATATTCAAAGATTTGCACACATTTTTAAAAAAAATCAAAAATAACAGATCTACAAGCTCATAGCGTGGCACTCGGTGCTGCGCTATGAGCTTGTATATCTGCTATTTTTGAATAGCCAAAGTGTAAAATAAAGCTTTTTAGCTCAAATCTAAAAATGACACAGTTCCAGGTCTTAATAGGTTAAATGCATATGATATGAATGATGGCCCTACATCTCTTCCTGTTCTGACCTACTGTAAACAACGGCGTGTACCTCGCCTAAAAGAAAAACATTGCCGACCGATGTGAATGACGAGCTATCCGCAAATGTCGTGAAATAATCACAAAATCACATAAATCCACATCACATTAACTGACCAGTAATGTGATGTGGCCTGACGTGATTTACTCGCAAATAACCTTAAACGGTACAACGCCAATCATATTACGTGAAACGACACACGACGTAAAGGACGACATGCATCACATACCTCCACATATGTTCATATGTGACGTGGACTAACGTGATGATGTTTTACCCGCATATGTTGTGAAATGACACAACACAACACATACATCACATCAATGCACATCACATGCGGCCCCCCTGTACGGTCATATGTGATGTGGGCTGACGTGATGAAGACTTACCTGCATATGACGGAAGCGACGTGAAATCAAATGTAATTTTTACCCGCATGTGTTGTGAAATGACAACACATACATCGCATCAATCCACATCACATACTACACTACACTACACTACACCATGGACTTATGTGATGTGGGCTGACGTGATGACTTACCTGCACGGATGTTACGTGAAATCCTGAGACGCGACGCAAATCAAATCAAAACGCTGGCCGTGACCCAATAATAAAAAAAACACTGGTCCAGTCCCTTCTTACTTATTCTTCACGAATGACGGGCATTGAACGCAAACCGCTGGCCCGCCACCTGTTAAATGACGCAACGCAAGCGGCGCTAAGCGAATGACGCTGATAGTGCAAATTTTACAGTTAAAACTAAAAAAGGTTTACTTGATACTATGACAGGGCAAAAAAAAGCTATATTTTTAACTTTATCAAAAATAGATAAAGCGCAAATAGGTTTAACTATGTGAGTTTGCTATGTGACCAAGAGCCACATATACTATACCCTGTCACTATATTATACAACCTAGTATACATACACTGTACCCTGTCACTATATTATACAGCTTAGTGTGAGCCTACATATACTGTTGTCATTACATAAACAGCCTAGTATACTGTACGTATGCTGTCAGTACTACAAATGGAACCAAATGGACCAATGACTGGTCCATTTGGTTACATTTGTACACACAAAAACCACACAAAGACACACTAGGGGGAAAAAAAGTAATAACTTTATTAAAGCAAATAATAAAGAGAAAAGAGGGAAAGTTAAAGTATGGAGGTCAGGTAGAAACCTTTTATGTCCAAAACTGTTACTTTTTAACCCATTGAGACCTGAAGCCGATTCTACATGTCTCCTAAATCTCAACAGTTTTCTGAAAAACGTATGTTTCTATATCAGTGGTGCTCAATCTTTTTCATGTCAAGGACCCCCAAAATTATATGTATTTGGCCGCGGACCCCCATCAAAATATTTCGTTCCAGGAACCCCCCAGAAGCAAAGATTTGAGTTAAAAATGTTAGCTTTAAAAAAAAAATATATATATATATATATATATTCAAAGATTTGCACACATTTTAACGATTTTTGAATAGCCCAAAGTGTAAAATAATGCTTTTTAGCTCAAATCTAAAAATGACACAGTTCCAGGTCTTAATGGGCACAAAAAATAAACTGCGTTCCAATGGAGCCAATGTAATTATCATGATCTTTGCTTTGTGAGCTTGTAGATCAGCTGTTTGTACTGCTTTAGTGTGTGACACTGTAGTATGACCAAGTAAAGAAATGTATTTACAAAAAATAATGTTTAAATATGGAGATACAAGGTTTCTGCCCGACAACCAATGATAGACCGTGTCACTACTAGCACTTACCTTCAACAGCAGCCACGACTCAAACAGCAGCAAATGAAAAAAAAACACTAAGAAAGGAAGCAAATGACACGACGCACATCATTTGCTTTCTCTATTAGTTTGCACAGACCTACAGCACAGATGGATGTAAACACAGTTAATGGGGCTACATGCTACCATAATGATACCAGACATAAATCACATAGCTCCACATCACATACATTTGTACACACAAACCACTAGTGAAGAACTAGTGCAATAGACAGGCAAGAAGAAAGAAATGTGTTTGTGAAAAGAAAGAAAGACAAAAATAAAAAATCGATCAAATAACTCAGACACAAGAGTGAATAAAAACAAATAATTTTGTTATTGCTTTATTAAAGCAAAGAATAGAGGAAAAGAGGAGAAGTTACGACCACATATGGTCGTATGTGATGTGGACCGACGTGACCAAAGCTTTAGCCGAACAATTACGTGAAACGATAAATAAATCACATAAATGTGATTTGGACAGACATTTGTCATTTGTGGCAACGCAAATGACGTGAAACTATACGATAGACGACATACATGGTATGGTAGCATGTAGCATGTAGCCCCCTTAACAAGCAGCAGCAGAAATCAAAAGGTTCCTACCTTCCTGCCATCTACAGACGTCTTCTTCTTGTCAACTTCATGTTCTGTAAAGACACAATAAAAAGAAAACAAAAGGTTGAGTTGTGCCGGCCCTACAGGGTGACATTTTGGAAGCCATAGTGACATGTCATAACCTAGTCACTGACAGGCTGTGTCACCATTATGACATTTTACTTCATTAATTGTCACAAATAATTGCAATTAATGATTCAATTGTGTTTGTTTGGCATTGAACATAAATAATATATTTTGGCTGGCTTTTAAACTTCGTAAACAGGGCAGATATGACAAATAACTTAAATGAATGCCATATTACCTGACTTGACTTTCTAATGTAAAAAAAAAAAGCGATCTACAGTACAAGCTCACAACGTGTCGCGATCACGGCACGGTGTGAGCTTGTAGATCGGCCATTTCCTCCATTTTATGAACTGGAAACTATGACGATTTTATGCAAAATAATTGCAATTACCTCAAATCATTTGCGATTATGAAACCGGAGGAGTGGGCACCTGGGAAAAGTGGGCACTTCAATGTGTAATTGGCCATTTAATTTCCTCACATTCGACAATAGGCCTTATTCACATCGGGTCACGTGACGTCTGTTTACGTCCTGGTTTCCATTAGGAGGGGATCAGTCTATTTTCTCCATTGACTTACATGCATTCTGCTCATCAGACACAAGCCAACTAACGTCTTATTTCGAAAGGTAAAGTTATTCTAATACAGTGTGCTGTATTATTATCTTGTTTTCTTGATGATGTTATTGTTCTTTTACATCTTACCATTTGGAAATTGACTTTAATAGATAGATTGAGAATGCTAGCAATGTTACCTGCCTGTGTAGAACACATCACCATACAGTGGTGTAAAGTAACCAAGTACATTTACTCAAGTTTTACTTTACTGGAGTATTTACAATTTCCAGTACTTTTACTTCTACTCCACTGCATCTCAGAGGCAAATATTGTACTTTTCACTCCACTATTGCATTGTGAGCTTGTAGATCTGCTATTTTCATAAGATTTTTTATACATTTGAAAACTGGGACATTCTACATAATAACTACTTAATAATTCTACTTTGGTACCTTAAAGACGCAGTGAAGTGACATTTTCGGTCATTTTATTTTGAAGGTTCAGCCTGAAACGTCGGCTCAACGACTCTAAACCAATCAGAAGGTCCCATCCCTTCAGGCTATGGGACGTTGGATCTCAATCACTTCAGCCGTGGGTAACACGGCTAGTGTTTGTTTACAAGTGAGAGAGAGACGGCCAGTGAAGCACGTTTGCTACTACCTGGCTTATTTCTAACCTATAATGTTTTCAGATACATATTTTAGTGTGCAGATGAAGTTTAAAATGAGTAATACACTCATCTTCAATGAGATTCAAAACGGAGTATCTCTGTAATTAAAATCAGCTGTGTTTGAAGAACGTGCAGCTATGGGAATCAAACCGGTGCATGTAATCAAGATTCATTTATATTCATGAAGGCTGCGTTATGTCATCACGCAGCACGTTTTCGTTTACAGGAAGTAATTAAGATTGGCTTTTTAGGGACTTTAGATGTAAAAATACACAAAAATGTTTTTTTTTTTTTTTTTTTTGGCATCTATTGTTAGGTATGCCCATATGATGACCACGGATGTGCTCTAAAAGTGTGAAAAACATATTTTTCATTTCACTACACCTTTAAGTGGCCTACATTAACATTTTGATACCAATACCTTTTACTCAAGTACATTCTGAATTTCTGACCATACATACACACACACATATGCTACAAGTGAAAGTCAGAAATTCAGAATTTACTTGAGTAAAAGGTATTGGTATCAAAATGTTAATGTAGGCTACTTAAGGTACCAAAGTAGAAAGTACGCATTATGTACATATGTAGAATGTCCCAGTTTTCAAATGTATAAAAAAATCTTAAGAAAATAGCAGATCTACAAGCTCACAATGCAATAGTTGAGTGAAAAGTACAATATTTGCCTCTGAGATGCAGTGGAGTAGAAGTAAAAGTACTGGAAATTGTAAATACTCAAGTAAAGCAAAAATACCTAAGAAATCATACATAAGTACAGTACTTGAGTAAATGTACTTGGTTACTTTACACCACTGTATGGTGAGTATATATATTGGTATAAAAAGGAAATGCTAAAATAAGCCTATGTGTTCTACACAGGTAGGTAACATTGCTAGCATTCTCAATCTATCTATTAAAGTCAATTTCCAAATGGTAAGATGTAAAAGAACAATAACATCATCAAGAAAACAAGATAATACAGCACACAGTATTAGAATAACTTTACATTTCGAAATAAGACGTTAGTTGGCTTGTGTCTGATGAGCAGAATGCATGTAAGTCAATGGAGAAAATAGACTGATCCCCTCCTAATGGAAACCAGGAAGTAAATAGACGTCACGTGACCCGATGTGAATAAGGCCTAATACAGCCACTGTGGGCATAAAACAATACGTTGAAGGGTACGTTTAGGTCTGATAATGATGTACAGTACACATGTTCACATCATGTATAGGCTACTTTACATCACTGAAGACCATTTAGCAAATTCTTAATTTGTTTAACATTTGAGAAACAAAAATAGCCAATTTAACAAAGACGTGCCCACTATTCCTGTATCAAACACCATTTTCAAGTAAATACACAATGCTTAGCATTTAATGCAGTTTTAGAAACAACTAAACAGTGGCTCTCAAAGGTTTTCATATCAAGGACCCCAAATGAAAATGCATTTGACCAAGGATTGGGCCTCTTCCGTACTTTCCTTCACAGGTGTTACAAATGATACTAATTAAGAGTGTACAGATGGAACCAAATGGACCCGTAATTTGTTTCCATTTGTACACTCGGAGTTAAAGGGATATTTCATTTTCAAAAAAAACTTTGGGTCATTTTATCGTCTACTCAGGCTTTTGTGAGCCCCCCAGACCGTTTTTAAGTTGCTTGATTCAGTATTTAGACATTTGATATTCATTTTATCAGACACGCGCCCTTGACACGGCTCCCTTATCAAACAAGCTGGTTGCTTGTTTCTCTCACAGAATCTGGCAACACCGAGGACAAGCTTCACGCCGTTCTGCATGAACGGCAGCTCATAAGGGACATTCAGTGCGTCAGTACACTGCAAAATGAGGATTAGTGGGAAAAAACGGACTTTGGGGGTGCTAAAATAGGCGATTTTCATTTATACACATTACTCCATTAAGCCAGGGGGAAGGGGTCTCCACAATGGACAACAGGGGCTTCTCTGGACAAATTCAACAGCCCTTTGTATGTTGGTGAGTGATTAGCGTCACATCAAAGCAAACATCTGAAATGACTGGAATTCTCCTTTAACCCTTTAAGACCGGGAACGTATCCGTGTCATTTTTAGATTTCTTAATAGGCTATAAAAAAAATTGCAGATCTACAATCTCATAGCGCGGCACCGAGTGCCGCGCTATGAGCTTGTAGATCTGCAATTTGTTTTCTAAAGAAATCGTGAAAATGTGTGCAAATCTTTGAATATATATATATTTTTTTTAAGCAAACATTTGTAACTCAAATCTTTGCTTCTGGGGGGATTCTACAAATGTAGAAATCCTCAGACCCCGCAGACCCCCATCTCAAAATATTTTGTTCCAGAAGCAAAGATTTTAGTTAAGAATGTTAGTTAAAAAATATATAAATTCAATGATTTGTACAAATTCAAGATTTTTCCAATAAATAGCAGATCTACAAGCTCATAGCGCTGCACTATGAGCTTGTATATCTGCCATTTGACACAGATGCGTTCCCGGTCTTAATGGTGACACAGCCCTATAGTTTATAGTGTTCAGGTGTGATCCAGGTACGTACCGTGTGGGGTCTTCCGCCGCGTGGTTGAAGATAGCTGGGATTAATAGAGCCGCGTAGGTTGTATGGCACCACGTCCCGAGCACCGTACGCCTTGTATCTCCGACGGAGAGCGTTCGTTGGCACCGTTATACGTTTCAGCTCTCAGGGCTCGTTGCTGCGCTGTCGAGGTTCCATCTTCCTGCCCCTTCTCCCGAGTTACAGACACTCTATTACCAGCTATCTCCTGATGACGCCATCCATCCAGGACCTTCACTGAAGAACTCATACAGTGAGTCAAACGCTGAGTCATAGCTAGAAGCCATGACTCAGCGTTTAACTCACTGTATGAAGTAGATTTAGTCCACTCTGCAGAAGGTCACCACATGATTAACCTGCAAGACACAGATATACACCAATATTAAATTTAATATATTGTAGAATATAATATTAAGACTGTAAAACAAAAAACAAAAAAAAAGACATATAGCCTATATATATATTCCTCAAAGGTAGGGTAAGTTATATTTTGGTATTTTTTTAAAAGGTTAAAGTATTATATTCCGATATAATCATTGCTACAGAGCGTTTGTTCGGTCACAGGGGTCTCTCCAGCTCTTTAATAAACACAATATAGTACATGTTCAGGTAGGTGACACAATGTAAGCCAATCAGGAGAGGGCACTGAAAATGCATGTTCTGTTTAATAAAGAGCTGGAGAGACATGGGAGACTACTTTTACAGAACAAACACTCTATAGCAATGAGTACTATCACAATATAGAGCTATTTAATATTGTTACTGAACAAACACTCTATAGCAATGAGAACTACTAGAATATAGAGCTATTTAACACTTATTTTAACCAAAGTAAATCACTTACCCTACCTTTAACTTTTTAGGCTTTAACATTTGTTTTGTTCTATATATTTTATGAAAAGTATGAAATGTGAAAGGTGCTGTACAAATAAGGTTTTATTATTATGATCTAGCCCTGGTCCAGAGAGTCAGTGAGTTCTCTCTAACGCTCTGCCAGGCGCTCGGGTCTGCTTATAGACAAGGAATTCCACTGCCCTGCGAGGGCTCCAACTGTAGTACAAATAAACAAAACCACTTCGCTACTCACCAAAACAAAGGTTGTTTTGTGTTGTTGAAAGTCTATTCTCCAGGGTGGAAAGCCTCTCAGCACCCCACCTTCTCTGTAAAATACAGTTTTTGGCCAGAAAATAAAATATTTCTCCGGAAGAAAAAAAAGTTTTTGGTTGCTCTACTGTGCCCTCTACAGATCTGGTCAATGGCATTTTTCTATTGACCAGATTTTGCCTTCAAGGTGAAATATTTTCCTTTCTGGTCAAAAAGTGTATTATACAGAGAAGGTGGGGTGCTGAGAGGCTTCCCACCTCCGAGAATAGACTTTCAGCAACAAAAAAACAGTCTTCTTTGTTTTCGTGAGAAGCAAAGTGTTTATTTTTTTGTTTTACTACAGTTGAAGCCCTCGCAGCCCTGGTCCAGAGCGTTAGTGAGTTCTCTCTAACGCTCTGCCAGGCGCTCTGCGCTTTTACAAGGAATTCCACTGTCCTGCGAGGGCTCCAACAGTAGTGAAAATGGTAACCGCCCAACTCACTCCAAATCCAACTCACTCCAAATCGCGCCCAACTCACTCCAGCCATCTCCCTCCACAGCAGAGCCCAACTCACTCCACACACTTGCCCAACTCACTCCACACACTTGCCCAACTCCCTCCACACACTTGGCCAACTCACTCCACAAATTTAATTTGCACAACTCACTCCACAAATTATTATTGAGGAAGACATTTGTGCTTAAGTACAATATTGAGGAATTAAGTACAATATTGAGGAATTTGTTACTTTTAACTCTATTCTGTTTTAGGCTTGGTTAAAGTTCAATGAATGCAACCTTGTGATGAATGCAATGAATGCACCAATGTGATTAATCCACTGTTGGATAAATAGTAGTTATATACATAACTTTGGGACTGTGAAATGCATAGGAAAGTGTTGTTAATTGTAAACTGTAGACAATGAACATCTATTTTGATATAAAGTTATACCTAAATAATTAGATGTTATTTTACAAGGTGAGGCA
Organism: Gymnoscopelus microlampas; assembly: GCF_963454915.1. Lineage (NCBI taxonomy): Eukaryota > Metazoa > Chordata > Actinopteri > Myctophiformes > Myctophidae > Gymnoscopelus > Gymnoscopelus microlampas. The sequence continues at coordinate 22,462,181 of NC_139957.1, read as the reverse complement.
CATTTTATTTATTTTTTAAATAAAATGAGACATTTTGAAAGTAGCCGATCTACAAGCTCACTTTATAGGAAGATGAGCACTTACTCCTATTCAATGAAACATCCATTACAATGAGGTGTTGATTAATGGGTCATGTGCCTGCATTATGCAATGACCAGGTGATAGGCTATATATGCAGATAAGGTGTTGATGTGAATGGAAAATGTGTATGAAGTCAATTAATTATTCCAAGAATAATGTAAATGGCATGAAATGGGGGAAAAACACACATACACACACACTATAATATTATAATTTATAGCTGCAAAGTAACTAGTAAAACAAATGCATTTAGTGGAGTAAAAAAACAATATGTGGATCCAATATGTAGTGGAGTAGAGGTAAAACCATTGGAAGTTGGGAATACTCAAATAACGCACAAATACCCAACATTGTACAGTACTTAAGTTAATGTACTTAGTTACTTTACACCACTGACACATTGAACCAATATTACACTGGTGACATTGCATGGAGTGAGTTGGGTTTGGTCCTGGAGTGAGTTGGGTTTGGTCCTGGAGTGAGTTGGGTTTGGTCCTGGAGGGAGTTGGGTTTGGTCCTGGAGTGAGTTGGGCGAGCCCTGGAGTGAGTTGGGCGAATATTTCTTAAGTCTTCATGGAGTGAGTTGGATTTGGAGTGAGTTGGGTGGTATTCGTGAAAATAAACAAAACCATTTCACTACATACCTAAACAAAGGCTGTTTTGTGTTGTTGAAAGTCTGTTCTCAGAGGTGGGAAGCCTCTCAGCACCCCACCTTCTCTGTAAAATACACTTTTTGGCCAGAAAATAATATTTCACCGGAAGAAAAAAAATTTTTTGGTTGCTCCACTGCGCCCTCTACAGATCTGGTCAATGGAATTTTTCTATTGACCAGATTTTTGCATTCCGGTGAAATATTTTCTTTTCTGATCAAAAAGTGTATTATGCAGAGAAGGTGGGGTGCTGAGAGGCTTCCCACCTCCGAGAATAAACTTTCAACAAGTTTTTGGAGTGTTCTAAGCTCTTGAACACTCCAAAAAATAGTGTGTGTAGTTAGTTCCATGTTAAAGTCTCAAACATCTTGATACATGTATATTACTCTAAATATAAAGTGTTTATCCCAAAGCTACAGCTGTTATCCCACCATATGGACCCTTTGTGTTCAGAAATATTACGTATTATTCAATTAATAAATGCGTTAATCTGGTCTGTCAGAACATCACTGTATATCATTCAATGGGTGTTAGTGGCGATGATGCAGCAGGTGAACGCCGGTATTACACCCCATGTAATCCAGGAAATACAATGATGTTCATCCACAGACGGGATTAAAACACTTCTTTACTAAACTATACTGAATATCAAGGGAACACCAAGACCCCGTATGTACGGATAACATCGGTGGCTTTAAGATAATAACTTTATATTTACAATGTATACAGACATGTAGACGAACGAGCCTTAAAACACAGAAAACCACACTATTGTGGTGTTGCAGCAGATGACCGCAGGTATTACACTCCAAGTGAATGTGTTAATAGAATGGCGTTCAGACACACGCGTGATTAAAACACGTCTTTATTCAACGTTAAGTAATATTACGGAACAAACCTGACCCGTATGGACGGGTAACATCCGTGTCTTTGGGTCTAAATGCTTTATGTGTTGGATTGGGCTCATTTATGGGGATTTATGAGCCGTTTAAAACTACCAACAAACATAAGACTTGATCACCATAAATAAAATCCCTGACCAGTCTTGATCCAAGGCCTAAATAGATTATAAACACACATGAATGTAATGTTTGTATGGTGGGGTTAGATCTACAAACCCCCACACAGTGGGCGTGGTTTAAGGTTTAAACTTTAGGTGACATTTAGTTGTGATCATCTGTTTGTTGCAATAGCCTTGAATCAAGACTATTATAGTTGTATTTTCTCAATTTCGATTTATTTGCATATCAATGAGGTAAAAATCTGACTGATCAAAATGACTAGTTTGATGTATTTTTTCTCCCTCGGTTGTAAAACACAATATTTCATATTTATGTCCATTTTGGTGTCATAATAATTCACAGTCCTAGAACACCTCGAATGCTTAAATAATAACGGTGTTAAATATCGGTGGATAAAAACGTGTCATGTTGATATAAATCAAACATTAATTTACCTTCTTACAGAGCAGCGCACCACGTTTCAAACCACTGTTGGAACCAGCCGGTGTGCTTGCGTCCATTTTAAACCCGTATTCACATCCGGTCTAGAGCCCCGCCTACTGGATCCGGTGTGTTGAACGCTTACATGGACGCATCATTTCCGTTTCCGTTTTCCAACCGGATCTTTTTCCTGCAGAGTGAATTGATCCCCAGTATGCTTTCAAGTAATCAACACTAAATCAGCTACTGCTGTGTGGAGGATGCAGTGGTGTAAAGTAACTAAGTACATTTACTTAAGTACTGTACTTATGTACATTTTTGAGGTGTTTGTGCTTTACTTGAGTATTTCCAATTTCAAATACTTTTACTTTTACTCCACTACATCTCAGAGTCAAATATTGTACTTTTACTCCACTACAATTATTTGAAAACATTAGTTATAGTTACTTTGTACATTTTTATTATTATTACAAAACATACATTAACCACTGCAGCCCTATGAAAATAGCAGATCTACAAGCTCACAACGAGTAGCAAAGCGATGCGTTGTGAGCTTGTAGATCTGCTATTTTGACACTATGTACGACAAAAGGAATAAAAAAGGGGGGAAAGATATGTACAAGAACAGGGGGGGGGTCGGCTGTCTAACGGGAAAATGGTACTACCTCCTCTTTTGGCCTCCTGAAAGGTGATTTGGGAATAGGGGGCATATCGGGCAAATTTTCATTTACAATTTTGAAGGCCAGTCCCATTTTTAGTTGTTTAACCCTGAGCCAGCCTAGGCTGGCAAAATGGGTGGGAGAAAGGTGGGTCATGGGCCCCAATCCGAGGAGTAGTCGAATCAGTTTGTTTTGGGAGGTTTGAAGCTTAGTCTTCAGTGACACTGAGGTGTTGGAGTACCAGGAGGTGCTAGCATAATCAAAATGTGGTTGAATCAGGGCCCCTGAGAGGGTCCTGAGGGCCTGAGGGTTGACAAAAGAGGAAACTCTGCCCATAAATTTGGTTCTCTGGTTTACTATTTTGACCACCTTTGTCCCCATGCTTTCACCTGACAGGTATTTGTCGAGAATACAACCCAAATAGGTAATCTCTTCTTTGCTAGAGATAATTGTGTCATCGACTTTGACCTTGAAATCATTTACCTCCATCTGTCTGAGGGAATGTTTGGTCCCAAAGAGAATGGATTCAGTTTTCCCAAGGTGTAGTAATTTTCAAAGCATTTTTATACATTTTGGAAACTTGTGAAATGGGACATTCTGCAAAATGAGTACTTAATTACTTTAAGTACTTAAGTATATTTTAACACTAATACTTTTGCACTGTACTAGTGGTAAATGTTGAATTCCGCACTTACAGAGTATTTCTACATTGCAGTATTGATACCTAATGAGTAAAAAATGTGAGTACTTTTTCCACCACTGCTGGTATGGAGTCAAAAAAACAAACGTGCACACACGCATGCACGCACGTACGTGCGCGCGTGCCACACACACACACACACACACACACACACACACACACACACACACACACACACACACACACACACACACTCTTCCTGTGATAGTGTAAAGTAGGCGAGTGGTGGAAGAAGTAGCTTATATTCAAACTTTTATATTAACTTAAATTATTATGAACAAATGCTAAACTTGTTATAGTAAAAGTAGTGATAATATAAACATAGCTACTCTGTTACAAGTAAAGTCCATCTATTCTCAATTTGCATGAGTAAAAATAATAATAAAACATGTTGGACATTCAGCTGATATGTGATTCTTCTTGTAGTTTAAATTGTGCATATTTAATGAGACAATTTACGTATTTGAATAAATTGTCTATTTAAAACCACACATCAATATGAACTTGTTTCTCAAAGTGGGGTCCGAGGACCCCCAGGGGTCCTTGGGGAGGTCTCAGGGGGTCCCCAGCAAAATTATTTAATACGCATCAGCATCACAATCATTTTAACCACTTTATCCATATTAAATATCAGATATACAAGCTCACAGCACCACTGATATTTTAGAAATGTTTTGAAAAATCTCGAAAATGTGTGGGAAACGTTTAATAATGTTTAACTTCTTAACATACATCTTCTTGTCTGGGGGTCCCTGGCACAACATCATTTCAGATGGGGGTCCGTGGCCAAATGCATACATTAATTTGGGGGTCCTTGACATGAAAAAGTGTGAGAACCACTGGTTTATAGCAGCCAGTCAGACACATGTAGTGTTTGATGATGGACACTAGATAGCGTCTGAACAGCAGTTTTGCCAAGTGCTGCTGGAAAAGGAAACCAGCATCTTATCTCCATTAAGATGGTCAAGGTAGGAAGAAAAAGTACATTTAGATTCACATGTATGAAATATTACCCAAACTATCCTCTAACAGTGGTGGAAGAAGTACTCAGATATTTTACTTAAAAGTAGCAATACCGCAATATAAAAATACTCTGTTACAAGTAAAAGGCCTGTGTTCAAAATGTTACTTGAGTAAAAGTACAAAAGTGTTGGCATCAAAATGAACATAAAGTACCAAAAGTGAAAGTACTAAAATGTTTGAAAATAGCCTAGGTATAAAATAGGGCTGATGTGGTTAATGTGTTTTATAATGGAATATATTTATATCTGCAAAGTAACTAGTAACTAAAGTTTTCAAATAATTGTAGTGGAGTAAAAGTACAATATTTGCCTCTGAGATGTAGTGGAGTAGAAGTAAAAGTACTGAAAATGGGAAATACTCCAGCAAAGTAAAAAATCCTATACTTAAGTACAGTACTTGAGTAAATGTACTTAGTTACTTTACACCACTGCCCAAACTATTATCTGACTATGCCGATGATGATGATGATGATATCTTGGACATTTAGACCAGTGGCTCTCAAAATAAATTCATGTCAAGGACCCCCACAATAAAATGTATTTGGCCACAGACCCCCATCTGAAATGTTTTAATAACAGGGACCCCCATCTGAAATGATTTAATGCCAGGGACCCCCATCTGAAATGTTTTAATGCCAGGGACCAGGGATACAAGGATTTGTGTTGTTAAAATGTTAAAGAATATATATATATTGCAATTTCTTTCCAATTTCTTCCGAGATTCTTTTTGTAAATAGCAGATCTACAAGCTCACAACATGTATATGTAGCAGAGTGGCTCACAGCCTGATGAGATAAAAGTCTGATATCTATAAGAAATAATAAAGTCTGCACATTAAAAAAATAAGCTCCCAGTCATGGCTTTTTAAAGCCTTGACTGGGAGCTTCTTTTACATTTTTCAGTGTGCAGACTTCATTATTTCTTATATATCTTATATATCCACTGTTGGTCCTGCACCTGCCGTCCAGTGGATGTGCCAGTTTTATTGTTTCTATAAAACTCTGATATAGGCTCTATGCACAGCAGCCATATTGTGAAGACATTCACAGGTGTTACCAATGACATTAATGAAGGCTCTGTTCCATTCTGCTCAAACAGAGGTCAGGGTGTTGATAGTGTGCATGTTGGCTCACTTGAAACACTCTGCTACACTACAAATCCGCCGTGCACTAACATATATGGTCTGCTGCACCAAGTGGCTCTAAAATGTTGGTCCAGGGACCCTCATGGTTCCTTAAGGGGTTTCCAAATGGCCCCTTACGAGTGTGTAACTCTGAGAGTGTACAAATGGTAAGGGTCCATTTGGTTCCATTTGTACACTCTCAGAGTTATGGGGGTCGTGGAAATTGAAAAATCTGAGAACCACTGTGCTACACTAAATGGAACAGAGCCTTAGTATCTTTGGTAACACCTGTGAATGTATTCACAATATGGCTGCTGTCCATACGGCCTATTTCCCCCAGTGTATGGAAAATACTCTTTAGTCTAGCGGTTAAGATATTGGCTTCCCACGTGGGAGATCGAGGTTCAAATCCCGGCCATAACATATTTAGGATAAAAGTAGTCAAGTTGATCTTGATGCTGAAATAACTCATTTAGATGGGGACCGCCTGGAACCCCCTCAAGGACCCCTGGGGGTCCCCGGACACCACTTTCTGAGAACCATGATTTAGCCAATTTAGCATCAACATACACACTCACGCACTTGCACACGCGTACACACACACGCACGCACACACACACACACACACACACGCACGCATGCACGCACGCACGCACGCACGCACACACACGCACGCACACGCATGCACACGCACGCATACATACACACAGAGAGAGACAGTAAAAAGTCCAGCCTTTCAACCCTTGTATTAAAGGAGAATTCCTGTCATTTTAAGTGTTATGTTTGATGTGTGTCAAATCACTTACCAACGTAGGAATGAAAATCGCGTAACTCCACAGAGCCCCCTATCGACCCCCACCGTTGTCATTATAGGAGGATATAGGATAGCCCAAATTCGCCTATTTTAACCAATGCAAAGTCTGTTTTTTTGCTTCTAGTACTCATTGTTGAGTCCCATGATAATGTAACAGGCGCTAAAACTCCCGACAAGCTAACGGCTAATAACAGAACGAGCTAATGCTGGTTGCTGGTTTCTCTCCCGACCTGGCAACCTGGGGCTGCCATGCAGAGAGATAAGCAGCCCCAGCGTTAGCTCGTTTGTTATTAGCCGTTAGCTTGTCGGGAGTTTTAGCGCCTGTTACATTATCATGGGACTCAACAATGAGTACTAGAAGCAAAAAAACAGACTTTGCATTGGTTAAAATAGGCGAATTTGGGCTATCCTATATCCTCCTATAATGACAACGGTGGGGGTCGATAGGGGGCTCTGTGGAGTTACGCGATTTTCATTCCTACGTTGGTAAGTGATTTGACACACATCAAACATAACACTTAAAATGACCGGAATTCTCCTTTAAAGTGGTTGTAGCAAGATTTTTATTTTTCATATAACTTACTGTACAATAAAATAAATGAAATCTACCATTTGTTTTTGGATACGATGCACCCTGGGCAAGACCTGGGATGTTGGTTGTCTAGGAAGTTGACAACCGGAAATGGTTGAATTTGGCGGAAGTACCGGCCAAGGAAATGACGTTGATGCTTTACAAATCTGTTAAATCCTGTCCACTCAGGACTCCCTAGACACTCGCTGCTTTTTTTTTTTTTTTAAACATCTGTTTATTGCAGTTTTTTCACTCACATAGGTATTTTCAAAAATTGACAACAGGATTTGCACAGATAAAAGAAATATAAGACGAAACATAAATGAAATTAGGAATACAAAAAGACACTCGCTGCTTTAGGTCGTGACCAGGCTCTTCTCTTCGTAGATGAGTGAGGCTGGGACCAAGGTTAGATACGATGTGGCGAAACAGCGGACCCTTTGCGGCCGTTCAACCGATTCTGGGAGACCTCGGCATGGGGCCTCATCTCGGAGCTGTATAGTGGAGTGAGCATTATTATATTATTATAATTATACCTCTATGGAAGTGAAAGGTTCTTAATACAACAGCACTACAACACACCACTGGTTTAACAGTCTTGTCTGCACTTAATTTCACCAATACAACGGACGGACGCACAACAAATTATTTCATTGCACAATTTGTCTGTTGTTTAAATAGCTGAAATATCCAACACATCATAGAATCTCTCCTAGACGGCTATACATGGAGATACCTAGCTCTGACATCAGAGAACCCCTCCTGGAACTCCATATATGGAGATTATCGAAACGTCCAGGACCAACATCATAGTCCTAATGGAGTTCATCAGGACTGACATCATGGCTAAGGGAGTTCATCAATCATCAGTGAGCCCGAGCGACATTAACTCTTAGATAAGCATCAGACAACTCATCAGCTTAGTTTGTTTTCACAGCCTAAGCCTTACATGTCGTTTCTCAAAGCGGCTCTCGGATCTGGTCAAAGAATCAGCCGATTATCAATTCAACAGAAAGGATTTTTTTTCTTCAATATTTAAAATTGTATATATTTGTTTTTATTAACGCGAGAACAATGGTTTCCATTATAGCGTGCTAACAGGAATAGAAAGCCTGTAGTTTCTATTATCTTGGATTCCCCATCGATGATGTCACTGGTAGACAGGTTTCTGAACTGTCCACACAGCCCTCCTCTGAGACAGATTGAGTTGACAAAAATGGTGCCATACTATCATGAGCATTATTGAGGAACAATTATATGAAGACAGGTTGAAAATGGGTGAAGTCGTCCTTTAAATCCTGATGTGAAAGAAAATATTTGTATAGAAGAAAAAGGTTGATAGGTTGACAGCACCTCAGTAAAACTACTAAGGTGCTGTGAAGTTGGGAGGTAGAAGGGGAAAGTGAATGACCCCTGCTGGTGGAGCTTCCACACCACATGTATATAGTTGTAAGGGGTTTACGGTTTTATGTCCCAGAAAGGTTTGGTAGTCTTGCAACATACTTTTGTGAGCCGTTGCTTTGGTCTAAAAAAAATAATATAGAAACGGCATTAAAAACAACATCATACAGTCATTGCATGTGGTGTAATGACTGTCTGTAGATCCTATTGCTTACATGTTAGACTACAACTTTTACTTTGAAGGACAAAGACCATGTGATTTAACACATGGTCACGTGACTTATTTGTTTTGATGAAAAAGGTAGATTAAAAGATGACTGACATTTTGAAAAACAAAGACAAACTAGAAAATGTGCTCCTCGGAGCACAGGTCTCCGCCAGTACTGATCCTGATTAATCCTGTCTTACCTATTTATATTACATATTATCACGTGTCACTTGACCAATGTTAGCTTGGCTGATGGAAGCTCACTTCAAAAAATATAAATGATTTTTTGAAGTGACATACCTATTTATAGGTTTCTATTTCGTCATGCGTCTCGCTAGCCAATCAAAGCACACCCTTTCAACATATTGTCACGTGTCACGTGAAGCTTGACCAATGTTAGCTTGGCGGACACACGGAAGGACGGAGACGAAAACATACTCTCCACCTCTGGCGGAGACAATAAAGATATTTTCCTTTGTCAGTCCCAAATCAAAAGATGCCAAAATACTAATCAGAATATCAGAAAAAAATTACCATTTTCCTGATTTTTGGGTAGGGTAAAAATTTGGAAAATTGAAGCCATTTTTTGATTTTTGTTCTCGGATGAAAAAATGGCAAAAGTAGTTTTTAAGAGCTTTTTTCAGTGTCAGTCCCAAATCAAAATATGCCAAAATACTAATCAGAATATTAGAAAAATTGAGCATTTTCCTGATTTTTTGGTGGGCTTAGAAAATTGGAAAAATGAAGCATTGTTTTATTTAGGTTCTGAAACGAAAATCAGTGAAATAGACTTTTCAGAAGTGAATTCGAATTGAATCTCAGATTATACTAAGATACCCCACACATCAAAGTGCCTATGGGATCTTAGTATAATCTGAGTTTCAATTTGGAAGTGACTATTTGAAAAATGAAGCAATGTTTTATTTGGATTCTGAAAGTAAAATCAGTCAAATAATTGTTTCAGAAGTGAATTGGAATTGAAGGTGAGATTATACTAAGATCCCCCGACCTACTAATCCTACATATTTACTCCTAGAAACCCCATTCAAACTTTTAAATGTTCATTTTACTCTATTGAGAGGGGCCAGACCTAATCTGCCAAGGGCAATTCTTTTTAGCAGATTAGTCTGGAACCAGGCTCGTTGTGACGTCACTCACGTTGATTGACAGCAGCAGACTGGGATCAATTCATTGCGGGTTGACTGATCTCAACCCCCCCCCCCCCCCCCCCCCCCCCCTTCCACCGCTCAAAAAAACAACAACTGTCAGACAACATAGATTCAATATTGATTCAATATTGATTCAATGTCTGTCCGATTATTCATATTCCATCCTAATTGGCTAACATTGGCCTCCAAAGTTTGCAGGAGAGGTCCGTTTTGAACAAAATGCCTCAAACCATGAACGCAGTGTGTGATTTCCATGAAGTTTTGCACACACATTCCCACTAGGCCGAGGAAGAAATGCCACCATTTTCACATTGGCCTGTTATAGCGCCACCAGCAGGTCTAATTTAGCAAAACACATTTTTGGAACAAAATGTCTCAAATCATGAATGCTGTGAAAGGCCTAAGAAGAAATGGCACTCTTTTCACATTAACCTATTATAGTGCCACCAGGAGGCCACAATAAACTACCTGACCTGGCGGAGACCTGTGCTCCGAGGAGCACTTTTCTAGTTTATTTTACTTTGGTTTGTTTTTACTTTGGCCACTGTACCATCCAGAAAGTAAACCATGCATCAAATTAAGGGAAAACGTTTACTTTCTCCAAGTGACTCAAGTGATTCACATATATTTTCCATTTCAATCGCTTTGAGTCAGCCTTTGAGAAGCCAAACCTTCACTGCAATAATAGAGTAATGAATTATGATGAGCTGCAGAATTCCCTTTAGATTACTCACTTCTATGATAGTGAGAATGAGTCAGAAATAACCGTGGACGGTCATACAGCTGAAGTAGCAGAGTGGCTCAGAGCCTCTGCCTGAAGACGAAGAGCCTAATATCTGCCCTGGTTAAGGAAAAATTCGCCTTTAGGCTAGTGGTTAAGATGTTTGGCATCCCTTCCTGCGCGGGAGACCCAGGTTCAATTCCCATTTGTACATCACATTTTAATTTAACCCCATAGGCCTGGCATTTGAGGGAAAATCATATTATATTATTAAGAATTAAAGATCACATAAGATAAAGGGTAACAAAAGCAATATTTGCCTGGTAAAATAGTAAAAAGAAAAACAGGCATTGTTTGAATTTAAAGGGTGGCACTGTACAGTATGTTGTAGGTAAGCAGCTTGCAGCCTAGTGATATCTGAAGAGCAAGTTGTTGTTTTCTTCTGAGGTCTTGGAGGCGTCTCATCTCTGGCAGGAATGGAGGAATCCCACAACTCCCAACAACAGGCCCAGGCATGAACAACGTCTGTATGTGTTGAGCACATTTTCAACAGAACAGAGTTCACGGGTTGTTGAGTGAGCACAAATAAAAATCTTTTTGCGAGTTTACCAACAAATACCAAAACTGCAATCTCCTCCCCCTTCTCATTCTATCACGCGCGCGCACACACACACACACACACACACACACGGATAGCTTTTGCAATATGACGTGTGGATTGCACACAAAACATTAATATATAGAGAAAGGAGTGGAGTCCTTGTAGGTTGATAAGGCTGTACAGCCTTTGGTTCATCATGTTGTTCATGTTCCAGCCATCCCATGCCAGTGAGTGTGCAGCCCCAGGGGCATTTGAGGCGGCACATAAAAGGAAGCCCCTCCACCTAATGTCAAATTTATCCTCCGTTTGTTGTACGACAAAGTGTAAATTGGCTATTAGAAGAGTTGAGCAAACAGAGTTGTAATGTGAAAAGCAGCTGGATACAGACATGACACATACCTTTTATGATTTAAAAGTCCATGGGAGAAGTTTTTATCTTGTCACGAGAATAATCTGCACACTTAAGCCAAAACAAAGAACATTGCTGTGGATTTGTATGGAATTGCATTAAGCTTAATAAATACCTACATCTACAGAAGAAAACAAGGCTCTAAACCTTTCACTAAGCACATTCAACAATAATTGTGACCATTTTCTCCTCTGCCTTTCTTGTACTGAACTGTTAAATGAAAAGGCAATATTGCTTGTCCTCCAAAAGGGGTGGAGAGCTACAAGCTAAAAGCTTAGTATACAAAGTCAAAACAAAGTAGTGGTAATGCATACTTAAAAATAGTTTATTAGATCGTTATAATAAAATAGAAATTGTTAGTACTGTACAGGTACATAATGGTACACATATGTGACAATTTCAGCAGTCCATCACAACACAGGCATATATATCACTCACAAGCAGTAAAATTCAGACATGGCACAGAAAATAATAATAAAAGCTAAAGCTAAAGTGACAGGGATAAGTAAATAGGCTACAATATATTTCCAGTGTAGACACTATGCTCATAAAATAACTATCTGACCACCATCTACTGCTGAAACGAACCTATGGCAACAAATTGTGGAATAATCCCATGATTTAGTTGCTCTGTTCAAGGACAGAGAGATGGTTTTGAAATCTTTAATACACATTAAAAATCCTCAGTGTTAATTTAACTCGGAGAGAGTACAAATGTAACCAAATGGATGTTTAAGTGTTATTTTAAAGGCATTGTAGGGAACATTAAGCCTAAATTTATAAAATATTTATATATATTTTTTTTCCCCTCTATCAGCCACTATATAATGATGCTGGGGTGATTTCCTGCTTTGAAACACAGTACTCTTTCTGAAAACCCTATTTTTCCTGCTTTGTTTACTGTTTGTGCAGTTCGTTTTCCGGCCACCAGGGGGTGATGCCTCCATAGACTTCCATAGACTTCCTTACGTCCCGGACAAACTTAACAACAACAACAACAATAGGGAAAATAGGGTTTTCAGAAAGAGGCCTGTGTTTCAAAGCAGGAAAACACCCCAGCATCATTATATAGTGGCTGATAGAGGGGAAAAAATGCAAAAAAAAATATATATAAATATTTTTTAAATTTAGGCTTAATGTTCCCTACAATGCCTTTAACACAGGATTTTACTGTGTAGCTGTCTTTGGCAGTTTACTCATAGTTTGACATCCTATCTTCATATTGGAAAATGACTATCAAGTAGCTTAAAACTATTTGTGTATAAAAACAACACAGAGTTAAGAAAAACATAGCAAAAGATTATAAAGGTTGCTCACTGTCAAATATTGAACATACTCAACTTATATAAATGCTACAGGTATAAACACAATACTCAACACACACATTGGACATGACCACAACATTCATGCAGACGTATCGTGCACACACTCACTCTGACGCCTGATTTATACTTGGTTGTGTGGTGCTGTCTCACACCGAAAATAGCCGTTCTACATCTATATCTCAGCACGGCAAGTTGTGAGCTTGGTGGATCTGCTATTTTCCGTGTGAGACACGATGCTCAACCAAGTATAACTCAGACATTTAAGACACATACACAGTAGAACATTTGTTCTGGTATAGCCTTGATTATCTGAGCTTTGATACCTGTAAAACTGTTCTGAAGATATCTTCAGGGATGGTGTGTGCCACGATTGAAGGCTAGTGGTTATTGTCTTTATGAGTCCACAAGTTATCGTAGATGTAGTGGTGCACATAGTCGGTGTTGTCGTATATCTGTTCTTAGTTGTAGTAATGTGTTCATGCATTGTAGTAGTGGTTTCCTGGTTGTGAGTCAGGGGCTTGCGGGTTGGGTTTACGTTCCAGGTGTTCATTCTCGGCCGGGTCTTCTCGTGTAGATGGCCCGTGAAGGGGCCGCTGCTTAAAGAAGTCTGAGACATAACGGACCTGAGAGGAGAGGACAGGAGAGGAGTAAAAACACCCTAGCAGTGAGCAAGGTTATTAAAGGTTTGTATTTTACCCATTTCTGCCCAACCAAATTTCCCACCATTTCACTTTTTGCTACAACTCCTATTTCATATTAACTCTGGAGTCATGTGATAAACATTAGAGCTCTTCGCAGATCCAAAATGACCGACCAGAACACTAATGGACCCATGGTATTTGTTCCAAGACCCAATTGGTTCAAAGAATCTTTTCAAATAATGGAACCGAACCCGTATGTACCCGTCAAATTGTTTCCAAGATCATAGTGGACCCAGCTTTTTTTTAAATAAAGACAGACCCGGACCCTAATTGGACTCATTGGAAACAAATGTGCCACCGGGCCACAAATGCTACATAAATAGTTTGTTGCAGAAATGATTTGTTTTCACCAAATTAGGTATAAATGGTCTTGTGTGCCATGTGACAATGAGCGTCAAACAGGGTTTTGATACTATATTGCTTGCTTGTAGTTCCCTTAAAAATGTGTGGGCGCAATAACCCGCCATATATCATGAACAGAACAAATTAAAAAACAACTTATAACTAATTAAATTGGAGGGCCCTCTAGCACCTCTAAAAGTGCTTTCACTTTTGCCCATAGGGGGCATCACAATTGTGAAAAGTTGCAATGTCTGTTGTACAAACTCATTTCCCCCATAGCTAACTCGTGTCCTGATGGCTATACCCCATGACTGACACAGCCCTGGGTAGGCAACCCAGCCTGGCAGAGATCTGTGCTCTGAGGAGCGCACTTCTAGTTTTTATTAGTTTCACTATTCGATTTTTATTATACGATGGCGGTTATGTGTCAGGGGCAAGATTTAACAAGTTCAGAATAGGTATTGTGCAATACAAACACCACAGGCATGTAGACATCTTAATGAGCACATGCACCAATACCTTCTCATGCTTGTTGTGTTGACAAATTTGACAACATTCACAAATACAAAAAGTAAGATATTTTGTGAATATTTGTATGCCATTTTAGTTTATTTTAAGTACATCATAGTTTCAGTTAGCAGTACATTTTGATTACTAGTTACTATTTTGAAGTTTTATAACCTTGGCAGTGACTGAGCATAGAGTGTTTTTTGGCAAACTACAAGCACAATAAAATGCATTTACATGTTACATGTCTAGATTAATTTGAAATAAATTACTAACCCTAAAACCCTTTTGGGGCAGAATTAAACATACAGTATATTATACCCCTATACTCACAGTGAGCACAGCGATGAGGGCTCCTTGAAGCATTCCAACCAACACATCGCTCCAGTGGTGTTTGTAGTCAGACACTCGTGTGTATGCTACATACACAGCAAATGCCACCAGGAAGAACTGGATGGTGGGTCTGACCAGGCGTGTCCATTTGCCCTGCATACGCGCCTGTACATACAGCTGCACATACACAAACATGCACCCATATATTTTGAATACGTCATGATACAGATCAGTCATTTTACCACTTAAACCCTACTTAGTTGACTGGGGTCCCTTAGGGATTTATAGTAGGCCAGCTCCTTTTCCCCCTTACATCAAATCTCTTCACTGAAAATAGCCAATGTACCTGTAACCTCACAATGCGTTGCATTCCGACCTGTGAGCTTGTAGATATGCTATTCTCCACAAATGTTCGCAATAGAATAGGGATGCTAGGGTTCGGGCGGTTAAAACGAAGAAAAAACATAATGTTTTTTTTTTAATAGACACAGCTATTATTAGGACCGTGAAGAGAGACGGGAAATATGGCATAGAGACAAAGGCTCTTCCTACTGTGCAATCACAACACACAAACCCATAACAGTAAAATGTTTTTTAAATATGTCAAAATGATGTGACACTTACCGACAGAAAGAGCATGCAGTACATCCCAAATGAGGAGTGACCAGAGTAAAATGATAACCTAGGAAGGAAGGTAAAGATGGGAGACCATACATTATCTTTACAGTAACTAACTATGGAACGGTACGCGTACAGATCAGTGTTTCTCCATGCTCTTCATATGTACAGTACTTGAATAATTCTAGTTCCTTGAGTACATTATTTCTGGTCAAAGAATGTTTAATATATACATACTAATACATTTTAAGAACTTTGAACCCAGCTGAGGTAACTCTCAGCTCTGCTGTCCCTAACCACATGTTCACATCCCATCCTTTAATATCACCTATAAAGACCACACACACACACACACACACACACACACACACACACACACACACACACACGATGTAATCTTCTCTAAAAAACTGTATAGTGGCCCACTCGTACTTATGAAACTCTTAACATTTTATATCGTCTTGTATTTATTAGCTCTGGCACCGTGCGCTACATCCTGTTACTGTTAGCCTGGCTCCACCCCCTGAATCCTTTGCTTCGCATTCAGGGTCTGGTGACGCTGTCGAAGGCGGGTGTTTCTCGGTTGAAAATCTGTACGACGAATCGGGATCGGGATAATCCAGTATGAACCAATCGCGTTGGTTCATAGTGGAGTCCCACTTTGGCCACGCCCCCATCTCAGAAATCGGCTGCATTGAGTGAATAATGGAGTGAAACGAAATGAAAATTCAGGCTGAGAGTCAGGCTAACATCCTGTATAAAAAGGCACAATACCAATACATATTTTTATTAGTATTATTGTCTCCCGCAGGCCGAAGGCATGGCCAAGACTATGTTTGAACCCTGTCCGTCCGTCTGTGACCATCTAATCTCCGGCACCGTTGGCCCTATCAACGTGATACTGTGCACACACACTCCCTGGATGCCAGAGCAGAACCTCTTCCCCAAAGTTTTCACACCGGCCTGGTATAGCGCCACCAGGAAGCCGAATTTTTTCTATTTTATCATTCCTACAGATTTTGTCCAAACATCAGAGGAGCACTTTTTCTAGTGATTATTGTTGTTGTTATAAAATCCAGCAAACACGCTCATGTCCATAAAAGTATTGTTGTTTTAGGGTATAGAAAGTTTTAGTTGTTTCTGCTTCTGAATCAATGAAGTGATGAAGTCATACCTGGACTCGGTAACATTGCGGAGGTTGCCGGTGCAATTGATGTGCAGTGTGTATCCATTGCAAACGCTTGGAGCACATACGGCGAGGAAGTTTGGGCGGGGCCGGCCTATGGTGAACTTAGCCAGGTCAGTCAGCGACTGGCTAACGGCGCCTCCAAACAGGAAGGTGCCCACTACCTTGTAGAGCGCTGCGAGGTACTGGTTGAACTGGGAGTTGGAGCGAAGTCGCTTGGTGTACACCAGGTACGCCTCTCCCGTTGTGATCTGTGGAGTGAATTGGGGGGAATAAGCACCGAAAATGCACATAGGAGTGGTGATAATAACAGATGCCATAGTTGCTATCCTTATTTTCCCAACACTCAGCACAATATAATTTCCCTAAATACTTTATTATCTCTGGTCAGAATAAAGCCATTAACCATTCTAAGCAATGTTTACTGTCTATTATGTTTGTTTTTAGTTTTAGAGGTACATTTTTTCACCTTTTATCTAGCTTCTAATTCCAATTACTAATGATGAATTCATAACTTACTTCAGAACGCCTGTTCTGGTTGTTAACACATTACATTCTTCCAACTGAGAGCTACACACATTACAAATCCTTTATAATGAAAATGACGACACCAGGCTGAGTACACAGTAATTGCGGGTCCAGCATTACACTATCCAATGTAGGTGTTGGTACTCACAATGAGTATGGAGCAGCTAATGGTGACCGCTGCCATGGCCCCATGGGAGATGGTGTCCCTCTTGTATGGGTAGCTGATGCTTTTGTCATCACAGTAGATTCCCCTCTGGTAGGGGCTGAACATTAGAGTGAGGATGACTGAGGGCAGGCCCGCTGGAGAGAGGGAGGGAGAAGAACAGAACAGATCAGCGGTTCCACTCAGCCACCGTGACTAGAACATTGACAGACTCGACATTGACACACAATGAGGCCAGATTTACCATGAAGCTCAAGGACCTCTAGTTTGAGGGTGGTAAACAAGAATGTTTGACACCCAGCAGCAGAATCGGTACAGCTGGCTCTCTAAAGCAGGGGTCTTCCACGTTTTCAGGCCAAGGACCCCCTAGCTGAGAGATAGATGAAGCAGGGACCCCCTCTATATTGAATGAAATTGCGTTTCAGATAAACTTTTGCTGCTCTTTTTTCCCTCTACACCTATCACTCTTTGCCAAAAATAGCCGATCTACAAGCTCACAACGGCTCGCAGCGCGAGGCGTTGTGAGCTTGTAGATCTGCTATTTTTGGCTAAAGTTCTCCTAAGAAAAGGGATGCTAGGGTTCAAATGGTTAATGTAAAAAAAAAAATCATATCACACAAAGATTTGGCGGACCCCCTGTAGTAGCTCTGAGGACCCCCGGGCCCCTAGGGGTCCCCCTGTTGAAGACCCCTGCTCTAAAGGACTAAAAAGATGTCCTCATGAAACTTGCTCTGTGAGCACGATCCAATCTAATGTTGTTCTCCAAATAAAGAGGGATGTGACGTTCATTTGCTAGTTAGATAAGGCTGTCATGGAATAGTCAAACTGGCACGGTGTCAGCAGAATATTACTGGCATGCCCACATAAAGAACCTCAAAATAATTGGGGATCTCTGCAGCAGCAGGATATTCTGTGAAACTGTGCCAAACTTGGAGAAAAGACACTGCCGTGTAGTTATCGGCCAAGCGCGCCAGCTGTAACGATAAGGAGTTACAGCACTAGTCTGCCTAGTCCCCCCCCCACCCACACACACACACACACACACACACAATGTACTACTTGAAAAAGACCCTGTTGTAGTAATGCAAATAGCAGGCTACAGACCGTTTCTCAGATACATTTGATTTAGGCTGGTGTGAGTGGCTACAGTAGTGATACCAACAGGTAGTAGTCAGGGTAACAGTACTATAGTTGTTCGCAAAATCACAAAAGCCCCTTAGGAAGTCCACCCGGCTGAGGGCAGAGCAGAGTTCAGGGCAGATCCATCAGCTCTGCGTTGACAAGTTACACATGTGCCACTCTACCACGACAGAGGCTCAGGAAGCAGCCAGAGACAGACAAAATAATCGGGGCAGAAGGTCTCATTGTACCCAACAATACAGAGAGGGTTTGTCACCAGTACGGCTCAGTGAGGAAGGCTCGGCCTCTAGAAGCCGCATCCCCCCCCCCATCTCCCCCCACAGAGGAAGCTCCTGTCACCATGGGTACACTGCTGGGCAGAACAGCCTTGACCTATGACCTTGGCGCAGCATTTACAGAGTCAAGGGCCTGGGAGCCAAAAACTTGACCGGACGGATGTACAGCCCTCAATGTAAATGTGTCCATCAATGCACACACACACACACACACATCTCAAAATGAGCTGATTGCTTTCTTTTTTCTTCCCCATGTAAAATGTACACATACAGTGTGCATGCATATGTCCAACCAACCACACATGTATACATACGCATACAAGTGAAGCTGTAAGGGGTTCAGATAACCATGTATTTATAGTGTCATCATGTGAAATTCCCTCAAACTGATCTCTCACGGAAGAGGTCCTCTTATTTCTAATTCCTCCACCCCCATCTCCTTCACATGCTTGTGAGGAGAGAGACAAATAGAGGAGGAGAGGGAGAAAGGAGGGGGGGGCAGAGACATCGAAAGATGATAACTTTAGGTTACTTGCATAACCCTAGTTCTCCGATTAGCATGAGTGAGTGTCTCACTACGGGAACGCGGAACGCCCCCAAGTTTCAGAGTGACGCAGAGGGAGCCAGGACAAAAGCTCAGGTCCAGACTGGCACAGTGGCACCAGACGAACATAAACCTGTCTCTTAAATCTAAACAGGACAATAGCCGAGCTCTACTAGCTTGATGTCAGGAACTTTCGACACTCAAGCCTTTAAATAGCGTTCCTGTTTTTAAGAACTATATGCTGTACTGCTGTCAGTTAATGAGTGTGACGTCGGAGTGTGAGCTGTGTATTTGTTCGGTCAGAGTGTGAGCACTGGAGTTTTTCGGTCATAGTGTGAGTTGTGGATTTGTTCGCTCATGTGCCACAGCGAGGCTCTCAACAGATTGTTTCCTTCCTCAAAGAGATGTGCCACCTGCTGTGAAAGGGAAAACTTAAAACACACACGCACGGGTAAACATGTTCCAGACAGGTAATTTTAGCAAGAAAATTCCAGCATGATGTCACTGACGTAGAGTGAGGACATTAAAAAGTGTGTTTATGTGTGTCTGAGCTCATTGTTTTAGCTAGAATCAGGTGTGACTGTGACCATTATACTGAAGTCTCCCCACTTCCACTTCCCCTCCTCCCTCTGGCTGTGTCTCAGTGTTAGTCCTCTCCACCGACGTTACAAAGAAATCCTGCAAATACTAAATCGTGGTTTTGAGTTTCAACCGAAAGCAATTTACTGAACACACAGATGCTTTTCTCTATAGGGATTATACAGGATATAGTTCTCACCCGTATTAAGGAGGCCTAACATGGAGTTGGGTTTCTCACGGAGGCCCAAAGGCCTTCCAGACGGCCCCCAGTCAAAATCAATTGCATTTCGCTAATGTTTCATTCATTACAAGGATATCCCAAAAAGATTGTCTTCTCAGACAGGACCCCTGCAAGACCAAGTCTTATTTAATGGCAGTGTGTGGCCGAAAGCAAATCTATTAGATGATGTTCCATAGCATCAATACAAATGGTAACCAGCCATCATGTAGATGTTTACGGTAGGGTAAAGTGGCATAACTTGACGTGCATCAGTGGCGCTAGCATCATTGGCGCTTTGTATCTGTCAGGGCCTTAAAAAGGTGTGCAGATGGGTTGCCAATTTCAGCCCATCAAGAGAGAGTACACATTTATCAGCTTAAATGTAGAGTGTTATACAGTTCCAACTTTGTCTGCTCATTTATTTGTTTAATCACTTACAATTCACTTCTTTATTCTCTATGAGTTTTCTCTGCTGCTTGGATGAAATTGGTATCACAACCCGAAAATGTACCACCAATGTGGAACCAGCCCATGTCTCTGGTCAGCCATGCTCTTCTTTGAAGTATGGGCCAATTAGTGTTTGTTCTGCAGGGTGCAAGGATAACATTTAGATAAGAGATGGCTTGTTTGACACAGGTCCCCTGGTGGTGGGATGTGTAGGCGGACCGAGGCAGGCCGTGACGATACAAACATACACACAGATGTGCGCACATAACACACGTCCATGCATGGACAAACGAATACGCACGCACACCATTACCATGTACATTACGCTTGTGTAAACAGTAAACACACACACATGCGCTTGTGTGCGTGTGATGCACAAAAATAATTTCACAACAGGATCTGCAAGGAAGTCAATTCCCCTTTCATACTGTCCACGCTCCAGTGCCATCTCTTTTGGTGTACTCTCTGGGGGCAGAGCCCATAGAGAGTTCCTATTATCTTAGTGGAGCAGCCTGTTTTTATGGGCTGTATTATTCCAGAGGGCCTGGTATGTTTTTATAGGCCTCCGTTATAAACCACCAGCCCCCCCCCCCAAGAGGCTGGGCTGAGCTGGTAGAGATGGAGAAAGGCCAGGAGAGAGAGGCACAGATCAAAGAAAATGACTACAAGTAACGATCAAGCTCCTGACAGATACCCAGCGTTCTCTCAGATGGAACACTCTTGTAGTGACGACAGCGGGAAACGTTTATGTCCCGTGGTGGAACATTATATGTCTTTCTTATTTCATTCCAGTGTCATTGTAACAATTACGTTTTTTGTTTTTTTTTACCGTTTGACAATGGCAAGTTGGAGATTGACAAACACTGTAGAGAATAATTATGTTCTTTCCTTGGAAATGAGTCATGCACACTGGCATACACAGTTTTTCTATTTGGAAACAAAACAGACAGGACGGCCAGAGAGCAGATAAAGGAAGCAGAGAAAGTATTGTTTTACACTTTCACAATTGCTTCTGGCAGCAGCATTGTGTCTGATTCCTCCATGAGAAAATAAACATGGTGGAATTTGGGATCGGACACAAGTACAACTTCCCCTTGACCTCTGACCTGACAGGAAGTGGAACAGTTCCTGAAGTGTTTGAGATAAGACGTGTTGGCCCACGTCGCCAATGTCACAAAGCTGCCACATCCAACAGAAACAACAGCAAATGACTGTGACCCTCTCTGATCACAGCCACCCGTTGCCAAGGCTGAGCTGCTTTGGGAAACGAGTGAATGGACTCCATTTAAGTGGTAAATAGACTGCATATAGCGCCTTTCTCCAAAGCGTCTTACAATGCATTTCACATTCACCCACACATTCTGATTCTAATTCACACACATCGAAGGTAGAGGGTACCGTGCAAGGCACCAACCTGCTCATCAGGAGCAGTTAGGGATTCAGTGTCTTTTTCAAGGACACCTCGGCACGCAGCCAGGATGAGCCAGGGATCGAACCATTAACCTTCCGATTCCAAGACCTCCTGAGCCACTGCCGTCCCAGTGCGTCTTGCTCAAGGACTCTTCGACACGCAGCCAGGTGGTTCCTCCAACTTCATCTTAAGCCTGATAAATATGTAGTTTCATGCCAGTGTTGCACACCGAAAATAGCTAATCTACAAGCTCGCAACGCGTCACGGCTATTTCAGCGGTACGGCGCAGCGCGCAACCAAGTATAAATCAGGAATTACATCAGTGTTGTTCTAAAATAGGTGTCTTTGTTTTGAGGTTGTTTAGAAAATCAACAACCCATAAACATCAAATATAAAAATTCTAAAGACTAAATTCTAAAGTCTTAAGAATTCAAAAACCATTGGTTTCTCATTTCCAAGTGAACATCATTTGATCAAGGTTTAGCAGCTTGGTTGGAAGATCGCCCATTTTTTATGTGAATGTTTCTTTTTAGGGAATTTCCTGGACACTCTGCGGAGAAAGGAAAAAGAACAGTGTAATTCTGTGGTATTTGTTTTTCATGAAGTGAACACTACTACGGCTTGAAATCCTCAAATCAGTGAAAAAAGGAGATACCAGAGAAAGTAAAGCTTAATTTGTGTGTGTCGCACAACAGCGTCGCTTTCTGAAAATCTGTAATTTTCAGCAAACACCATCATGCTACAGATTATTAACTTGGCTTAAAGCCGTACTATATATAGCAAAAGGAATTCTTAAAAAGAATAGTTAGATTTTTTTTTTAAATAGAAGATTTTCTGAAAACTTAGGTTAGGATTTAGAAGGCTTTTTTTTATCGGCTTCAGGTCTAAATAGGTTAAGAGAATGATGCTCCCTATGAAGTCCCCTGGCATAATTATATGTAACCTTCCTCTCACCATGCATGCACCCAAATGTACTGACTCACACACCATAGCTGTAGTTGTTGAGCACAGGGTACTCTACCTCTAAGCAGCCAGCCTGTCCATTCTCTCTCTATATATCTCTCCCTCCCTCCATCTCTTTTCACACAGGAATGTAAGGGAGCACAAGTCAACAACACTTCCCACTTCACACTG